>NC_142600.1:70587085-70899835 GCF_041222555.1 Hakea prostrata | reverse complement strand
CCTCACCAACCAACACCAACCGCAACACAAAACCAGTAAAGAAAAGGATTCAACAATGACTAAGACCTTAATATTTGACCAATCACCTTCCAGATTTCAAAACTCAAATCATTGACAGCCAAATCCTCTTATTAAACAAAAGTTCAACTCAGAGTGCAAAATTAAAAGCCTGAAGAACCTTACATCAAGTTATGTATCAAGTGGCGAAGTTTACAGGCTATAAAAAATACCCAAAAAATAATAATAATAATAATAATAAAGACGAATTTCTTTTTCCTCATCGGGATTTTGTAATATACCATAAAATGTCCATATATATTATTCCCCCCCCCCCACCCCCAACACACACACACACACACAGAAAACAACGCACCTATCTTTAACAACTAAAATGCATGTTTAAAAGCAAATAACTACACATAAAACACAAATAATTTAGTACACAAACAACCCCACACCCCCAAAAGAATGCCAAGCAAGGAGAAGGCAGCCATTGCAGCATCAACTCGAGGACCTGAACACAATGATCCCAACCAAGATTTTGAGATCATCATAGATAGGTGCAGCAATTGAATGCCAGATATAGATAAAATATTTACATGTCTAAATAGGACATAAACCATTCCCCATATACAGAAAAAGATTAATATGACAATAGCAAAATGGTGAGAATTTTTGCTGATGTAAAAAAGGGGTGCAATTTTTTGTAAAGTCACTTAGAAGCATAGTTGTCACGGCGATGAGGCGATGCGAGGCTGTTTAGGCTAGTTGAGGCAATGAGGCGCCCTTCGACACGCTTTTGAGGCGGTTGGGGCGTTTTAAGTGAAATTTTTAGTGTACATCTCATTCACTCCAATTCATTATAAATCTATCATATCTTATATGATATAAAAATATATAAAAAAAAATAAAAAACCCTAATATTAACCTACCTCAAGTCATCCAACATACTACAAACCACACATAGGAGGTCCTAAATAAAAAGTCACGGGAACAAAGGAAGAGAAGAAGTCATCTGTCACGCGGCTTGCCAGAGTGTCGTCGCGGGAATGGAAGAGAAGAAGAGAGGAAGAGAAAGAGATTAGGGATTAGAGTGAGAGTGAGATTGTGAGACTCGAGTCAAGAACTTATTCTCTTTCGATTTTGTTTGTTTTTTTATTTTAACATTTGATCACATGTAGCGTCATTATAAATATACATATAGGTTCAAACAATAGATACTTTACAATTGGAATCTAATAAGTTATTCAATATATGCCTTTGATTTGGCATCTTTCATGTGATTTAAAAAAGAAAAAAAAGCAGACGCCTTGGGGTATAAGGCGTCCGAGGCTCTTGAGGCGATGCCTAGGCAATGCCTCATACCCCAAGGCGGTCGCCTTATTGCCTGAAAATGAGGCGACACTGATTTGAGGCGCTCCGAAGGTGCCCGGACGCCTAAGGCGACGCTTCTTAGAAGAGATTAATTATGCAGTCCTTTTGCAGCCTGTTTGGCACAATTCAGAATTTGAACCTAATATCTTACTTCTCACCTAAGCCAGCACCGTAACCAAACGGAATGAATCTGTGGTAACTGTCATCTTTTGGAATTCTAGGTTTTTCGGAGGAAAGGAACAGAAGCATCATTGATTAAATTTCAAAATGAGCCTATGGTTGCTAGCTTGCTGTCGATAGTGATTGTATTATGAGAGGGACACATGGCTTAAGGCTACAAACGGTTTCCATTAGCTGAAGACCAGATAATTTGCAAACAGAGAACAATTCACATCCTCTGTCGCGCTCAAAACAGAGGCAATCCATCAGCAGACGATGTATAGATGCCATGTGTCCCTTGAGAATTTCAACAGTTGGATGGTTAAAATGTTTTTAAACCAGCCTAACCATTTTGGTTCATTGATTAAACCAACCTATCAAACCAAAACAAAAACAAACCTACACCTCTCCACTCACCCTTGACTCACAAGTCCTCTCATCTCTACTCTCTACTCTCAATGTCACCAGTCGTCATCCAGTCGCCATTCGTTCTCACTGGTTGTCGTTGTCCATTCTCATTGGCGATTGTAGCTGGCCAGCAACTGCAGCAAATGACAATATTTGCTTAAATCAGATGACTTCGTGTGAAGCCAAAACGGATTTTGTTAGTCTTGGAGAAATGGACTTGAACAGTAATAATCTGCACCAATTTCCAACTTTGCCTACCTTTCCTGTCAAAGTAAAGGCTGAATATTTTGAAAAAGCTAAAAGGCCAAGCAACAGTTTGTTAATTAGGTATTCAAAAGCCCTTTTGGATGAGTTGGTTTAAGAGATTTGAATACAAAGTGATGTCAGAGTAATTTGTCAAGCATTCTTATCCAAAGTCTATAATAAGTTAAGGATGCTTACAAAAAAAGCAATTTCTTCATAACAAGGAATCAACAAAAATGTGCTAGTCAGCAAACAGTTTTAACAAACAATATAAGGAATGCAATCTATCTAGAAAACAAAAAAGAAACCCTCTCATACCTCAGGATTGAACAAATCAACTATGACAACGACACAGTGACAGGCAGCGGCAACGACAGCGACGTTGATGGAAGAGAATAGAGACGAGAGGATTTGCGAGCCAAAGTTTTTTCGGGCAAAAGTGAGTCAAGGGTGAGTAAAGAGTAAAGGTTTATTCACGGTTCGGTCTAGTCGATGAACCAAACTGCTTAAGCCATTTTCTGGACATTTGAATCATTCAACGGTTGGAACTTTCAAGGAACACATGGCACTCATAGGTAGTTCACTAATGGAGCGCCACTGCTTTAAGCGCAGCACACAATTCAAATCCAACAGAGAACTGCCTCTCGCCTATCTTGTTTCATTAATAACATGATGAATTTTATTATCTTTTTAATAGTTTCACTATGCATACTTGTTTATACAACAGTAAATCTAATACTCTATTATAAGATTTTCATTATGTTGGAAATGTAGATTTTAGGCAGAACCGAACAAGCTTCAATTGTAACACTTGGACCAGGTTAAAGACCCAACTTGTTCTCAAGAAGGACCAAATAGAGGCCAAAACATTGTTTAACATGAACAATGTCACAGCTACTTTTAGGATCATAGTGATTATATAATTAGAAGATTTGATGGGACCGACTTGGATCTATAGCTTTGGAAGACTGAAGACTGTATTAGATTATATTAGTTTCTCTTCTGATTCTTTCCTAAATTTCTAAACTTGGTTTCTGTAGTTCATGCATGTGGCTGAATTATAACGCTTTAGTAGTTTCTAATTTTAACTTTAGTAACTTTTTATTTCTTATTGCCAGGACTATTAGCTAAAAATATTTAGCAAAATCTACTTTCTATTTTAGAACTAGGAGTTTCTATTTTTGTTGAGCAAGCCTCAGAACTGTACAAAGTTCAGTTGGGCATTCATAGCCCAAAATAGTGATGAAGTTGATGAGGAAGCTTCCGTTTTCTGCCACTATTCTCTTGTCAAAGTTATTGAGTTAAAGCTTTTTGCTTAGACAACTCAACGCCTAGGGCTTAAGGAGCGTTGCTGTTGACAGATGAAGCCTGAAGCAGCCTTGCTGTCACTAGCTAATTTTCAACCATCTCCTGAAATCATCCCATATCCCAAATTTCTCGACAAACCAACCAAAATCAAGAGAACAACATCTCAAACATCTCTTAGCTCACTTAATCAAATTCTACATGGATTCTTGCCTTCCAATCAAGTTCTGTTCAGGTCATGCTAGATACAAGGCCTAAGCTATGCATATCCTTTCTCACCACTTCTCTTAAGGTTATCTTAGACTTACCCCTAGCTCTTCTAGTTCCTTCAATTTGGATTATATCACTTCTCCATACAGGGGCAAATTCCCAAGACCCAAATCTACGACAAAGACCAATAAACCAAACATTAAGAAGCTTCCATCAAAAAATATCAACCATCCCAAGGAAATCCCATAATGACTCATTCGAACCAACCCGTCCATACAAGATTCCAGAAAATTTGTGATATAGTTTGGCTGCCTAAAAACAGCTTCAGGTGTAGGCAGCAAGGTGTTAGGATCTTTCCCTACACCTGCACTAAAATTGTGGGCATACACCATACTAAGGGTGTAACAGTTTTTCTATTTGCCGATTACCAGCATTAATTTAGTCCTTGTTTGAAATATGAAGTTGCACATCCAATAGGACTTCTGAAGTTACTGTTTACTTGAAGTAAGCTAGCCTCTATTGTGAGCCTTAATTTCTATTTCTGAATCCTACTCCTAATTTGAAAGTTAAGTCAGCCACACTAGCTATAAATATAGATGTAACATCCCAGTTGAACCCACAATTCTGAGACTATTGCTTAGCCTTTCCAAGAACTATTCAGTTTCCCCATCTTCTCCATTAAATTCATCAAGTTCCCCTCAGCTGCCAAGTTTGACACACAGAAGACTTCAAAAAGACGCACTCTTGCACTGAATTGGGCTATTTTCCACAGGAATCAACCAAAGGTTGAAAATTTCACACTGATGCAGACTAGGGGTGTCAATAGGTCAAGTTGGGTCAGCCTGCCTAAACCCTAACCCTCCCCTAGGAACCTAAACCTGAACCCAAACCCTACGCCGCTAGGGTTCTTCTAAGCCCAACCCACCCTGATTTACCCTGATAGGGTCGTGATGTAACCCTGAATTGCAGGGCTAGTGATAGGACATTTTCTAAGAAGCAGCAAAAAAAAAGGGTTCAATTGCTCGCCGTTTGGGTTTAATTCTCCAATGACAGCAGCAAACTCTTCTGTTCAGGCCTAGAATTGATGGACAGCAGCAAACTCTTCTGTTTAGGTCTGGAAATCTAAGAGAAATATTCTGCTTTAAACACTCTGTAATTGCAGAATTTTAGAGGTTACGTTCTTCGTAAGTTTAGGCCTCCTAACGTGTACATGTCTCTTGGTTAGGGCTGGGGTTTGGTTGCAGGTAGGGTAAGGGGTAGGGATGCTAATCTTAAAAGGGTTTAGGTTTTAGATTATAGGTTGAGTCATTGGGTTTCTAATGTAATTAGGGTTCTAGGGCTTCAAGGAAGAAGATGAAGTGCAGGGAAAAAATCTGCAACTTCAACGAGTAGGCTGTAGATGAGTTTAGAAGTAGGGATTAGGGAAAGGGGTAGAAGAAGGGTGCAATCCTAGGGTAGGAGGGTTAATAGGGAAAGGGGTAGGAGAATAGGACTAACGAAACGGATAGGGCGCTGCTGCCGCAAGGGGGAGAAGGGGAGGAGGAAGCATGCAATGGGGCAGGGAGCAGAATTGGGTTGGCAATGGGAACTGGGATTGTACTTGTCTAGGAAGGGGCTGTTGTCTGAAGACTGAGTTGAAAAGGACTCTCGGGCTGCCGCAGGCTTGAAGAAGACAAAGAAGAAAGCTGTATTTGCAGAAACACTTTTAGTTCCCTCAAACCCAGGTCGCGGGCTAGCTTCCCACAACTCTAAGTCTCTGAAATTTTGTTATCTTCAACTGAATTGCTTACAATGACTGGGGGCTTTATATAGCCTTAAAGTTGAGGGAAACAGACTTAGACTCGATCTAGGAAACTTAATTGGACTGAAACTAGGGAATCCACTTTGGATGGGATTCCCTTTTAACTCAACTTAATAACAACCTAAAAAAGTCTTCTAAAGATCTCCTAAATAAAAAAATAACTAACTTCTAGAAGAAATCCTACCTGAAAATTGGATTCCAACAAGGATTCCTACTCAGACAAGGACTCTAACCAATAATTCAATTGAAAAACAAAAAGTAGATATAGGATCCTAAAAAATCCTGGAATTTACTGGACCCTTTTGGTGTTCAAAGGGCTTGAGGAAAACACCATAATGCACTTCTGAGGGTCTGGCCAGTCGCTTGGTGTGCTAATGGGGCCTGGTTGTGGTCCAAATTTCAATGGCTTTATGTGGGCTGGGACAGGTTACATCAGGTCGGGCTACCCCTGATTTACCCTGACCCTAACCCTGATTTTTATCCCTTCTTTGCTGACCCACCTACATGATGTGGTCTACTGAAAACAAAACACCATACATACTCTACAACCCTAATTATTTTTTTATCAAAAAATTAACTACTGAAAAATCAATCTTAGAGAAGAAATGAGAGATCCTTGTTGAAAGTAGTTTTCAAGCTTCCCATTTAAACAATCAATCAATTGTTTGGCCCTAAGATTAAACCTTCTAATCCATTTTTTTCCTAGAATCTCCTAAACTTTTATAATAATTTTGTGGAGTCACCAAAAGAAATCTTGGGTAAAATCTCCTTTACTTAAACTATATTACAGTATTACCTCAAATGGTTGATTGAGAAAGTGAAGATCTAAGATCTCCCAATTAACTTCAATGGCAGTTGAAGTCTTGGAGAGACTTGGATTCTCTTCAATGGCAGTTTGCAGAACAACGGAATCAAAGGGAATGATTCGGCTATTAAAGTGGGAATTCATATAGGTTGATAGGTTTTAGTGGGGTAACCTGGTTATTTAGTTATTCAAACTCGATTTATATGTAGTTCTAATTTTATTAACACGTTGTAGGGTAGGGCCAGGCCAAGTTAGCCCGAAAACTATCCCACCCTACCAAGGCTAGTCAATTTGTAACCCAAACCCACTTGAGGGTAGATAAGTCAAGTTGAGCTCACTGCAGGTTTGGACCGGTTTGGGTCGAGAGGGTTTCATTAACACCCCTAATGCAGATCCAACACCAAATTGGGCATTTTTCCATTGGAATCAACCTACAGTTGCTAGGTATGGATGTAGAGCCTTTGTCTAGGGGTGCAAGTTTGGCCTTGGCGGCCCTGACCCGCCTTGAGCCCAAATCATAGTTGTCACGGCGACGAGGCGATGCAAGGCTGTTTAGGCTAATTGAGGCAATGAGTCGACGAGGCGCCCTCCGAGGCGCTTTTGAGGCGGTTGAGGCATTTTAAGTGAAATTTTTAGTGCACATCTCATTCACTGTAAATCTATCATATCTTATATAATAAAAAAAACTAATATCAGACTACCTCAAGTCATCCAACATACTACAAACCACACATAATAGGTCCTAAATAAAAAGTCGCGAGAAGAAAGGAAGAGAAGAAGTTGTTTGTCGCTAGCCATTGCTTGCTGGAGTGTCATCGCGGGCATGGAAAGAAATATCAGCGAAATTCGCCAGTTTCGCCCCCTGGCGAAACGAAACCAGGGGCGAAACCGATATTTACCAGATATCGCCGAGAAATCGGCGATATCTGGCGATATTTCGCGATATTTCGGAAAAAAAATATATTTTTTAAATTTTTTTGTGTGTGAATTTTATACTATTTCTTGCACTTTTTAGGCGATTTCTCTCGCGATTCTATCACAATCTTACCAATTTTATCACAATGATTCAAAACTCAAAAGTTAATGTACTAAATGTAATTAGGAGGAGAATCTACATAGAATAACTTATAAATAGAAAAACTTTTTAAGCAAAATCTTCAAGATTAATGAGCAATTTTACCAACTATATTCTAGTGATCTAATCCTCAAAAGTCAACATGCCAAATATGGTTAGGGAAGAGTATATACATGAAATAATTTATGGAAACAATTTAAATTATGAAGAGATTTTGTAATAGAATCGTCTGTTAATCATTCCAACTATGTCCTAATGATTTAGGCCTTAGAAGGTAACACGTTAAATGTGACTAGGCAGGAGGTTTAAATGGAAATATTTATTAAGAAATAATTTAAATTATCAAAGTCAACATACCAAATGTGATTAGGGAAGATGTATACATGAAATAATTTATGGAAACAATTTAAATTATTCATGAATCTTATAAAAGAATCTTCAGAGTGATTTGATAATCGTTCCAATTATGTCCTAATGATGTAGGCCTCATAAGGTAACATATTAAATGTGACTAGGTAAGAGAATTTAAATGGAATAATTTTTAGGAAAAATTCAAATTTACCACCTATTTGTATAAGATTAGGATAGGCATCAAATTTATCAAAATTATTGAGTAAAAAACACACAAAAATTAAGGGCAAAATTTTCTATATGGGGGGCGAAATATCGCCGAGATATCGGCGATATTTCGCCAGTTCGCCCGGTTCGCTGGGTAGCGAACCGGGCGAAACTTCCGGAACTTCGTTCCATGGTCGCGGGAATGGAAGAGAAGAAGAGAGGAAGAGAGAAAGAGATTAGAGTGAGAGTGAGAGTGTGAGACTTGAGTCAAGAACTTATTCTCTTTCAATTTTGTTTGTTTTTATTTTTATTTTAACATTTGATCACATGTAGCATCATTATACATATGCATATAGGTTCAAGCAATAGATACTTTACAATCGGAATATAATAAGTATTTCAATATATGCCTTCGATTTGGCATCTTTCTCGTGATCTAAAAAAGAAAAAAAAACCGGACGCCTTATTGCCTAAAAATAAGGCGACGCCAATTTGAGGCGTTCCGAAGGAGCCCAGACGCCGAGGCGACGCCTTGACAACTATGGCCCAAATAGGGCTTGGGCTCAAGATTTTGGCCTTTAGGGCAAGTCAGGGCTAAAATATATTCTAGCCCTGACTAGGGAAAAGGGTTGGCCTGGGATTACTCCTTGGCCCGCCAAGCCAGTCCCAACCTGTCCTTGATTATGGCCCTGACTCTGGCCTTGATTCTGCTCCGATTTTGGCCCTGATTGTAGCCTTGATTCTGACCCTAGTTTTGGCCCTAATCCTAGCCCTGATTTTGGCCTTAATCTTGATGCTAATTTTGTCCTTAATCTTGACTCTGATCATGTCCCACATTTTTACCCTGATCTTCATATTAACCTTTGATATAAGCCTTGATTTTGACCTTAAGACATTTTGATCATATTAGCTATGAGTTTCACTTTTTATATTATTTTTTTGGGTAATTTTTATTTAGACCCCTTGAGGTTCAACCTGAGTCATTTTTAGTTCCCAAAAATGTTGACATCATTCATTTGCCTCCAATGTGGTATCTCAAAAAAATTTAGAGCAAATTAAACGGCACCTGCTATATTCGAGGCAAAACTCTTGACCACCCACTATTCCCTCATAAATTACATGGCACCCACATGTAAATTACAAGTTACCCACAATTAACCTTGCTGTTAAAATAGATTATGAAATTATCCAAAAGCCCTTACTTTTATTTAAAGCATTTTAAATTTGTCATTATCTACCCCCATTTTAATTCTCTCATAGCTAACCCTTAACCTTCCACCTACACCTCACTGAACCACCACCACCCCAACCCTCCCTTGTCAGTGACCACCACATCACCGTTCATGCCGAAAAATCCCTCTCTCTCTCTCTCTCTCTCTTGTTCATCTCCCACAGAGGAGTGGTGAGCCTCCATGCCAAAATGGGATTAACATCATCTTCAGAGATTCATTTGGGATCTTATGGTCAATTAGCTGAATAGGATTATGAAGGAATTGAAATAGGTAGAGCAAGATTAACGGCAATGGTGGCTTACTGTGAAGGTGGAAGCAGGAGCAATGCAAGTGGAAGGAAGAAGCAAAGTCACCATCCAAGGGAGGTGCGCTACCTTCCTCGTTGTACTTTTCCACCACAAACCTTATGGTCTCCTCCACGCTACACCCCAACTTCAACATCATCTTCACCAGCCATGGACTCTGTCATTGTCACTATTACCTTTGCATCCTTGTTGTATATCTACACAAAAAACCCATAAACGGTTTTGACAATAAACCCAGAACTTGAATAAGTAGAAAGCATGAACAGGATATTCTGATTCTTACATCAGAGCAGCGTGGAGACATTGGTGCAGTAGTGAAGATCTCCATACAAGTCTTCGGCCTAAAGAACCGATCTTTGGGTTTCAGAACTTGGGTTTCATTAAGGTTGACATCAGTATTGTTGTCGTCGACGTTAAATTCATTAATCTTAAAAGGGAAGCCACTGCCCATTTCAGCACGGAGGCTCGCCTCCCCTCTGTGGGAGATGAACAAGAGAGAGAGAGGGGGGAATTTCTGGCAGGGACGATGAGGGCAATGGACACCTATCGGGGAGGGTTGGGGTAGTTTTTGGCAGTGGTGGTCCGGTGAGGTGTAGGTAGAAGCAAGGTAAAACCTATCGGCGAATTTCGTCGAGTTTGACATAGGGCGAAATAAAAAAGGAGTCAATTCGAATCATTCGATATTACACAATCTCGCCCGAAAATCGCTCTAAATTTTCGGCAATATACACAAGCAAAGTTGCAGATTCGAAAGCCAGAGAACCTAGTCGCCAGAAAAATGGCTTGCCCTCTTTTTCTCCGGTTCTCCCATACCCAACGCTGACTGAACACTTGACTTCTTCAATTCCTCACCTCAATTTCAAGAATACTTTCAACGCCCACATCACCGTTTGGGGATCTCACTGGCTTCAAATTTGGAATGTAAGATGGAACTTCAAATGGGTAAGCACACAATCCTGGGCACTGAGTTGCCAAGTTTCCCACCCAAGCGAAAGGCAAAGTGTATCCAACGATTGAAGGGAAAGTGAAGTAATGAAACCCACAAATCTGATTGCAGAATTCTTGAACCTGAACATTGTCGGCGGTGAAGAGAAGGTAGACACCGTTCTTAGGGTTTGGGGCGCTCTTCATTATGGACTAAATCGTAAGCCGAGTCAGGGACTTACCGTGCGATAGAAGTTACCAACAGAGGAAAAAGGAAATTGTGGATCAGACAACATGGTGCTATTCTCTTGACCCTCAACTTCTCGTGCTCCACCTGAAATATCAGCGAGATATCGGCGAAGTTCACCGGTTCCGCCAAGTTCGCCAAGGGGCGAACCGGCGAACTTCACCGAGATATCGCAGCTTGGGTAGAAGATGGATCACCCACCTAAGGGTTGGCTGTGAGAGAATTAAAATGGGGGGTAGATTGGTCATTATACCACATTTTAAATGCTTTAAATAAAAATAAGGGTTTGGGTAATTTCATAATCTATTTTAACATCAAGGTTAGTTGTGAGTAACTTGTAATTTACATGTGGGTGCTATGTAATTTATGAGGCAATAGTGGGTGGTCAAGAGTTTTACCCCAAATATAGTGGGTGTCGTGTAATTTGCTCAAAAATTTATCAAGGACAGATAGTTATGTTTGTAAATAAAATACCATATTTTTTGTACTACAAGAAAAATACCCTTTTTTTGTAGAAGACTAAATTACCGTTGATTTACTTGTTAAGTGTTAACAAGGTTTTGAATAGGGATTTTTTTTTTGTTGGATACGGATATTACTTTATAAAACAATTGTGAATGAAAACATACTTACCTGTTACCTACGGCTTTAACTTTGAAGATAAACTTTTCATTTTATCAGATCCCTTATGAGTTATGATGTTTCTAAATTTACAAACAGAGCTCCTGGGTGACCTTCTCTACAATCGACTTGGATTTTCAACTCTGTCCAAATTTAATTACAATTCTTCTCTCTACCTATTCTCTTTCATGAATAAATTCAACTCTTTGCCGCCAAAGAAAAACCACAGAAGGAAGACAAAATAGAAAGGGAGAGGGAGAGACAAACTTGGGGGAAAAAAAGACTGGAGTGAAGTTCGACCACTATCTTAGAAATTAAGAATCAAAACAGGTTTTTTTCTTTTTCTTTCAAAGGTTATACATAATAACCCTAATTTTCATCGAATAGCAAATTAGAAAACCCTAGAAAAGAGGGATTTCACTATTTCAGAGAAGACGATGAACTAGGGACAACTGAAGAAATGGGACCACACAATAACTTCAAACAGATTGAACAAGGTAACCTATTTAATATATATATATTAGAAAACCCTAGAAAAGAGGGATTTCACTATTTCAGAGAAGACGATGAACTAGGGACAGCTGAAGAAATGGGACCACACAATAACTTCAAACAGATTGAACAAGGTAACCTATTTTATTTATATATATATATATATATATATATATATAATATTTATTTATTTAACACCTTGATACCATATGTACAGCTCAAATTGAACACAAGATTATGTGCTGTTGTAAGGTGATATATTTCTTTAACACCTTAATATCACATGGACAGCTCATATTGAACCTAGGATTCTAATAAACACAAGATTAGGTGCTGTTGTAAGGTGATCCGATGTATGCACCTATATGAGATCATTAAGTGAATGAAAAAAAAAAAAAAAAAAACCCAAAACACCCAAGAATTACACATTTACAGTTATGAGCATGGTAGAAGATCTCGCTCGAGAGAGAGATCTCGCCACCTTGAAAAAGAGAGATCTCGACCATCTCGGTGAGATCTCGGTCGAGATATAAAACTTTTTGGCGTCAACTCGGTGGGTTTTAGGATCCCAATTGAGTTGAAACTTGGTATTTAGCTTATTTAAGGCCTTTTGAACACATTGGTGGCCTTGGATTTGTTAGAAACAACCATATGTATGATTTCTAAGTCTACCCATAATGTGAAACCGAAATGCAGTAGGATTAGGGAATGCAATGTTATACAACATGTAATATAGAACCTTTAAGGCATATAAATGAAAAGCAAGTATATCAAATGCATCAACTAACTTAAATGTTACAAAAATTCCATCCATATGAGTATCAAAATCTCAATTTTCAAGAATAAAATAATTACACAACCATTAGAAGTTCTATATAAGTCATTAAATCTTAAATTCATAAGACAAGTAAAGAATGATTGATCTTCCTTGTTGTAGATGTGCTAAGAGTAGTTGCAAGTAAAAATTCAGCCACAATCAACAAAAAAATGTGAAAATTGAGAGTTCCAGCGAGATCCAGGGTGAGATATGGCAAGATATGGCGAGATATCCCAACTCGCTGCTCTCGCCCTCCATCTCGTCTCGCCAAGCTGAAAAAAAGAGATATCTCGCGAGATCTCCCACCATGGTTATGAGAGCAGTAATCACCTTGTGCTTCATGCCTTAATAGCCAAAATTTGGGTTTAAAGTGGGTCCCAATGGATGGTAAAGTGTCATTTTTTAACTCATTGGTCAACCTGTGAAGTCCCATGGTCAACCAACTCAACATAGCCATTGGAATAGCAGTTGGCCTAAAGGTCTACAATCAACTGTGGCTTTGATTGTGGGCTAGCGGTCAACCAATAAGCCTTCATGGTACATAGGCACTTTTGGCTCATAGTCAGCCATGGGCCTTTTTAGAATTTTCTGTAAATAACTTTGAAAATTCCTTTTATACCCCGAAAGACTACCCCTATAGCACTCTTTGCCGACATGATTAGTTTTATAAAACCACTAACTTGAAAAGTACATGCAATTACATGTGCCACTATCCTATTCTATTACATGGTTTACTCTTCATTCTTGGGTCTTTGACTTGTACTTCCATGTGGGTAGGTGCATTCTTTGGCCTTCCATGTCTTGAGTCCCCAATTTTGATCTTTGTATGTCACTTGGATTGTTTCAAGGCAACTTAAACTCTACAATTCAGTGTTTTGTTTTTATAGTATTAGTCTATCTTAAACACACAAGGAGATTGTTAGATCTTCTCTATATGTGTTTGTGATCATCAAAACCTTAGAACGGTAGTTGGGTCATTTCCCTAACAAGTCTTACCAACCCTAACCATATTTTTTACCTAAAACCCTAATTTGACCTATCGGAGCTTTACCAGTTCATCCTAGATCCTAAATGGTGGCTCCTAGTTGGTTTCCTACCAATCTAGGATAACCTCAATATCTCCTTTGAACAAATAATTTTGTAATTGCAAACAAAAGTTAATGTAACCTTAGATTGATAGGTGTTAACTAGGAGACAGTCTTCCAAGATCGAATAAGAACCCAACTAGAAGTTACAAAATTAGGCATAGTAATGATCAACAAGGAGTAATTTCTCTAATATCCAATTAGAACCAAACTTGAGTTAAAAATTTAGAGTTAGGGTTTACTGAAATTCAAAATTAGAGTTTCTAGGGTTTCGGCTGGTCAGATTACAACCAGATTCAAATGGTTTTGTTAGGAAGGTATACGGATGATACATTGCGAAGGCAATGAAGATCCCAATGGTTTGATTGGGTAGCACAAGATCTTCCTAGAGTTTGAACCACAAGGGAAACAGCACTTAGACTAGAAAACACCATTGCACAATCGGTTAACCAGATTTTAAACAGTAGAAAACACTCTCTCTCACAAAGAAAGAAGGCAACAGCCAAGTTTGCTCAATGCAAAAATTCAATTATTCAAGTCTTGATTTCTATTCCTCCATAGTGGGGTACATATAGGGCTCTAATCAGCCTTCAAAACTCAAAATTTTATTAAAAAAAGGAAAATTTCAAGGACGCCCAAAGATAATTGGCAAAAGCAAAGATACCCGAAAATTATGCCAATTGGCAGTGACCCCCAAAAATGTCTCTTAAAATTGCACAATAGTACACTCGGTTAAGTAATGGTTAGCTAATATCATAACTACTAAATTGCTTTTAATTTCTTATGACATTACAGTGTCGCCATTAGTAAAAGAGAATCCTAAATCTCATCTCCTTCCTCTAACCAACAGTTTGTTACCAACAGAGAACCATGTTCATCATTTCGTCTAACCAGCTAACAGTTCTAACGGAAAGACCCTGCCTCTCGCCTGTCCCGCGCAACATCCCCTATCCACTGCCCTTGCTGCTGCACCAGCATTCCTAGGCCCCTAAAACTCCCGCAGCACCACCCCCCCCCTTTCCCATGACCTCATTAGGCCTTCCCTCCCCTACCCTACAACTCCCCATTCCCCTTTTCTCCATGGTTTCTTTTCCCCTGCAGCGACTGCAGAAACCTGCCCCTGCAACTCCTAAGTTCCCATCCCTTTCACGTCCCCATAGGTCGCACCAACCTTTTAATTTCTTAGTTAGACCTTGTTTACTCAGTTCTTAAAAATTCTGCACTTCATCTCTCCATCTGAGATTTCTGCAACTTACCCAACTTCTGAAAAAATCTAAGTTTATAAAAAACAGACTCACCCAATCCCCTGAATCACTGAAATTCAGTTCTGAATCTGCAGAAACAGCAAGGACAGAGTCTCTTCTACCCTAGCCAAACCCCCCCTAAACCCTAGATTCTGACCTTTATTATAAATAAATTAAAAACACACATAGTTCTATGTTCACACTACAGCAGAGTTTGAGGGTGTTAAAACTCCCTATAAACCCTAGGATATTCATTTTTTTTGCTGGAAATTACTGGGCAGCCCTTAGATTTAGGAAAATCCCAATTCTACCCTTAACCCTAGATCTGGGTTTACATCAATCATCCATGATGTGTTCAAATTAATAAGGGCTCAAAGCTGATCATCAATGTAACCCAGTTATAATCAGGTATTCACTACCTTAGACCCCCACCATTCTCACATGTCATTGAACCATCATACATATCTTTAGCCATGTCCACATAAGCAGTTTAGACTTCAATCGTGTAACAGAACCTACAGTTTAGAAAGTCAGAGTAGTAGAAACGATGAAGAGAAGAGTGGAGAAGAAGGAGAAAGAGTAAGGAGGGGGGGGGAGAGAGTTCACATGATGCTCTCCTCCCTACACATGCTTTATTTATAGTTAAAGATCCATCTCCACTTGATAATACTTTCTTAAACTCAGTAACATCAAAAAGTGAGGTTAAAGGGATCATCTTAAGGGATCGACTAAAGAGAGTTTCTACTATGCTTTGATACTGCTATATATAGCCCTTGACTTAAAGGGATCAACTAAGGGCTGGTTAACTAAATACAAGCTTTCCAAGCTTACTTGTGTAGCAGATCCTTGTAGAAGATCAAGTGTTCCAAACACAAGAACTAATCATGAAATTCCCAACTTCCAGCACACAAACACACTCACTCACTCTCTCCAAAGAGAAGAAGGCAACAGCAAAAAAACACAGCTTTTTTAGAAGGCAAATCAATTCAATCAAGTCTCCCAGGATTAGCCCCAGATTGAAAAGGATCAACCAAGGCCAGTCTTTGGGGATCTCAACTCAAAAGTTAATGGGTTTAGGGGCTTTAAAATTTTGGGGTAGTTCCCTGAGATACACAGGAACATAAGCTAGATTGGTTGGATGATTTGGAGAGATCTAGAGTAATGAGATGTAAGGATGCATGAGGCAAGTCTCTGCGAGATGAGATGAAAAGTTACTGGAATGGGGTGAAACTTCAAGAAAACTTAGGTGATTGTACATAGGGATAACTTCTAATGTTTTGGACCCTTCTAATGGTTAGATAGGTGTAGATCTAAATTGGAAATTTGCATTCTTCGGAAGTACAAAAAACAGAAAGGGAGGATTTTAGGGTTGGAGAATTTGCAAGGTTACAAGATTAGAAAAAGAAGAACTAGGGTTGGGGATAATCCAACTTACTTTTGTTCAACACACTCTTGAACACCAAGTTGAATGAGAAAAGATATTCTAATAAGCAAAAATCAAGAATAATTCATTAAGTCATGTCCCAACTGAGCAATTACCTCTATATCTATAGTCACATTGACTGACATAGCTTACTCAAACCAAGACTCAGAATTAACAGAATTATGATACTGAAAAGGAAATGTTTTATCCAGTCCAATCCTAATTAGATAACCTAAACTGAGAAATTTAAACAATAAAGGAAATAGATTTAAAACGTGAATTTAACTAAACCAATGAAAGAGCCCCAATTTTCCAACTTTCTCCAATATTTTAGGCCCATCAAATTGGCTACCCAAAATGGCCAACTAAAACAAACTAATAACATCTAGGAAACTCACTAACTCACCCAAAATTGATTACAAGTCCTTAACTAAAGTGACCCAACTAATTCTAATTAAGTCAATGGACTTTTTAAGTGGTCATGCGACCTCTAAAACAAGATTAAACTAATTGGATACCCATTTTCGTACTCAACTCATATATGCATGTTTATGGTTCAATAAGTTGGCTGATTACAATGTAAACACAAGGGATCAAAGCTCCAAAACCTACATAACCCATCCCTTGATTATTTCCTAAGAAAAGATGCCAATTTGGTGTTAGATCTGCAACAACTGAACTAAAACAACTGTGGCGAGAAGCCACTTCCATAAGCAACTTAATTACCCATATACGTGCCTTTTTCACAACAACCATCCTGTATATGCCTGTTCTATATGCCACGCTTTAAAACAGTCCCATTTTGATTTTCCTTTCTACACTTCTCATTTAGATCTACTAAGCCTTTGTTCGTTTTAGTATAAAATTTTACCTCTAACCACAGATTTTCACTTCAAAGGACATTAAATTTTACATGTTGACAAGTATTCCATTGTCTCTTTTATGATGGAAAAGCATCAAAGAACTTTTTAATACATAAAATCTTACATCTATGAAGTAAAATTGACCAAGGAAAAATTTGCTGAAACAAAACAGAGCCTAAGATACAGACAAATTCAGACAAGTATATGCACTATGCATAACACCAGGTTTGACTTAATGACAGTTTCCATTGAGCCAATTGGACAGAGAAAGAATATGGCTACAGTTTTACAAAAGATTCCAGAACAAACCATTCGTTAAGAGGATCCAGTCACTTCTTAACACTGTTTTCAGTTGAGTTGATTTTTTACCTATACGTGTACATATAGAGTGGCGATAAGGATAAATTGTTGTATTTATTGTAGATGCATATGGCATGTACAACACTAAAGAAAAACAAAACGCAGACCTATCCTGGGTGGACTGGCCTACATGGATCATTACCATCCCAAGCAGCTCTGTTTGAGGTTAAACTTGACATAAGGCCTATGGCGTGCATGTCTTTCCTCACCACTTCTCCGAGAGGAATTTAGGCCAGCCCCTGGCTCTTTTAGCTTCTTCAATCTGAATCAAATCACTTCTCCAATACAACAGCATCCAAAGACCTCTGTTTACAAATGAACATCCCACCTTAAACATCTTCCTCACACCCAAGGACAGAGATTGTTCCTGAATCAGCTTTAATATGATCTCATTCGTTATTATTTAATCCTTCCTAATTATGTCATGCATCCATTAAACATCATTAATTCAGCTATACTGAGTTTATGAACCATACAGTGTTTTTGAACAGCCCAACATTCAGCACCGTTGATCATAGCCAATCATCTCACTGAGCTATGAGATTTTCTCAACTTTAAGCAAATATGTTGATCAACACACACTCACATGTACCCATCCAATTCATTCATCTGAAAAATATGAAACATCATTCTAAGTGCAAAAAATAGATAGTGCACACGTCCAAACCTATTTCTGGATCTCGAGAGATGTTGTGTACGCACTGCTATTCACAAATAATAGCTTGAGACAGTCGACCTCCAGTTATGTTTTTGGACAGCCCAACATTCAGCACCATAAATCATAGCCGATCATATCACCGTGCTATAAGATTTTCTCAACTTTAAACAAATATGTTGATCTACAAACACTTGCATGCACCTATCCAATTCATTCATCTGACATTAATTCTATATGAAATATCATTCTAAGTGCAAAAATAGATAGTGCACATGCCCACACCTATTTCTGGATCTTGAGAGATGTTGTGCACACACTGCCATTCACAGATAATAGCTCTAAGGGAGTCGGCCTCCAGTAATGTTTTGAGGCCCCATTTCCTTCTAACAAGCAGAATTGCCTTCAATAAAAACACCAAATCATATGCACTACTCAAGAAGTGGGGATAAAGTCAACAAATTCGATTAGGAATTTGTCCAAATCGATATGGAAATGAATTCTTCATCCACATGGACAAGTTAAGTGTTCTAGGTAGAGATCTCATGGCCTAACCACCAGTCTAGGATCACAAATGTTAAACTACCTTTTCATATACATTCTGAGCAGAGCCAACCAACTTCAAATGCAGTAAATTCAAATATGTACCGACCAAAATATCCAAATATTCTATTATTAAATTTGACAAAAACAAGACATAATCCTTTATCTACAATCAAACCCTCCGGACTAAAACTGAATTTCATGACAAACCTTAGCTTAAGTTTTGTAAGAGGGTTAAAAAATAGTTCTCGGACTCTATAATGACACAAAGAAGCATAACAAGGTTCGAAGTTCAAACACCTCTCTCGTAACTCACCAAATTTCTTCTTCGACAACTAAACGTTCATATTAAAGAGCATTATAGCAACACCACTTAAAGATAACAAAGTGATAAAATTTCAAAGAATGATCAGTTACCTTACCAGTATTTTCCAATCCTAGCTTCACTGCTCGATCTTCTTCAAGACTACTTGAATGAGATCCTTGCTTCCTACTCACTTCACTCATTAACACGGTGTCAATTGATTTCTCACGTCTACCATCTTGAACCTTCCTATCTTTGTCCGGCACTCGTTCCTTCTCCTTCATGTCCTTACACTGATACACTTCTTTCCGACCAGAATCCTTTTCAGATTTGCGCCTTGACTCGACCTTAGTTAAACTCTTTTTCACATCCTCACCCTCGACTGCTGTACCCACCTTTTCGTCCTTCCTATCAGTCAAACTGTCATCTCGTCTACTAGACTTACTCTTTGAATCAACTGCAACCTTTGACTTTGTGCCTTTCTCTGACGCTTGCCGAAAACCATCCCCACTCGTCTCTTTACCCGCAACTACACTTGCCACGCGCTGGTTTTCGCTAACATTTCTCCGATCAGTGGCGGTTGCATCAGTCCTATCTTTTCGTCTCTTCGCAGAGACATATTCGTCCGATAAATCACCATTACCAGGACCAAGCAGATCTTTGCCGTCTTGAGGCTGGAAAGCAAGTTTCCGTTTCTCACCAGATGCTGAATCCCTAGAAACCCTAACAGCAACTTCTTCCTTATCCTTCCTAGTTTTAAAATTTCTATCTTCTCCAGAGTCTGAGTATTCCTTATCATCCTTAGAACTGTGCTTATGCTGCTTGTGAGATTTGTGTCGAGAACTCCGCGTCATGATGATGAAGTACAAATAAGCTCAAAGAGAGAACAATTACAGAGCGCGAAACCCTAATACGGAAGCTTGGAACCAGAACTAAAGCCCAAATTGCACTCGATGTTGACCTTCAACTAAACACTGAAACACGTCGCACCGCTCAAGCAAATCATCTGAGATCGACCACTAAATTGACGGAAAAAATAGACAAATAATTAATCTTTCCAGGATAATCTGATTATTTGGATTACAAAATGAATTGGGATTCCACGAGACGAAGATCCAGTGAGAAATACCGCACATGGATTAAGAAGTGCAGAAAAATGGGGCCTATGCTATGTATGAGAGGATATCGGAGTCCAGAGACAGGAGAAAACCTATTCCATCTTCCTTCGGAAATGAGGAGAATGCGACTTCGAGCCGTGTCTGGTCAGGTGAAACCGGATAATCCTTTTCAGCGAGACAATAATACTACCCTCAGAGACTCCAGAAATTACATTGCTCCATGGTTTGACCGTTGGAGTTAAACCTGCTGCCGCTGTTGGGTCTTTTTTAACGAGCACCCGCCGCAGCAGCAGGAATTATGACCAATGGAGTCAGACACACAGCTACATCCGCACGCAAAAGGAATGTGTTTCTGGTTGAGGCTTTCTTTCTCTAAGGGCGCGGGACGTTCGTGGAGTCTGTGCCTACCGTACCACCATAGGACCGGTCATTCTTGGTCAGTTCCCCTCCTAAACTAAAGGGCGGGATCGGGCCTATCATATCAAAAGGGCTATAGGAAAAGAACCAGGCCACCTACTTCGTTCGACGTTTAAGGGCCGGTTTGGTTACATGAGTCTAGAAATTTCAAATATTTAGAGATTTCAAATCTATAGATTTCAAATTTATGGAGTCATAATTTATAAAATTAACTGTTTGGTTGTGGAATGAAATATGTGGATTCATCCTAAAAAACTATTTGATCGACGTGATTTTTGTGAATATGCAATTGTATAGCTTTTTTGAAATCTCTAGATTTCACCCCTTACCCATAAATCTACAGATTCACGTTTTTAGTGTAAAAATGTGAATCTCTAGATTTCATGAATCTAGATATTTTTACAACCAAACGGGTATAATTCTCAGATTCATGAATCTAGAGATTTGAAATCTCTGGATTTATGTAACCAAACAGGCCCTAAGAGCACCCGATTTGACCGACCAATGGGGCAAGCTCGCCTATCACCACTTCGATAGTTCGATAAAGGAGAAAGTCCAGTCAGCCACGAACTTAGTGCAAGTAACAAGACCTACAACCCGGCCTTCGCTTTTTGAGGCTTCCTCTGTCCACATCTCCATGTGCCCGTGGCACTTCCATATGGAGAAAGATGGGCTTACCATGTTGCGTCAATAGCGCCTAACCTATGCCGATTTTGGCAGACAATGCTCAACGCCAATGAACTCATGTGGTTTCGACGTGCCTAGAGGCCAGAGGTGAATCCGTTCACGATCAATAGTACCAACACCATTGGAAGGTGGGTGGCCCGCCCCTCCTAGAACAGTCATCTTTGATTGGGCTTATACACATTCGCTCACTTATGTTGTCTCCTTTCAGCTCACCATAGCCCTAGGTACGTCGTCTCCAAGGCTTCACACAAAGTCTTCACTAACATAATAAGCATGCTTGAGTAAGGTCAGGCGGAACGGTTGTTGCCTGATGGGAAATCTATCTAAAATAGGATTGACGGCGGATTTGAGCCATGGCACATTGTTTCATGAAATCCATATGATTTTTCCAATCTAAATCGAGGAGCTTGACTTACAGAGAATTGAAGATTTTGCTCAACATGTTCTATTATATACGAATAGGAGAAGAACCTGACTTGATATTGTTAAAAAAAAATAGAGGAAGCATAACCAAGTTGATATGATATCGATCAACCCCTTCTTTTTGTACCAAATATCTTACCATTTTCGAATAAATAGGAGTTACATCTCTTTTCTATTTCCATTTAAGAGTTCATTTATCATGTCTTTCACACCCCTTTGAGACCTCGAAAGATGAACAAATTCATTTTCTTATTCTTATGAACACATACAAGATTCGTCACTATACAATGGATAATGGTAACCCTATATAAAATAAAAAATAAATGAATAAATTTTGTTGTGATGGCATACTATCATAGAGGATGGGTACCACAGAGAGACTTGAACCCTTGACATCTTCAATAAGAGTTGTCGGTATTATTGACTGAGCTACTATTTAATGGTCCACATCATACTTACATTCATGTTTATACTATTCATATCCATTCATACTACTGCATAAAGGTATAAATTCATATCGATTATGGTATGTTTTTTCATCCTATCCTATCATACCACCATACTACCATATCTTATCACACCATACTACTATATAAAAATATAAACTCAAATAAGTCTTGGTATGTTCTTTTAGGAACCATAACATTTTTCCCAATTTGCAAAAAAAAAACCCTTGTGAAAGTGTACATACCCTTTCAAACATCACTAAATCATAATGGGAAACCACACCCCATCACCCAAACGCTACCCTGTCACCTATGATATGACCACACACTTCATTTTTTTCAGTTTTCCCACATCCATTCCCCCCCCCCCCTTGAAAACCATTTAACATACATTGCCATTACAGCTGTCACTTCTCCTTTCTAGGAGTGATTTATGATGTCGATCCATCCTAGCGACCAATCTAACTAGTCTGTGAGCAACTGAAAGAATATGGGAAACCAAGTATTCTTTAATTCTTTTTCGTTTGGCTTCATAAAAGTGTCCACCTAACGTTGATTGAACAGAAGTAGACATAATTCAAGTTTAGTCTTACAAAACTAGCCAATAAGTGCTTTTATTTTTATTTTGTACCATTTTACCACCAATAACATGTTGAAGGACTCAGTCGTCGTCTTCCTTTGACACCAAGCGCCCTTCCATTTCTTCCTTCCCCTACCCCAATCATACCCCCATTTGATTGGTCCACTTAGGGCCATAACTTCAACAGTCCATTGTTTCGTCCGTTCTCTCAATTTGACCGGATCATTGCATAAACAAGCAACAAGTGTTTTTGAATTTATAAGTGATGTTTTATGAAAGAGTTTTTTGCAGGGCGCCCACTTAAATGAGAAGTTAAGGATTATAGGCCCATCTAAGTGGGCTAAATTGCATAGTGTGCACTTTACACTTTTTTTAGAATTGCAAGTACTTTGCACTTTTTTTAGAATTGCAAGTTACCCACGGTGAACTTTTCTGTTGGTTTGCAAGCATGTTGGGCTACAAAACACCTGAGGAAGATTCTTTTGATCTAATAAGGTGGACTCAACTAGTACTTTCAGTTCACAGCGGATCAAAGTGGGAGGATGCCTTTTGGATAAGTATATGCTTTTATACTTGCTGGGGTATATGGGTTGCTAGAAATGAACAAGTGTTTCAACACAATACTAGATCACCTATACAGGTTGGACATTTCAAATATGCAAAGGAGTTTATTGAAGCCCAAAACCTCTATATGCTTCCTAGGGGTAGCAATACAAATGGTGTAGAAGAAGCCCATGGGGTATGGAGACCACATCCTAGCCCATTTACAAAGTTAAACTCCGATGCATCATATATTTCCACTACTGGGAGTACAAGAATGGGCTTTATCCCTAGAGATCATCAAGGGGTGCCCATCTTTGCGGTTTCGGAACCTGAAAATGCTTCCTCAGTTCTAATGGCCGAAGCTCTTGCATTGCGATCCGGTTTGCTATACAAGTTGGCTGAAGGTGTGGACTATGTGCAAGCTGAATTGGATGCATTAGAACTAATCAATATCTTAAGAAAGCGAACCTCCCCCCAGCCCATGGTTTCCAACCCATCATAGCAAATATTTGGCATCTTCAAAGTTGTTTTTTGGATTGTAAATTATCTTATGTTTCTAGGAGGTCTAACTTTATAGCGAGACCAACTAGCAAGGAGGGCCCAGTCAGCAACGGTAACGACTGAATGGCCTTTATCCACTTCTTGGATTTAGGTATTATGTACTTCTGTTTCCTTGGTTTAGCCGTTTAATAAATATGGCTTTTCAACAAAAAAAAAAAAAACTATAACGGCCACTTTGCTCATAATATGTTGGTAAATATAACGTTTGTCTTTTATGTTTAATGATTTTAAATTTCAAATTTTACAAAGAGAAGTGCCTGACTCATACACGATTTCTGTTGTTTACTGTCTTCCTTGGATTCTTGCAGGGTTATGGGAGACTTTGTTTCAAGCTCTCCGTCATTTTTGCATGCTTTTTCAACGTCCTCTTTCACGTGTTTTCATACCTTACAAACTACTCACTGTGCTCTTTTTGCATTATTTATTATGTTGAGACTTCAATAACACTTGAATCATTGACATTTTTAATTTAGCTTCATTATCCTCTAAAATTTATACCATAGAGTTTGTGAATTGTTGAAGATGAGGTCAAAATTAACAGTTAATAAACAATATAAAGAAGTGCAAAGTAAATTAAAATGTCAAACCATAAGTTATGTTTTCGCTTTTACCCCTACTATGGGTTTTTCTTCGTCTTTTTCATCTTCCTCTAGGTTCTCTTTAACTTTAATGCCTTCGACAGACAGCACACTAGTATATGTATTAGTACCATAGTCAATAATAGATTTTTCAATTTCCCAACCTGTCTCAATTGTCTCGAGTCTCTCAGACAATTATAGGACTTAAGCCTAAAGAGGAAAAAAAACATGAAGGAGGAGGAAATTGAAAAACGGGATTGTAAAGATGGTGTAAAGAATATTTTTTATTTATGGTCGGTTGAATAAAACAAAGTTGAATAAAACGTTACAAAACAAACTTCTAGTTTTAGGTTTTGTTGACCTCGTCTTCGGAAGGATCCACTGAATGAGTTGATTATTATTTACTTGTTACAAAAATATTATATAGGGTATTTAATTGAGGATAGTGAATAGGTCACTCTATAATTGTAAATGTTGTGAGCACAACAATTTTCAGCAACAAGAGGGGTGGGGCAACAATTTTCAGCAATGGCAATGGGGAGAAATTCCAACATTTAAAATCGAGTAGGAGTCAAGGGCTTCTTTTTATAAATTTAAAAACTCAAAATTCTTAAATATAAAAGACACATTTTATATTTACCGACACATAATAGGCAAAATGGTCATTTTAGTTTATAATTAATCGAAAAGTTAATCGTCAGTAATTTGCAATTTTACAAAAAGTGCAAAGTGGGCGTTGTACAATTTAGCCCACTTAAGTGAACAGTCATGAATTATAGGCGAACTTACGTGGACCCCAACAAACAAAATCTTCATTAAATTGAGCAAGTCACCTAACCCAAAATAAGAAAAAGATAAAGGTTTTTATTAATTTTAACCAAAGCTTCTCGTATGCATTTATTAATTTCTTAGTTGTAATGCAACCTAATAAAATGCATAGGCCAATTTTTTTTTTCATGTCCCTATCGAGGATTGTCAAACAGTATTTGTACTCAAACCTATAAAAGCTTTTGTACTGATCGAAGCAGGTGATAGGATTAGCAATAGAGCAGTTGAAGGGGGAAAGCGAATGCTTGAAAATATCAATGGAGAACTCAAAATATTGCGGAAGATAGGGGACAAACGGATAGCAAGTAGGGGATAGCGTGTATACCGTAGCAAATGCGACATGTGATTACAACTTGCAAGACTTGCATGGTTGAGATGTTTGCACACGGTATTCAAATAATGATAGGGTAAAATCGTCAAAACATACTTAGTTGATGAATGACGAGTGATGACCGACAAGAAAACCATTTTGGTTAGTTCCGTAAAAGGAGACTCAATATGTGTAATTTTGTTAAACCAAACAAAAGGTGGTTTGTTTTGTTAAATCAAACCTAAACGTGTCTAATCTTGTAATTTTACCATGTAGAGATATTTCACCCCAATCGCAAACCTCAATAGCCATGGAACGACTCAAATTTCGACAAGTTTGACGAAATTAATACCATAGTGGACATTATTGCCTTTTTTTTTTGTTATTTTTTCTCATTTTGCCCACAACCCACTTAAGTTGGGCCCAAACTCTTGTTTGCCCACTTAAGTGGTTAATTTTTCAGTTTACCCAATCCGGTGAATTTGGAATATTACAAAAAACCCACGTTATTTTTTTGTTGACTTTGACTTTAAACTTACAATTTTGCCCATGGGGTGAAGGGATTTTTTTTTTATTTTACAAATTTTCATTTAATTTTTTTCAAATTTACAAAAGAACTTCCTTCTGCACCTCTAGAAACTCAAAGGATCTTCCAACCCTAATGTCCTTGGACCACCTATAGAAACCAAGAAGCTCATCAGTCCCTCAAATGATTTCACACATTATGGGTATTCCATATCAAATAATTTATTAAGCAACACAGTCGATGTATGCTTAGATATGAAAACTCTCCTTAGCAATAGGGTAAAGAGCAATAAGAACCATTTTGTTGTTCTTCACCAAGCCAGTGGGACGAGAAGCCAGGAATTGATCAACCAGTCGTTGCAATTGACTCATCTTCCCCAAATTCCTCTTAGGATTAATCTCTTAGTGGAGTTGGTAGCTTCTTCTCCTCCGTTTTTGTTTTGGTTAATGTCACAGTTAGATCTCGATTGGCGCATCTCATCACCACCACCATGATAGCTGGGTTCGTTTCTGAATGCTCCATTGTTGTAATCAAAACGCAAAGGTGGAGACCTAAATCTCCTCTCGCCACTCAAAACAATCATATTCGCCAGCGCCACTGGCTCCCCCGCCAAGCAAAACAATCATCTTCTCCACCGCCTCCTCACTGCTTCATTCATACACTATACACTCAAGACGCTGATCTAGATACAGATTATAGGTTCAAACAAAAGCATAATAATCTCATGAATGAGAATGAGCTTCATCACGGAAATCAAACACATTAAGAAGACGAGTTCCTACCTGGTAGTGTAGAGAATCTCCATCTAAAACAAAGGTTGCATCTGCTAACAACTGATGAATAAGCATTAGTGCCTTGAGAGCCAGCATCTAATCTCTAGTTTTGCTGAGCCTCTTTGACACTATTGAAACATAAGCGTTCACATAACAAGTCGTATAGAAATTAAATCAAGTGAATCAAGTCAAGCTTAAAATTTTTGAAGAAATTCAGGTGAATTGACTGAATAGGGATTTTTTTTTTTGTAAATTTGAGAAATACAAAATGGTAATTTTAGAGTCAAAATTAACTAAATACCAACATTGAGTTTCTTGTAATATTCCAAGTTCACGTAAATAAACAAGGCTTTGAGCCAAACTTAACTGGATAAACAAGAGTTTGGCCTAACTTAAATTGGGTAAAATGTAAAAAAACGCAATTAAAAAAAAAAAAAAAAAAAAAAAAAAAAGAAAAGGGGGGGAGAAGGGGAACTGCATGCCACGATCTGAGCGCACGGCAAAAATCTGCCGCTCCTAAGATCACACCTCTTCGCCGGAGCGCAACGATGCGATCGAGTTCTTCTATGAAAGTCAGCAATCAGTAAAGAAACTTCAAGTGTCACGTAATGTGGAAACTTAATCTCTCTCTCTTAGATGGAGAGGAAGAGCAAGAAGGGAGTTTGCTTGGCGATTCCGATGGTCCCTGTTCGTTGTCTCCGATGCATGTTTGTGATTTCGATAAACCATTATTTTTCAATATTAATCCTAACAGTTCATCTGATTAGGCCGGTTTCGATTTCTGCTGTTTTTACTGATCTCCCTGCTGGCATTTTTGTTTGTGCAGAGAATATATGGATTTGCAGCGTCTCTTGTTGCTGGCATGGCGTTTATGCTTCTGGTATATCAATGATGCCCATTAGTTATCACTTTCTTAGTGCAATTTTCCTTTGTCACTTTGATTTTGATGAGTTTATTGGTTTTGACTAGTTGAACTTAGACCTATCCGTATTTCATTAGGCATCAAGTAATTGGCTGCGTAGTACTTTGGCTACAAAAATTTAGTTAAGCACGTTGATTAACTTATTAATTTTTCCTGCCTAACAGCAACATAACCTTATCCAATCCCATCTACATGGAGTCACTTCACGAATCATTGCTCTCCAATCAGCTCTATTCAAAGTCATACAGGATACATATCTTTCTTCATTCCTCACTTAGGCTTAATTTTTTCCTGCCCCTGGGTCTTTTAGTTCTTTCTATCTAAGAAAATCATTCCTCCAGACTGGAGCATCCGCTGGCTTCTGTTGAATATGGTCATGTTGCCCCAAAATGACTATCTTGTAGCTCATGTATCAGAGCTATTCCCAACTCAGCATTGATATGGTCGTTTCTTACTTTATCCTTCATAGATTTGCCATGCATCCATCTCAACATCCTCATCTCTGCTACAAGTAGTTAAACAATGAAATGCTTCTTCACTACTAAAGATTCCACACCATACATCATAGCCAGTCGTATGACCATATTATAAAATTCACTTTTAAGTTTTAAAGGAATATGTGAATCACACAACACTGCAGATGCATCTCTCCATTTCATCCATCCTATCTTAGTTCTGAACACAATTTACTTCATTCTATTAAAAATAAAAAATTTGAAGAAAGAATCTTACAGACAGGAGATAATATGAAACCTTGTCTGAGGCTTATTGTATCAGCTTCCTTCAGCATCCAGTACAGAAGGTTGCAAATGAACAGTGTGACGACCAATAATGTTGCATATTTTATTCCAAATGGTAATACTGATGATTCATGGAAGATCTCTTGAAGACCAGTAATGGTTAGTAGGGATACTTTAGGAGTATGGCAGTAGCAGGACCTTCCCGCAACTTGAGTATTTTGCTTCATAAGTTAGTCATATATATTTTTTCCCTGGTTGTATTCTGGACTATGGTGTTTGACAACTTCTTTCTCCTTCCGTCTTCTATCTCTGTCTTCTCTTTCGACATAGTTGTTAAATATACTTGGTTTGTTACCATTATTAACTTTTACATAATGAAAATAAAAAGCTAACAAAAAATCATTGATTCTGTTGCTATCCAGTGTGATGCCTATCGTTGATATTATATAAAAGCTCATATAACACCATTTTAAGGTGTTGGCTTGAATTACTCTTACACATTTCCACTGATGGGATGAGACTTTCCAATGTGGAGAACTTTCAGGTTGAAATGAGGTTATTTGGGCATTCTCATAACACTTTGTATGGGGATCATAATATCGTTGTTGCCATCTAACATGGCACCATATGGAAGTGTGAAATGTACTTGTTAAACGGACTGTTATGATTCATTTTCTATCTTCTGTCCTCTTTCTTCAAGTTTACTGCTAAATTAGTCATTGTTGTTGTATTTGTGACAACAACAACACTTAAGTGTATTTGTATTAACACTGATGCACAGGGGTACACCACAGCAGGTGGATGTGGAGGAATACAGGGGATTAAACCATGGGACCATGTGGGGGACAGAATCAAAGGACAACGACAGATTGGGGAACAGCCACTTTCTTGTTGGGGATTTTTCAGAGGGTATGACCGAGGTGAAAAGTAGTTAGTTAGGAAGTTTGTTTGGTTTATGCTAGAGGGAAAGGGAGGGAATAGGGGTTGGAAAAAAGTGAGTGGATAGTGGGCGAGCTGAGCTCGTAGGGGAGAGGAAGACTCTCAGTAGGGTTATGTCGATCAGTGTTCTCAGGTTTTGGGAAGGAAGCTTGCTATTGCAGTGGCCATGGTACTTGTAATCACTGGATTGAATGTATCAGTTCATTGCAATTACTGCAGTTAATTGTAATTGTTGAATCAAATTGGAGAGTTCATTATAGCTTTGATTACAGCCTTGACTATACTGTTCAGTTGCTTTGTGTATGTGTTTTTTGAGGTGAAGTTGCAAGCATGTTTGGCAAGAAGAGGAGCTTCGTCACAGGTTCCATTAATGGAATTTATAGGGTTCTTATCAACTGGTAGTAGAGCCTGTTGATCCTAGGGAATCGTTAGAAGCCGAATGGAGTCCAAGGTTGATGAACTCGTGTTAGCTAGTGAAAAAGTTGCAAGGTCAAATATCTGCCTGTTAAGACGAGCACCAAGAAATAGCGAATTGAAATAGTAACAAAACGAAAATGCACATAGACTTAACATGGTTCACACACCACAATGTGGTCATGGTGGGAGACCGCCCATGAAAACCAGTCTCGCCTCTCGGCGAGACGGTCCGCCTCCGGGATGCCTTTTGGCGCCTCGGTGCCTCTCGTGGGTTGGGCCCGGGCTAAACTGGTATTTGCCTTTGTGCCTTTGACCACTGTGGCTTGGTTTGTGGCGCCCTGTGTTTCGTCTCCCTTTGTGCCTCTGTGGTTGGTGCGGTTTTACCTTTAACCTTAATGCTGTGGTTGGTGCGGTTATTACTGTTTCCTTGGCATTTGAATCTGTGTTCTACATCTCTTTGTCATCGTCTTCTTGGTATTACTCTTACTTTCGTAGTGTGTTCCCGTTGGTTTATATAGTCTTCGCGTTCTGCGTGGGTGTTGGTTGTAGTGTGCTGTGTTGCGTGCTTTGGCTGAATCTACTTTGGTTTGAGGTTCCGCGGTTGGCGGTTTGGGCGGTTGGCGGTTGGTGAGATATGCGGTTGGCGAGTATGGTGGATCTCGGCGGTCCCATCTCGCGTCTCGCCGTCTCGTCCGGTTTTGCCGGTTCTCCGGTCTCGCGGTTTGTCTCGCCGGTCTCGCGGTTGTCTCGCCGGTCTCGCGGTCTCCCACCATGAATGTGGTGTGCTATGTCCTCGGGCGAAAATGAAGAGCTTTTCACTATGTAGAAGATAAACAAAATGGAGATCTCACAACCAATCGCCAAGAATGGTGTTATAAGAACTCAGCCAAAACCCTAAAGCAAAAATCTTGAATCTCTCAATGACCTCGTATGCAAACATGAAGTATATGTATATATACTCTAATCAGATAGACAGGTCGATTCACTGGGTTGGGTTGAACTGTATCGCGGGGGGCTGCGCCTCACCTCCTTCATAAACCTAGATCAATGATGTGGCTTAAGCCCTCCATTTCCATCACAAATCTAAAAAAAAAGTCATTCGGGTCACCTACAAAAATATGTTGGTGTGAGTCCACATCTTCAAAATTGGGTACTAGAATTTGGATCATAACACAACAAATCTCCACCTTGACATGAATTCTCTGACTAAGTTTAATAATCTTCATCTTCTCTAATAGCCCCCTTCATAAGCTCTAGTGCGACCAATTCCAATCAAGTCCAAGCAATGCTTGAGTGTAACAGTACATAAAGGCTTTGTCAACATATCAGTTGGATTGTCTTTAGTACCAATCTTTAACACTTGGATATTGCCTTCAGCGACTATCTCCTTGATATAGTGATACCTAACACCAATGTGCTTCGTTCTCTCATGATATATCTGATCTCTAGTCAAGTGAATAGCACTATGGGATCATAATGGACAACAGTCACCTCCTGAATCATACTGAGTTCCCCAATCAAGCCTCTAAGCCAAATATCTTCTTTAACTACTTTAGTCACCGCTCTATACCCCGGTTCTGTTGTAGATAATGCAACTACAATCTGTAAAGTAGCCTTCCAGCTGATTACAACCTCCTAAAATAAAACACATATCCTGTGAATGACCTTCTTTTGTTAAGATCATCTTCATAATTTGAATCAACATAACCTGTTAATCTGTCATCATTCCTCCCAAACTACAAACACACACTAGAGATCCCCTTTAGATACTTAAGTATCCATTTCATTGCTTTCCAATGAATTTTACATTGACATGATAAATATATGTTCATCACACTAATTGCTTATGAAATATCAGGTCAAGTACACACTATAGCATGCATGATGGAACCAATTGCATTTGAATGTGGAACACATGACATGATGGAACTTCTTCATTTGTTTGAGGTGATAGAATTGGAGTGCTAACAGGTTTTGCATCTTTCATACTAAAATGCTTCAATACCTTCTCTATGCATTTCTGTTGAGATAGCCATAGCTTTCTTGCATTTCTATCCCTTTTGATTTCCATACCAAGAATCTTCCTCATTGTCCTCAAGTCTTTGATTTTAAATTTAGTGCTTGATTGTTGCTTCAGCCTGATGATCTCATCATATCTCTAGGAGTAATCAACTTATCAACATATAGTAGTAATATATGAATGAATCTTCAAAAAGTTTTCAAAAGTATACATGACAGTCATACTTGCACCTAATGTAACTTAAAGTATCCATGGCAGAATCAAACCTCTTATACCATTGCCTAAGAGACTGCTTCAAACCATATAGGGACTTTTTGGACAAGCAAACATGGTCCCCTCTTCCCTCTACAACAAAACCCTCAAAGTTGATGCATTTAAATCTGTTCTTCTAGTTCACCATATATGAATGCAGTTTTCACATCAAGTTGCTTCAATTCCAAATATGCATAGCGACTAAAGCAAGCAAAACACGAATGAAACTATGCTTAAGAACAGGTGAAAATGCATCATTAAAATCAACACCTTATATCTGACTGTAGCCTTTCTGCAACCAATCGTGCATTGTTTCTAGCATCTCCAACTCCTGTGGTGGATTCTTTCTTCTTGTAGACCCATTTGTAACCAACAATTTTCTTCCCTTTGGGTGGCTTAACTAGCTCCCATGTTTGATTTTTATGAAGAGACTTAAATCTCCTCATCCATAGCCAACAACCACTTCAAAGAATCAACTGAAGAAATAGCTTCAGAAAATATTGTAGGTTCATTGTTTTCAATTGTGTCTGCAACAAACAATGCATGAACAACAATTTTAGCAGACCCATATTTTTGAGATGGCTAAATGGTCCTCCTTGGCCTGGTTCGGGAATGGTATACTCTTCTTCTTGATTCTCTGAAGCACCTTCTTCTTTAGTAAGAGTGGGCGGCTGAGCTGAAGTTGATTATGCCACTTAAACTCCACTTTCTCTTTAGAATTTTTTTGAGTTTCATCATTTTGTATATGAGTTTAGTTTTTATGGTTTGACATAGTAGATTATCAAAAGTTATGTTTCTGCTAATAATAAATTTAGGATTATTTGGATCAGGACACCATAGCCTGAATCCCTTGACTCTTGATAGAAAAATATACCTCTTAGCTCGAGGTTCTTATTTCCCATCATTCAAATGTGCATAAGAAGGACATCCAAATTTTTGTAAATTACTATAATCAACAGGTTTACCTAACCATACCTCCTCTGGAGTTTTGCACTCAATAGCTGTTTAGAGAGACCTATTCACCAATCATGCTGTTGTGTTTACCACTTTCCCCAAAACTCTTTGCCCAATCCTGCATTTGACAATATGCACCTTGCCTTCTCTAACAAGGCTTTGTTCATACGTTTTGCAACTCCATTTTGTTGGGGTGTCTTCACAACTATATGGGATCTTGCAATTTCTTCATTCCTGTAAAAGTCATTGGAGTCTCCTTCATAGAATTCTAGGTTATTGTCTGTTCTTAACCTTTTAATTTGCTTTCTAGTCTGCTTCTCAATCAAAACTTCCATTGCTAGAAAGTAACAACATCTCATTTTTGTGCTTAAAGAAGTAGACCTAAACATTCTTAGAATAATCATCAATATAAAGCTAAGTAAATACTTGGCACCTGTTCCCTTTGAAGGAACCTTGGATGGCCCCCACAGATCTAAATGGATGTAGTCCAGCATTCTTTTGGTCATGTGAATAGCAGTACTGACGCTAACTCTCCTATGCTTCCCAAATACACAATGCTCGCAGAACTCCATCTTTCTTGTGCTTTGAAATTTAAATAAACCCCTTTTGCTCAACGCTGCCATCCCTTTTTCATTCATATAGCCTAGTCTCATGTGCCATAATTTTGTAGTTGCTGAATAAGAGACTGGTGAAGCTGCTACAACATATCTAGTGATTGTTGTACCCTACAAGACATACAAATTACCAACTTTCTTTCCTTTCATCAATAAGAGAGCACCCTTATGGTCCTTCATAACTCCCCCTTTAGCTGTGTATTTGCACCCATTTGTATTAAAGGTGCCTGGACTGATGATATTTCTTTTAAACACAGGAATATGCTAGACATCAGTTAGAATTATAATAATACCGTTATGCATCCTGATTCTGATATTCTCCTTTCCAATTGTACTACAAGGAGAATTATTCCCCATTGGCATAACTCCACTTCGAAAAGGTTTGTAAGTGGAGAAACACGTTTAGGCACATATAGTGGGAACACCCTGAATCAAGGATCCATTTGGCTTGTGGTTTGATTTTGTCATCAGACATTAATAGTATCTCAGGATCACTCCCATCTTTAGCAACACTAGTTGCTGTAGAGTTTTCTTTCTTTTGTTGGTTAGCACCACCACTTGCTTTCTGCTTGTCGTAAAGCCTGTAATGCTCTGATTTGATATGCTCCTTTTTCTTGTATTAATTACCGGTCAAGTTCTTATTCTTTAATTTTGACCTAGACTTCTTCTTGTTCAAATTCCTCTCGTAGTTTTTCCTTTAGCTGTCAAACCAACACCTTTAGATTTGGTTGTCAATTCATCAATTTTATATTTATTTAAAAGATTCGTTTTGACATCCGCAACTGAGATGGTTTCTATCATAGATTAAAGTGCTTGTATGATGGAGGCAGTGAATATAACAATAATAGGGTTAAATCTTTCATCTTCAATTTTAACATCTATCTTTTGCAGACGATTAACGATAGAGTTAAAATTAGCAATATAAGATTTGAGAGGAGTACCTTCACCCATTCGCAAAGTATATAACTCTGTTTTAACCTCAACTTGTTGGTGAGGGATTTCGGGAGGTACAAACTTTAAAGGCCGACCACAATTATGTTGCTGTCTTCTCCGAGAGAACTTCTTGCAGAACTTTGTTTTGATTGGTATAATTGAATCACGGTGAGGGCTTGATCATCCATATCATTCCAATCATCTTCAAACATAGCCGCATGTTTCTTCGCCTTCCCAAATATGGCCTTCTTCACTCCTTACTGAGCAAGAATTTCCAACATCCAAACTTGCCATAAATTGAAACTGATTTTTTCATTGAATTTCAATATCGTATTTCGTTGATGTAGAAGCTATGAATGTTGCCAACGCGGAGCTGTTTTAGTGGTGAAACCAACACCTCTTAGTGAAGAGGTCGTGGGTTCGATTCTTGATGAGGCAATATTAATATCCCAATCCCCGGCTTAATAAAGCCCCTTTGTACCAAAAAAGAAAAGAAAGAAGCTATGAATGTATAGATAAAAAACAACCTAAAGCTTTGATACTAGTTTGTTAAAACCAACGTAAAAAATAACGAATTGAAATAAAAACAAAATGAAAGCACATAAAGATTTAATGTGGTTGAAACACCAATGCGGAGTGCTGGGCAACGGGCAAAGAGGAAGAGTTTTTCACTATGTAGAAGAAAAACAAAATGGAGATCTCACAGCTAATCGCCGAGAACGGTGTTACAAAAACTTTCACCCATAAAGCAAAAATCCCAAATCTCCTAGTGACCTCGTTTGCAAACATAAAGTACATATATATAGACTCCTATTGAGTAAATGGGTTGTTCGTAGTACCGTACCGTACCTGAAAATGCATGTTGCTCTTTCTGTATATGGCTGAGCCATAAGAAATGACATTTGAATGAGGTGTTTCTTTTTTGGGTTTGAAAGGTATATTTTAATTATAGCTCTTTATATCTTTAATAGATAAGAAAAAGTTTATCTAAAATTGTTGGATTGAAATAAGTTGGAGAACTTTTGAGGTTGCAAGCCTTGACCTTAGAAAAAAAGTTTTATTTAAATTCTATGACAATTGAATGACTCGTGAAGATGATAGGGAAGCGAATACACTTTTTAGTACTCCATAATGTTTGGCTTAACAAACACAAAAATAACCCACTAAAAATGCAAGAATAACGGAATACATAAATCTATTTAGAACAATACATTCAAATAAAGTTTTTTATTGGAAAAAAAAAAGAAAATGCAAGTGTCCAATACATTTAAAAGTTAAGACCTCTTATATTTAGTTTTTATCTACTTTGATCTTTTTGCATTTTGCATCTTTATACATTCTTCTAAATCAACTAGTTGTTTCGTTTTATCATTTTCCTTTTTGATTGCATTTGTAACAACTGCATTTAATATTATATTGTAGTTGTTTATGCTATCCAAATTGAAGTAGAAGGAATGCACCCCTCCCTGATATGAATCCAATTTGTTTTTATGCTGCAAAACTAGTTTAAAAAAAAAACATTATATTTTAATGAAGTCATTTAAATTAGTATTATGAATAATTTCTATTATGATTCTAATAAAATTTTTTATTCACGATTCTAATAAAATATATTTATATATTATTTTGGATGAATGATAAAATACATATGATATTTAACTTTTTACGATGCTGCATATTTGGTTGCTAAACATCCAATAATATTTTGAATAGCATCAAACATTGTAATCCTTATAGTACATGTGGAATCCGATACATTGAATTTTCTTAATAACCTATGAGTAAACACTTAACTACTAATTGATGTAATTATAATATATATATATATATATATATATATAGTATTTTGCATTCTCGTTTCCACGCTTGTCACAAGGTGCAAGGTGTAGTTTTTCCATTTAATTGTATTTTTTCAATGGGAGTACCATGCATTGTACCATGGTTAAAGATTTTCAATATTTGTGATTATCCTTTTATATAATAACATTCATTCTGTAAATGTGCATACATAGGATATATATATTATGTTAAAAATAAAAGAAATTTTATTTTAAAGAATAAGATGGTAAATAAATAAAAAAAGGGCGTACCCAGTGCCGAAGCTCCCACACTGTGGGGTTTGGGGAAGGGATTTTCTAGGCAGCCTTACCCCTACTTTTTGTAGAGAGGCTGATTTGAAATAAGATGGTAAATAAATATCTTTCTTAAAAGATTCTAACGGGTTTTTAGTTAAATCCTTCAGCGTTAATGCTTTGCATTATTATATTTTTGGTCTCCTAATTTGTCATGTTTAACTTTCACGATACCAACATCCGATTTTAACCTATAATGTAAAAAAAAATATTTCCAAACAATTTTAAATATGGTAAATAAAATTTTCTTTTGTAAAAAATTATTACGTAACAATTATAAAAATTTTGGAATTGTTATCTATCGATGTGGATCCAATTGTACATAAAGAAAATTCTAAAAAATAAAAATATTCTCATATTGTATAATTTTGAGTAATAAGGTGTTTTAAAAATTATAAATTCATTTATCTTCATAGGATGATGCTATTATTGATGAAAAAGCCACAATTGAATGTTCTGATGCAATCTCCATTAGCTTGTTTATTCTTTAATAGTGTATTCTCCGAACAAGGTTAACATGATAGGTGAATATGATAGAATCAAACCTAATAAATAATTGAAAAAAATACTTATTAATTTTTTAGAAAATTTAATAAAATTATTAATATTAAAGAAAAATAAACAATAGGAAAGAAAATAAACTAATTGATAATTTTATAGAAAATTCTATAAAATTAATAATATTGGAGAAAAACTTGCTTCATGCTGATAATTTGAATTTCTCTTTTTTTCCTTTTTCATTTGTCTGTGTTGTTATTATTATAGCTAAACATTTAACTTTGACTATAATCCTAATGTCATTCAAAATAAGGATGAAAATGAATCAATATGGTTAGTGAAGTTATTTAATAAGTAAATGATTGAACAATCTTTAAAATACATTATAAATAAATTATTTACCAAACACATGTTTTTCTTTTATATCAATTTAACTTTTCAAATCATCAAGTTCAATGAAATTGTGAATGCTTATCTCAATGTCCTCAACTTCCTTTGTAATTGACGTGTTGTTTAAGAAAATTTCATGTTCTTTACGCACATTACTAAAAGTTGGGTTTACCAGTTTACCATTCAAAAACTTAGAAAGTATGACTTTCAGGGATAAGTTCCTTGTCAAATTTATTAACAGTCATTGAACATGACTGTTTGAATTTTGGTAGCTTGGAAAAAAAATAGAACTCCAATTATTTGATTGAATATCTGATCATAAAAAGAATAATTTACATTTTGATTATGACATAAAGCATAATCAATTAAAGTTAGTTTCTATAACTTTCTAGATCTTCTGTTGTTTTCATAATATTTACTCAAACCTTAATTTAATAGTACAATCTTTATTTTATAATTAGTTTGAAAACTTTTCAATTTGCTACTACACAAAGAGGAAGAAGAGGATTTGACAGCAGACATGGAATCAAGGGAATGCAGACAGTGGAAACGTTTGATGGAGGACACAGTTCACCTTGAGGGCAGGTTGAAACTGAAGGGGGAAGCACTGTTAAGACACTCATGCGTAAGGGGTGCACCACAGCAGGTGGAAGGGGAGGAATACAGGGGATCAAACCATGGGACCATGTGAGGGACAGAATGAAAGGACAATACAGATTGGGGAGCAGCCACTTTCTTGTCGGGGATTTTTCAAGGGTATGGTGGGGTGGAAAGTAGTTAGGATTTTTGTTTGGGTTATATATTGGACGGGAAGGGAGGCGATAGGGGGTGGAAAGAAGTGAGTGAGTAGTGGGCTAGCTGAGCTCGTAGGGGAGAGGCAGACTCTCAATTGGGGGGGGGGGTATGTCGAACAGTTTTCTCAGGTTTTGGTAGGGAAGCTGCAGTTATCATAGTTACTTGTAATCGCTGGGTAGCATGTATCAGTTCGATGCATTGCCGTAGTTAATTGTAATTGTTAAATCAAATTGGAGAGTTCATTATAGCGTCAATTCCTGCCTTGCCTATATTATTCGGCTGCTCTATTTTTTTGTGTGTGTTTTGAGGTGATGTTGCAGGCTTGATTGCCAAGAATAGGAGCATCATCACAGGGTCCATTAATGAATCTTGTAGGGTTCCTATCAGTATCAGTTGGACAATAAAAATGGAAGTGCTTTGGTTATGAAAAAGGGTAAAGCTTGTAATTAACTGCAAACTGTTATCTTAAACATTTTCCTTTCTCTTCTTTTGCAGTCATTGATTGTATTTGCCAGACCCATCAAGTTTGCAATAATGTTCAGCTGTGGCAACATATTGGCAGTGGGAAGGTCTGTTAGTACTCGTTGGCTTACTTTGCTTATTGCTTGTGTATATGTCTTGGAATTAACTATCCTTTGAATTATATGTAATTAGGCTGGCCGCCCACCACTGCCCAATTTGGTTTGGCTATATATTGGACTAAGGTCTTTTTTTTCTTTCTTTTTGTTGACTAGTCACGTGACAACCTTTTTGCTAGACTTGTTATAGAACTGGTAATTTTTTTATTTAAAGCAGCCAAGAAGAAAAATGGTATTTAGGGAAAAAAAAGAGACCATCATGTAACTTATTTACTTGAGTTGGCCTGGATTACATTCTGAATCCGAACAATTCTATCCTTGTATTTCCAATTAAATTCAACTGAAGAGTTCTTGAATCTTTTTCTCCTTGTTGCGTGGGTGATTTTGGTCTCCTATCTTAGAATGGGTCTCTACTGGTCCCCCCTCCCCCTATCTATTGACTTATTTTAGGATTTGACATTGTTGGAACTTCACCCCCCCCCCCGGCACCAACCCAAAAAAAAAAAAAAGTGAATAAAAGAAAATAAAATTCCAAGAAAGTAAAAGCAACCTGTGATTTGAGATCCCTCATTGTCTTGAGCTGGTCAACTTTGGCTGTGAAACCAGTTCCCTTTTTTTTTTCTTTCTTCCTTGGGTTGAAAATTTTTACCAGTATACTATTAATGGCTGTGGGCAGATTTGTTCATCAGCTGCGGTTGGTTCACTCCTGCCCAAGTGGTTTAGTGGCATTAAGGAACATCATTAAGACTGTCTTGGACTACACGCTAATTGCTCGATGTCCTCAAGCACCAGAGAATATGCCACTTTCTCCTGGAACATTACATATTAGTTTATATGATTTGGGCAGAATTAGATTGATTTTTGTTCTGCAGGCTTTTTTTTTTATACAACAAATGAGATTCTGAACATGAACTTCTGTGTGGCAGCACAGTCTTCATTATCGGGCCAGGTCAGCAAATAAGCATGATGCTTGATTCGTCTCGCATTTATGCGACAGCTATGTATATTGGGAGTGTTTTTCTTGCTCTCATTTTTGCTCTTTGGGTAAGTCTTGATCCACTAACATAATTTTCTTGCTCTCATTTTTTCTCTTTGGGCAAGTCTTGATCCACTAACAGATGGAAATTGTATGGCTCCTATGAATTTTAAAATTGAATATTTACATACATTGGAAAATATTTTGTTTGGCATAGTCCAAAAACCATCTTGAATGTGATAGGGACTGCTTATTGACTTGGAGATATAGGGGTATCTCCTGGGAGAAAACTCGTTTGATATCTTCTGTGGCTACTCTGGATGAGTTCAAAACCTGTTCCCAATTCTTGGATTCCTCAAATCAATAAATTAGGTATGTCCACTAAAATATTAACCTGAGCTCTGTTAAGAACCTTCTGGTCTTTCCCATCCTGAACCTATCTTGGAACCAAATGTTGGTGACTTTCTGTAGTGGAAAACCGGTAAGAGAGACTGTGAGACCTGAAACCTGTATCTGCAAACCCAAAATGCCATGGTAGGATTCTATTATTCCTGGCATGCTCTTCCTCCATTTATTAACCAGTAAATAGACCTACTAAGGTAAATATCTAATTGCTAGGAAACAATGAATAATAAGAAACAACTCTTCTATCCGGAACGAGTCCGTTCCGCCCACTCCCATTTCGCCACCCATCGGCAATTTCCCTCATGTTTCGATGGGTTTTTTTGGTCCAAATGAGTTGAAATTTGGTGGGTAGCCTAATTTGATGCCAATAAACACAATGGAATGGTTGGTTTTGCCTAAAAACTCACTCAAATTGGTGTTATTGATCGGCATATAATCGACTGTATATACCGTAACCGTAATTTTACACCTTATTTTAAACAATTAAACTAACATAAATAAGCACAAAACTATTATATTAGTAGAAAATACAGTATATATAATACAAATACAACTACTCAATCCAAGTACTATGCCTTGGTGGATCCATGTCTTCCCTTGTCTCCGTTGATAGTTGGGTCAGGCCCATGGCTACAACATTAAACTTCCGCTCCATTATTTTCTTGAAGTCACTCCAAGACATGTCATGCTGATGGTTGTTGACATCAGACCGTGCTCTGTAGTTTTCATCATCCATGCGGTAAACTACTCCCCTCGGGGGGTACGTGAACGGAGCTCTTCATTGACATCGTAGCATCGGGATATTTGTATGTTGCCTCCAACATGCAGTTCTCTGTGAGCCATGGGCATGCGGGACACCTTGATGCCGATAACCCCAACATCATTACCCCAACCACCATATGTCGCCTTCCCGCGCGCTCTGGAAGATCCATCATTATATCCATAGTGCGAACTCCTGCGCGTATCATCGTGTCCATGCGAGGGACACCATGCCATAGGTGTGGAGCCTGCGGACTCCTCCAAGGTCATGGACCCCATCACTCCCGACACCTGTCCATCGGATCGAAATGGTCGTATGAGCCATATGATCGAGTATCGTCACTATAACCAAAGCCATCGACCCATACCCATGCTGGCCATGCATATCTGCTCTCTCCCCCCTGAAACTCCCCCTCCCCGGCCGATTGTGCTCGTGGCGACCACGTGCTCACCACCATGATCGTCATCCCGGGTGGTGTGTGTCTGGTCTCTCCGTGTTCTCCGGGGGGATCCTGTGCCTCCGATTGGACATGATATCGCTCCCGTGCTCCTCCACCACCACTACCACCACCACCACCCCGTCGTTTCATCATCATCCCTCCGTATGACCGGGACGGGAGGGTGTCATTTGGATCATCATCTTGCGTGCCGGCTGCACCATCCAATCCTCATCCACCGTGGCGGCCCCCCGATTACCTGCCCTCTTGGGCCATGTACTCATCTACATTAACTCCCGGCTTGAGCAATGATTGGGTTTGCCTACCTCCAGGCTGGTCTAACACCGGCTCGCCCCTATCCAACAACCAATCGTGAGTGGATGTTGGTCATCTCGTGGCTCGAGATATCATCGAGGGATGTCTTTGTTTGTCCATTGTTAGTGTTTATACGGGTATTCTCTAACTTCAGCCTCATGTTGTAGTGACAAAACACGAGGTCATTCGGGGTTGACTTCCCCTTTCCTCCTCTGGGAGTGATCATCCCAAATGTCTCCAATTCCTCTCACACCAGGCGGAAGTCCGGGAGAGGATCCACTGCCACTCTTCGGGGTTCTCTGATCTCCCCATATAGTCCACCACTCACTGCATTATCACATATGCAAGTTAATACTTTAATTCTTAACAAAAATCCTACTTATATCACTTATATGTAAATGTAATCATGCATCTAACTGGATCATAATTTTGTCGGTTTTGGCGCATAACCAAAGGTCCCTGTGCATCCCTAAAGTTTTTATCTGCATAATTTGTATTGATGGTTAGCTAAATTCTTTCACAAATAAAGCGTACTAAGTTCTAAGTTTCAGTTCTAACTTCCATATGGCAATTTGATTGGACGTTGGTTTGGCTCTAACTTCCAATAACCTCCATCGGCCCGGTCCGACCGCAATCCCAAATTTTCGGTGTCTGATATTTTGATTGAGATAATAGGCTGCACAATTCACAAACTCACGCTCAAGATTAATATTTACTACAAGTTACAAATTATTAATAATAAGTAGTAACCCACACTAACTACTTACCCGCCCTATGCATCGGATGCATTGTAGGGTCCATCTAGCATCACAATGTTCAAGTATGCAACAAAACCTCCGGGGTTAGCTCTTTGGATTGCTGTTTTTATTCGCTCCGGGTGCATATATGTGGGTGTGGGCCCCGAGGAGGATCACCATACGTGCCTTTATTATAGGATCTAAGGTCTCCAACACAATTCTCACATTCCTCCAAACTCATCGCGAGATTGTTGTCGGCGGTGCGCCCACTACTAGTACTAATTATCACAAACACATTAAGTTAGTAATAAATACTACATACTAGATATTCATATTTCATAGTATAAATGTTGGTTAACAACTTGTTAAATCAAATAGTGAGACTATGATAAATTACTTACTTTGATCCAACCCATGAGAACCACTCCTCGATGAACATGGATCTCAGCCCGTCTTCCTTCCCGATGTTGAGGGTGATGAATTCTGCAAATCTCGTAGGCCGTCGCACTAGCTCACCACCGCATGCTTCCTCATTATATGCGAGCTTGATTGTGTGAATTTGTTACCGTTGGCCTCTCCCCGTGCTCTGGATATATTGATCTTGCGATGTCCTTTAACATGAGGTTGATACATGAGTTCGGGTGTCCATATAGGTTATATCCAGTGTATTCATCGACCTCACCGTTTTTGGTTGGCGCCATTGTCGGTGACAATCTGCACCACATTCTCCTTCCCAACTTCATCAATCACATCCCGCAAAAGTCCAAGAATATACCCGTGGTCTTTTGTATGCCCGTAGCATCCACAGATTTTAGAAACACAGTCTTCCGATCACAATACACCATAAAGTTGATGATAGATTTTCTTGTCGGACCGGTCCATCCATCACACATAATGGTGCATCCATATGTCTCCCAAAATATTCTCAAACTATTGATGTACTCTTGCAGCTCCTCCTTCTCCTCACGGCCAGAAAGTGGTCAACACCTCATTAGGGGTAGGACCACGATGTCCAGGACCCGCCTTTGCAATAGTGTCAACCATATTACTATAATAAGGACCCCGTGCCGTATGTGGTGGAACCGCATTGTAGTACATCCACTTCGACACTGCCTTCTTCACTTTCTTCGCCATCCCTTTCCATGCACCTGTGATCTTGGGCTGCTTGGCCCCCTTATTTTTGAAAATATCGGGATCCCGCTCTCAGGATAGGATTCACCTCTGTGGATAGTCACGTGGACGTGATCCCCGTACATCAGCCGTAGAAGGGACCCTCTGACTCGTGATCGGCTTGAACATACCACGTATACCACCCCCGTCCCTAGATCCGGATGCTCCAGCCCCCGATCCGGATGCTCCAACCCCTACGGGCCTAGAGGTACCAGCTCCCGTAAATCTAGCTCGGCCCTCTCCTCCTCCCGGTACCGCATCGCCCTACTCTCGCCCATCGCCCGTCTAACATCCCTCTCCTCCCGCTCACTCAAATCAACGGGATCAACCTCCCGATCGAATCGAATCAACTCGTAAGATGAGGGTGCCCGCACCGCCTCATCCAATGCTTCATTTACCTTTCTCCTCTCTTGTTTCTTCTTCCCCTTGTCTTTCTCCATCTCTTTAACTGCCTTTCTGATTTCCGTATTCACCTCAGTGCAGGTGGCCACATCCTTTGAACTACCGGTGATGTGAGCCTTAAACCTACTTATGCCACCCGAATTCAACTCCTTACCACGGTTGCATCTTGTTTTACTTTTGTTGCCATCAATTGCAACACAATCTTGCCATGCAGATCAGCCCCCCCTCCCCTGCGCCGCTCCTTGTGTCTGTCCCTGTCCCTGGCCCTGTGAACCTGCTCCTCTCCCACTGCTAGACATGATAATTGTTGGTCTGTTGCAACAAAAATGATTTCATAAACAATTAAACAATACCAATATAGTATTTTAAACAATATTTAAATTTTTTCCGACAAAAGAAAAGGCTACCATATCAAAACCGACAATGAAACCATACAGAAGCACTTGAAAATAATTATATGGTATTCTATAATTTTCTCTAATTTTCAAAATCATTTTCCTTATTTATTCCTAATTTTTTCTCTTTTTTCATAATTATTTATATTTTATATTCATATTTTAATAAATTTCAAAAAATCAAATAATTATTTATTGGGTCGAAAATTATTCCGACTCCGTGAGTCTGTAGATCGACCCATGGGGATTCACATATATTTTTTCAATCACAATGCAACACATATATCATGCAAAAAGCAAGCATTTAAAATGTATAAAAATACAATTTTTGCGCCTCGAAAATAAATAAATAAATTACTTAGTGAAAAAAATTTCACTCCGTGGTTTGTAGATCAGCCTATTGTATTCAACATATATTAATTTCATACCCATCCAACAATATTATGGCATGCATTTAAAAAAAACGTTTAGTGAGAACAATTTACCTCTCGGATGAAAACACCCGGTTTGTGTGAATCTCGCTTGATCGTCGCGATAATGCTATACCCGTCGGTGAGTGGTCGTTTTATGTCAGATCGGGATATCCCACCTAGAACTGGAGAGGCTCTGGTGTGGGTGAGGAGCGAATCGATAATTCGGATTTTGTAAATTCCCCCCCCCCCCCCCTTTTCTCCGTTATGGGGGGGGGGCGGGGAAATATTGTTAATCTTGTTTGCCCCGTTTCGTTTCGCCGGTATCCTTGCTTTCCTCTTCTATCACTGGGACTCAACATAGACCAGGACATGGACATTCTTCATGTTGTGATCAACCAACTAAACCTATAGCTATCTGCGAGTTTCAATCATACATCTTTTTTTGTAGTTTGGGCATTTAGGGTATTCTCATATGTGCATTCTACCCTAGGGCTGGTTACTTGTTTTTGTTCCTTCTCTTTTCTTGTACTTCTTATCCGGACCAGCATCTTCATCTTCTCTAATGCTATCACGTTTGCTTTGCTCCATCTTGGCCCCCCCCCCCATTGCAATCACCACCTTTTTTCTTCTCTTCTTTCTTTGGTCTCTCTCTTCCCCCCACAACCACCCTCCCCCCCCAAAAAAAATAAAAAAAAATCCACCACCTCCCTCAATGTGCTTTCTTCTCTTTTTGGATCCTACAGGCTCCTTTTCTCCCTCTTTTCACCACTACAGCTCTGCCTTTCTCTTCTCTAGGGGCCTTTTACATTATCTAACCTTCAGTGGTTCTCTTTTTTCACCTAGGATCCCTTTTTTTGTGTTTGGCTTGCTTCAGATGCTTAAACCAGTGCTTCTTTTCACTAATTCCCCCCCCCGTGATGTTCCTTTGTCTTTGCCCTTTTTATTCACCATGCTGTATTGACAATATTTCATTTGATTGGCAATCATGTAAGTGTGAGTCAGAACAGTTAAAGCAAGCTTCCTTGGTTCCAGACTTCATTTGCTTCCCCATTAACCATTTTTAGGTCCTCCAAGAAATAAGCTCATTGTTGTTACTTGGGGTTTAAGTATTTCCCTTTTTTACCCCTCAATTCTAACTCCTAGTCTTGGAGCTTTGCTTTGTTTCTCTCCCTTCCCCCTCCCCCCCAAATTTTTTTGGCTCTTCATTTAGTATTATTATTAATTCCCCCCCCCCCCAACCCTATCATAGTATTTTTCCTTTATTATAAACTGACAAATAGACTTTCTAGGAAATCCAATGCTATATAATGTAATTACAATTTTCCCCTCTAATTACTTAATATGATTACAACTCCACTAACATTAAGAGTCACAGTAGACCTTATTTGGGACACATCCCCTAACCAACTAAATCTAATACATAAATACAATAGGGATTTGACAAACGCCCCTATTTCTTCCACACTTAACACTTTCAGTCATATCTTCTTATCCTGTTGCAAGTCTTTCCCTTTCAAGGATCAAATAATTACCCCTTCCTCAAAATAATCCCCTAGCATCTGCTTCTTTGTTCCTTTTTCTTCCTTTTTCTTTAAGTCTTCTTTTCACTCCTTCATATTACTTTCATCTTTTTCTCCCAATCCCAATGACAACTCATAGTGCCTTTTCAATCCCCCTCAGCTCTTGGAGGGTTTAGATAATTTTTCCTTAACTACTTATCTACATTGGGAAGATCATTTTTCTTTACCATATTTTTGCTATCCTGATTGTTTTCCTTCTATTTGCCTCTTTTATTGGTTTTGAGACTCCCAATGGTTAGTATACTTTTCCAATCTATTTTTATGGTTCAAGTAGGGTCAATCCATAGATTAGGTATTGTAGCATCAAAAAATTCCTTGTCAGTCTAGTTGCCATATTCTGGTTCATATGCTCGAATCATAGAGAGCAAATTTGGAATCAAAAGGCTTTAAACTAAGTAGAACAAAGACAAAATATCTAGTGGGTAACTTTGGTCGTAATCAGACGGATGATGATGTGGTGAGACTTGATGATAATGAGATTCCACAAAGTGATTTTTAAGGTACTGAGGCTCAATTATAAATGAAAAAGGAGATACAGAGGATGATGTTTCCCAAAGAATAAAAATAGGGCGGAAGAAGTGAAGAGAGTGCATCTAGTGTCTAGTGTGATTGATGTATTCTTTTAAAGCGCAAAGGAAAATTCTACAGGACCATCATACGACCAATTGTGATGTATGGTGCGGAGTGTAGGGTTGTTAAGAAGCATCATATAGGTTAATTTAGTGTAATAGAAATGAAGATGCTTAGATGGATGAGAGACAAAACTAGGAAATATATGGTAAGGAACAATCATACTAGAGCTGGTTTGTGAGGAGCTTCATTTAAGGATAAGCTAAAGTCAATTGAGGTGGCATGACCACTTTCACTGGAGGCCTCTAAATGCCCCTAACGTAACCTAGGGTCTGGGTTAGATCTTCAGGATCTTCTTAGGTAAGAACCAGCACAAAACTAGGGGTTGGATGGATTCAGCTATGGTGAAAGAAGGCTCTCCCTGTTGATTCTGCTGTATAGAACTGACTTATATTGCTGTCCTTTCAACTAGATTGAGGTCCAATTGATCAGACTAACAGAATCAGATTTCTGGAAACCTTAAAAAATTCTGCAGAATTCTAAGGTTGAAGATGAACTGCAGGTTTTTATATGGTTAGGTTTGCAGTTGTTTGGAAGAAAAGAATGGTAGGGATGACACATAGTGTCACGACCCCAGTTTTCACAGGCTTGGTGGGGTCCACATCATGTACATTCTACTAGGGCACATGACAGCTCCTCTTCATTAACACCTTTTTATAATCAATAAAAACAAAATGCTACACAAAACATTTTTCCCGGCAAAAGAATATATATCTGCACAGTCTAGTTATACAAACATCAAACGTAACGAAAGGAATATGAGATTACATCTTCAACTTTAAAGGCATTAACAAATGGCAACACCTTGCCTTTATCATGAATCTGAGTACCTGTCAACATTTACAATAATGAGCTTTGCGGCCCAGTAAGCAATAAAGGACAACCATGCAATTAAGTCAGGCAGTTCATCATGCATCAATAATCATATAACATCATACATTCCAATTTTTCCTTTCGTTTTCCTTTTCTTTTCTTTTTCCTTTTTCTTTTCTTTTTCCTTTTTCCTTTTTCTTTTCTTTTTCCTTTTTCCTTTTCTTTTACTTGCATTTCAGTTATCTGACATTATAGTCTTGAGCCTAGGCAAATCCAGAGGATGCACATATCTCTTCACCATCGAAGTGGCTTCAGTCTCTTCACCACCGAAGTGGCTTCTGTCTCTTCACCACCGAAGTGGCTTCGTCTCTTCACCACCAAAGTGGCTTCAGTCTCTTCACCACCGAAGTGGCTTCTGTCTCTTCACTACCGAAGTGGCTTCTAGGCACAAGGCCTTGTACACCTTGTGGATTGCCATCGGCATAGACTCAAATCTTTTCACTTTTCAGTCTTGCTTCATGCCTTCCCATTTGGGTACATAAGTACCAGGACTTATAAAAGCCATTACATTTTATTCCTTTTTCTTTTACTCTTTTCATCTTCAATTCTAGTATTGCATTACCATGCTCTGCCCATTTCAATATACATTTTTCACTTCAATCATCATTCAGTCTCATATGAGTAAAGCTAGACACATTTCCATACAATTCAATCATTTAAACATGAGAGCATGATATCATTCAATCTCCTCTGAACACAGTTCATGACATTCCATCATTTACATATGAAAGCATGATAATTTACATTTAACATGCATAAACATTCTTGCAAATTCATGATTAACAGTTCAAGCACACTATCCACATTCCATTTCAACCAATTCAATCCAGTCATTGAACTGTCATCCAATTCCATGCATTTTGTTCAATACACAAAGGCATTTATTGTACACTTTCCATAAATTGCATCAATGAATAAATAACATAGACTTTATGTTACCATGTGCATGCTACATATCTATTAAAGAAAAACACCCACTAATCATACATAGGTTGGTCAATATTACTTACCTGTCCTTGTTCCATGCGTGTGGGTCTTGGCCCAAGTTCCGTTAAAATCCGCTCTCCCTGCATCTCGAACAATTAACGGCAATTTATGACTATTAAGAAATGCATGAGCCAACAAGAAAATTCCCCTTTTTTTTATATTATTTTCTCTCTCCTCCTTTCTCTCTCCTCCCCCACGGTCTTCCTCTCTCTCCTCTCTTATCTTTTCTTCTCTTTTTCCACTTTTCTTCACTCCTTCTCTCTCCTTTCCTATTCATCTTCTCCTTCGTTCTGCAACTCCTCTTTCTCTTTCTTTTCTCTCTCCTCTCTACCTCTCCTCTTACTCTTCCTCTTTCCTCTCCTCCTTAACCATATTCTCATCGTTTCCGTAAATCTGAAATCTTCCCTTCTCTTTCCTCTTTCTCTTCTCCTCCACTTTCTTCCCTCTCTCTCTTCATAGTTCTGCAAACTAGTACGGTTATAACTCGTATCTCTCTGGATTTTCTCTTTTACTCTCCATTCTGAAATTCCTTCTCTTAGTTCTTGACTCTTTCTCAACTCCTTCTCTCTTTGTTTCACGCATGCCATCTATTTTCCCTCTCCTTTCATCCCTTTCTCTTTCTCTCACTTCTATTACCTCCTAGCTTTTTGCAATGAATTGTTCACTCCCCTTTCCTCTTCTCACTTACGCCTCCCCTCTAACTCTCTCTCTTACCTCTTAACCCTTTTTCTTCACTTTTCCATTTTGTCTTTTCCATTGTCTTCTTCCGTCCACTTTCCTCTTTATCTTGTTCATTTATTACATTATGTACAATCCAAACATGATATGCATATGGATCAACACATTGTTGCTTTATAAAAATGCCACAACCCCTTCTTTCTCTCTCTTATTAAATGATACCACTCTCCCCAACTCCCAATGCCACATCCTCATGTCCCACGTATATAGATAATATATATTTATATATATAATAGATATAATAATATATCTTTATATATATAATAGATATAATATATATATATATCATATATATCTTTTTAATGGGATTCTTTATGGGTTTGTGGGTCCACTCTTTTAATTACACAGGCCCACTTTGGAGTGTGAATATTCATACCTCTGGGTTCAAAAATTTACGCTGATCATTTTCTCATCTTCAGTTCAGTCTAATTCCACTGTTGTGGGACCCACAAGCGATGTCTGACCTTGACCACAATGACATGTTCACCCACAATAATAAAATAATAATAGAAAAAGATGCGGGGCATTACACATAGGGGCCTATGTGATTCCAATCAGGGTAGAATGGGTTGAAATATAGTGGGGAGTGGGGGGTGGAGAATCCTAATGGGGTTGGGATTTGGAAGCCGTGGGGAAGAGGGGGAGTGGGGGAAGGTCACGGTGGCTAGGGGAAGGGGTTGGAGTTGCAGGGGACTAAAGGGGAAGGGGATTCTAGGGCTTGCGGGAGGTAGAGGGGCTGCTGGTTTGGTGCAGCAGCAGGGATAGGGGCTGGGAATGTTTGCACAGGAGAGAGGAGTGGGGGAAGGCACATATTTGTATGCTGAGAAGGTTTGCTGGAATTGTTGCTTGAGTGCTTGAAGAAGAAGAAAACAACTTGAAAATTGCAGAAGCAATAGCTGAAAACCAGCGCAGGTTACCTCTAGGGCTCCCACAACTCTCACGTTCAATTCTTCAGTCAATTTCATTCATAAACTCAAGCCAAAAATTACAATGCAAGAAGAGGCTATTTATAGCATAAAAGACTCTGATTGGGGTTGGGAATCCTTAATAGATGAGGATCCCAACACTAGACTACCAGCCCCAAAAAGGAATCTAATTATTACAAGATCACAACCCTTAGATTGGAATCTTATTAGGACACTTAACGTAACAACTTTCAAATAAAAACAAACTATAAAAGATAAGATCCCCTCTAGATAAGGTACACAATGAATTAATTCAACACAACTTTAAAAGGACTATAACTGTCAAATTGCCGACTCAAACAGAAAACCAAAAGTAAATCCATAAACCTTGGATGGAGGGTACTCAGTCAAGAGGCTTAAAACATGACCAAAATACCCCTAGTGTATTCAGACGGCTTTAAGTGCCTTTTTTGGGTTTGGTTTTTTGGCCCAATTTTAGGGGGCCCAACCCTAGTTAAATCAGCCCCTATTCGGAGAAGTGATTATCCAAATTGGCAATTAGAAGAACTAGGGACAAATTGGGGGTGTCAATAAAACCCTATTGACCCGGCCTGGCCCAAACCTACCTTGAGCCCGGCCCGATCCCAACAATGAGCCCTTACGGGGTCGGGTTAAGGTTTAGCCCTCAAGCCAACTCGGCTCATCCCAACCCGACCCTATGTTAGTTTAATTTAATTGAAGTTATACTTTAAATTTAAATTTAATACCAATATAGTATATCATTGCAAGGTTGCTCAATTGATAAAACCAATAGCTTTCAATGAAGAGTTTGTGGGTTTGATTTAAGCTGGTGCAAGATAATTATCCATTTTGTTTCCCCCTAAAAATTTGGGTCAAGGGCAAGGTTAATTAGGGCCAACCCACCCTTATTAGGGTTAATCAGGCAGGCCGGGTTGGGTAGGGTTTTGGTTACAATTTCAGTCTTTAGGGTAGGGTTAGGGTTCAAGAATGGCTTTGCCCAACCTGGCCCACTAACACCCGTAGGGCAAACCTAAGATAACCTTAAGCGAAGTGGTGTGAAAGGATATGCATGGCTTAGGCCATGTATCTAGTATGACCTCAAATAGAGTTGATTGGAAGGCAAGGATCCATGTGGCCATCCCTATTTAGTTGGGAAAAGGCTTGTTTTTTTTTCCTGTTGTATGCTTGACATATGTCTTCCATGGAAACCCAAGATAGAGTCGTTTCTTTCTAGTGTTTCTTGGTGATGGAGGACTAGGATCGGTGATGTAACCCAAATTCTAGGGTTTAAGGATTTTGATATCAAACCTAAATCGGGTCATTCTAGGATCCTCTCTCTAAGAACAACAATCTTATGGGATTCTATTGGAAGAAGTTACGGTTTTATTAGCCAAACGCTACCCAAGATGGGAGGGGATTGTGGGAAAGGGGAATAAATTCTAGGTCAAATAATATGACCCACAATAATAATTCTAGGGTTTCGAAAGGTCTAGGATTAGAAATTTCGGGGATATGGGGTTCCTTTGTGATAAGTTTGTGAAGAACTTATTTCCTAAGGGATTGGTTAGCTTAATATATTATGGTCAAGAGGATATGCAAACCCATCCCACAGGAGATATGGGATAAATTCCTTGAGAAAACTTTGGTGATAGGTGTTAGAACTTAGAATGGGCTGACACTTGGAATGTAGGTAATAATATAGGAAGGTGATTCCCTAAGTTATTGTTTTTTTTTTGGGATGAATAAATGAAACATAGTAATTCTTCTTTTTTACATCAATAGGACTACTACAGTGGGCTTTCATGGAAGGGGAATTAGAAGAATAGAAAGGGGAGGAAGACAAATTGCATAAGAGGAGGAGGAAGAGGGAAGAGAGTTCTCACATTCGCACATAAAAGTTAACTCAATCCATTCTATTCAATCCGAAATTGTACCCTAATACAAGCTGTTCAAAGAAAATAAAATGATATCCCAGTTGAAATACAAAACTCAAAACAGAATGCAGACCAAAATCTACTCACTCTTACGTTGGGATATTAAAACAAATAAAAGACAAATTATAAATGAATACAGGTTCTTTTGGGGTTGGACTAGAACCGATTGAACTGGTCTGATACTACATTGCTTGGTCTTCATGCTAGTGTGTAATAATCGTGAGACTTTATTGGGCTAATTCTTTTTGAATTAAGTAATTGCATCTTTGTTCTTGTTTTACTGTTCTGCAGGTTCATAACAAGGTCTTAACACTGCTTGCAATGTTATGTGAGATATGTGCGCTCATTTGGTAAGCCAGAAATTCTATGAAAGTCAGTATAAAATAATGTATTGACTTCACTAGTTCAAAAAATTTGCCGTATATCTTTCTTCTTCTTCTTCTCTCTCTCTCTCTCTCTCTTTTTTTTCCTGTGAAATTTTTTTCTGTTATACATTTGTTAACAGTTATCTGTGTAATTATTGTATGATCATCCTTGATCTAGAGAGACCATGCCTTGAGGTTACCCTCACATCAATGATCTGACGATCTTGAAAGGGACTGATTGATTGATAGTTTGATTTATTTGAAGTCTGCATTTTGGAGATCAGTGTTCTACTGTGGGACATATCAGTCCAATGACCTAAATGTTTCCGAGATTAGAATATGAAGACCAGCTACTTATATTTTCTTTGAAAGCTTTGACAAGCCACTATCCATCTAATCCACCATGATCTGTCTTTTGTTATACATAATATGCATCTTGTTATACTCACGTAAACCAGTTAGAGGTAACAAATTAGTGCATTATAAAGTTTGTAATCAATGCTGACGTTTGAGAAGAGAAGAGAAGAAGAAGAGGTAAAGAGAAAGAAGGCTGCTGTGATGCTTTGTGGAGCTTCACTTTCTATTTTGAAAAACTCCAATGCTCCTTATTCTTTATTTATAGGTATAATTACGGTCCTATATAAAAACAAAATAGGACTTTAGATGTCCAAAATCTAATAGGAATCTACTGTAAGTGGGATTTTATTGCTAATTCTCGATAAGCATATTTAATGCTCAAAGTGCCCTTCAACATTCTCACTTAAGCTGGAGCATATATGTTGTTTATGCCCAGCTTGTTACAAATGTAATCAACCCTTGCACTCCTTGATGCCTTGGTGAACAGGTCTCCTAATTGCTTCCTTGTACGACTTAGCTGGGAGATATTACTCCTTACTGTAGCTTCTCACAAGCAGAATGGCAGTCAACTTCAATGTGCTACATCGGGTTTGATGCTATGTGAATAGCCGCCTGGTTGTCAGTTGTCACACATGGTAGCATAAGAGACTGGCCAACCAAACCAAGCTCTTTAAGCAGTCGTTTAACCCATATTGATTTACAAGTTACCCGTGCCATTGCTCTATATTTTGACTCTGCACTCGATATGGTAACCACTTTGTTTCTTACTTTTCCATGACACTAGGTTTCCTCCAACAAAAACGTTGTAACCTATTCTAGACCTTCTATTAACTGGAGAACTTGCCCAATCGGCATTTGAAAATCCTTCCACATGCCTATGACCATAGTCTAATATAATAGCCCACATCTAGCAGTACTCTTAGGATACCTTAAAATCCTCATCGTTGGGTCCCAATGAATTGTGCTCCTGATTTATGATATTGACAGCAAAGGCAATGTCAGATCTTGTTACCATTAAGTATTTCAGTTTGTCGACCAACCCTCGATACTTTTTAGGTCATCAAGAATTTCTCCATTGTCTGGTATAAGTTTCAAATATGGGCTTCATAGATTTGGATCCAAGCATCATTGTTTCTGACACAGCAAATCAATAGCATACTTTCTCCGTGACAGAAAATACCTTTCTGGGATTGTGCTACCTCAATACCTAAAAAGTACTTGAATTGACCCAAACCTTTGGTCTAAAAACTGTTGTTGTAAGTGGGTCTACAGCTTCTCTATACCCTAGAGTCATCTCTCATGATAACAATATTATCAAAGTACACAGTCGGAAATAGTTTCCCAGGCTTGAAATGACGGGAGATGACCCGAGTGATCACTCTCTCGTAGTTAGCCCAAAATTAATTACCAAGTGAAATGTTTGAACCATGTTCTAGTTGATTGTTTCAGCCCATAAGAATATTTCCCGACTTTTACATATCAAACCACTCCCCGAGCAACAAACCCTGGAGGTTGCTCCATATAGACTTACTCCTAGAGATCACCATTAAGGAAAAAACGTTCTTCACATCTAGCTGATATAAGGGCGAACGAAAAATAGAAGTTAAAGAAACCAACACACAAATAGAAGTTTAGCTATCAGGGAAAAAGTGTCTAAGTAGTCAATACCCTATACTTGAGCATACCTCTTAGCCATAAGTTGAGCCTTCAAATGAGCAAGGTGCTAGCAGGATTGACTTTAATTGCAAATATCCAACGACATCCAATAGTGGTTTTTCCTGGTGGCAAAGGAACCAGATCCCAAGTCTTGTTTTCTTCAAGTATAGGAAACTCACCGTACTTAGCAGTAGACCACCCAGGACTGACCAATACCTCCGATACAGATTTGGGAAGTGGATAACTCTCAACAGTAGACAAACAAGCATAAAAGTGAGGAGAGAGGTTGGAATAAGACACAACATTAGAGATTGGATGTTGAAGATAACTTTGAGGACCTTTTCCCAATGCAATAGGGATGTCAAGATTTGAAGAGGGGATGGAATGTGGGGGCAGGTGATGTAGAACTGAAGACATATACTAGAAAGAAAAAGCCCAATGGGTCAGTCCCAATAATGGCCTAAGGATATGACCCAAATCAATCTATGGCTTTTATGGGCTAGTATTGTTTTAGTGGGTTAAAGTCAACCCACATTTTATGATCTCATGGGATAGACCTAAGCCAAGTCTAGTACTTGAGAAAGTCAATAAAAGGGGTTGTACTTTGAAAATAAAGAATTCATTGTCAAAAGAGTTTTCCTATCAAGAGTTAGGTAGTAGTTGAGTTATTATTAGGTGGGTGTTAGCTAGTGGTTGGATGATGTATTTAATGTTTGTGTCTTGTAGAGTGGCTATATGGAAGGATTAATGTAAGAGGGTGGAACTTGCTCATCATTTGAAATTAAAGTTGCTTTGTTAGCCTTTCTTTTATATGGAGAACCCTTGTGTTTGATCTAATCGATCCACCTTGCAGTGTGAAGCCCTAGTGTTACTTTCTTGTTTTATTATTTTGTCAATTCCCTTGTATTGTTCCCTTCACTCTCTTTGTCTATTAACAAGTCTACTTTAGTGATCTACACTTCATCTTGAGTCCAATTTGGTTCATAGTTTTGCCCCAATTGTTATACTATTTTCCTTGTAATATCACTCGAGTTTTCACCGTTCTTTCACATTTGAAATTCTGTTTCATACTTAGTCTATAAATTTGAAACTTATTCCTTGTGAAAGGTCCTAATTGGCTATTGTTTGATCACTCAAATACAATACTACATTATTTGGTATCAGAGCTATGACAAGGAGTGAAAATTTTGGACCATTCGGTTCAATTAATCCTATGGCGGTAGTGATGGAGATGTTTCGGTAACTGAGCAACCAGATCACTACAAACCTAGAGTAAGTGGAAGAGAGGCTATCTGCAATGGAGGCTAAAGTTGTTGCCTCTACTAATGTCCTACACCCTCCACTTGGTGAAGAATCCTAGGTAGCTCGCTCTACAGCCAATTTTCCTACCCGAAGGAATATAGGGAGAGGTTCCTAAAGGATTCCAGTTGTGCAACCAACTTTCGAAGAACACCTACAAAGTTATTTCATTGCAGAATAACGCACATTCAATATGTTGATGACTCTCAAAAGGTTAAGCTTGAACTCTATAAATACTTGGGTAAGCATGATCCTTGAGTATTCTATGATTAGTTGGCAGCGTTGGATGACTACTTTGGTTGGTGTGACTTATCAGAGGCACGAAAGATGAAGCTAGCACGAACTAAGCTAGTTGGAGCTGCACGTGAATGGTGGTAACCTTGTGAATATGAGTTAGAAGATTGTGGTGAAGCTCCTACACGTAAGAGGAGATGAAGGAAGAACTAAGAGAAAAGTACTTGTCATCCAATTTTCGATTGCGAATACAAGACAAATTAGAGTCTTTTCATCAAGGGAACTTGTCAGTTGTAGAGTATATTGGGCAATTTGACTCCCTCTCTTCTTGTATAAGAATTAGAGAGAAAGAGATCCAACTCTTGTCACATTTCAGTTTGGGTTTACGGCCTGAATAATCGAACCATTAGGATTGTGGATGTGGAGAATGTTAGGGACTGCTTTGAGAAGGCCCTATGTGCTAAAGAGTTATTGGCATCCAATAGCAAGATGTTTGGATACCAACCCAGAGAGGTGAGGCAAAATTTTCCAGCAGCAAAGCCTACTACAAAAACACGTCCTCTATCCATGGTTCCTATCCGACAAGATAAGGGTAAGGCTCCTATAACCAGTGGCAACCAAGTCCAATGTTTCCATTGTCAAGAGGTTGGAGATTATGCTAAGTATTGTCCACATTGTCAAAAGATCAATGTTGTTGTTGAAGTTGAAAATACAGTGGAGTAAGAAAATCCTGATCTATTTGCATACCCCCTCAATGATGGTGATTATGACGAAGTTGGATATGATGAGAATGATGCCAACAGTGGTGATGCTTATGGCATTTATATTGGTGGTTGAAACCAAAGGAGAGGACCGATGGCTTAATTGTATCTTCTACAGCCATATGAAGTCTGGAGATAATATTGCTTTGGTGATAGTTGACAGTGGGAGCTGCGTCAATGTTACCTCAGATACCTTTGTGAAGAAGGCCAATCAAAGTAGTGGCTGCGGCGTGTCGAGGTTCTTCTTTGACGGTCCCAGTCTGCGAGGCAACTTGTAAGCACCCTCAGGGCCTCAACCATATGGGGTTTCCTTGTTGATTGAGAATACTTTGGAAGTAAATCAGCGATGTTTTGTACCGCTGAAACTCCACAAGTATTAGGAAGAGGTATGGTGCAATGTAATCCCTAATTCCCTTATGCATCTTACTAATGTTCTATTTGGTCAACCATGGATGTACCATAGTGATGTTATGGAAAAACCAATGTGTATTTAAGTTTAAAGGACTTGCATTGTCCTCCATCTAGTCAATGTTCCAGTTGAAATGGGTTAATAGAGGTCCTTGAGGACCAACCAAAAGGGCACCAAAGAAGTGTGGAAGCTGCTGTCCGCTCCACAAAAGAAGCTGTTGGCTGTTCGTCGTAAGGAATTCATCTACACTAGCAATGATTGGGGCTGGTACTGGCTCTTGTTACAAAGAAAATTACCCCTCAACCTTAGGTGACATTCCCTTTACCCATCAAAGAGTTACTTTTTTATTTTTCTAATGTGGTTCCTGATGAGTTGCCTGATGAGCTACCTCATATGCGCAATATTCAGCTTGCCATTGATTTGGTATGCGGCTCTGTTTTACCGAACCTACCAGCTTATCATCTCAGCTCTACAGAGCACAATGAGCTCAAACGACAGGTGAATGAGTTGCTACATAAAGGATTTGTACATGAGAGTTTAAGTTCATGTGCTATATTGGCATTATTCACACCCAAAAAAGATGGCTCATGGCGTATATGTGTGGGTCAGCAAAATAATCAACTAGATTATAATCAAGTATAGGTTTCTTATACCATGTTTGATGATATGTTAGACTTGGTATCAGGGGTTGAGATCTTCTCTAAATTGGACCTTAGAAGCGGTTACCATCAGATTCATATTCGGTCTGGAGACAAATGGAAGACTGCCTTCAAGACCAAGGATGATCTATTTGAATGGAAAGTCATGCCTTTTGGTTTGATGAATGCGCCAGCACATTCATGAGAGTTATGACATAGGTACTTTGTCCTTTTATTGGTCGATTTTTTGCCGTAAACTTTGATGACATTGATCTACAACAAGCATTTGGATGATCACATCAATCGCTATGGAAAATCTTGAGAGTGCTTTGTGCTGAGAAGCTATATATCAATCTCAAGAAATGCTCTTTTATGCTGCCGAAGGTTGTGCTCCTTGGTTTTGTTGCGCCATCACAAGGGGTTGAAACTGATCTAGAGAAGATAAAGTGCATCACTGGTTGGCCTACTCCAAAGACAATCTTTGAAGTTTGTAGTTTCCATGGACTTGCATTGTTTTACAGGAGATTCATTCGGAACTTTAGTACAATCATGGTACCTATTAGCAAATGTTTGAGCTAGGGCAAAGGGCAAATTCACATGGATAGCAGCGGCAACTAGAGCCTTTCATCTTATCAAGCAAAAGATAGCAAAGGCTCCAATCCCTTCATTGTATCCAATTGAGTTATTAGGTCCACAATATTATCAGCCATGGAATTTAATATTTGACCTATGATACCAGCATCAGTAACTGGCCAATTTGTATCACCTTTGGGAGCGGATTGGGTCAAGTGGTCTTTCTGTCCTCCACCCGTGAGAACAACTTCAACTAGTCTTCTATTGATAAAAATTCTAGGCCCATTCTAATTTCTTTTTAGTCAAGCAGTATAAGGATGAGGATACAACTTTAGTCATAGTAGTGGAAGATGAGGATATATAGATGAAGATTCTTCTATCTTCAGTCAATGTATGATAATTTTTTTTTCTCTTTCCTTTCCTTTCCTTTCCTTTCTTTTCACAAGCACCCATATGTCTTCAAGTTTACCAACAGACTCTTAACTCCCAAACAGATATCAAACTAGACTAGAATATAAGATTAATTCAACATAATATGTCAAAAGCCGGACCTCAAAAATAACCTAGAAACAAAAGGCTAGGATAGCAGAATAGATTCCCAAAAGTAGATTCAGAGAACCCCTAAGGGCCTGTTTGGTTACATGAATCCAGAGATTTCAAATCTCTGGATTCACAAATCTGAGATTTATACTCGTTTGGTTGTGAAAATCTCTGGATTCATGAAATCTAGAGATTCACCTTTTTACACTAAAAACGTGAATTTGTAGATTTATGGGTATGGGGTGAAATCCAGAGATTTCATTGCTATTATAAAAACGCTAATTATTGCGCATTCACAAAAATCACATCGACCAAATAATTTTTTAGGATGAATCCACAGATTTTATTCCACAACCAAACAGTTAATTTTATGAATTATGACTCCATAGATTTGAAATCTCTAGATATTTGAAATCTCCAGACTCATGTAACCAAACATGCCCTAAAACAGTCTTTTGTTCTTAAATCAGAAGCTTTATCTCAAAGCAGATTATTAACTCAAAAAACAGAGATTATTCAAGGAGAAACAAATCCCAGAATTTCAGAAACCAGAGAGCAATATTGAACTAAATTAATAGAACAAATAAATTTCAGAAACCAGAGATTAATTTCGATCCTAAAATGCAGCAAAAAGAAAGAAAAAGAGTAGGAATGGACTACCGAAACCCCAAAAAATTTTTTCTTCCAACTCATCAGAAATACCCAACGAACAAGAAAGGATAGTTGAAAATTAATTCCCTCACGCACAGCTTCTGTCCTATGACAAACCTAAAAGAATTCCTCAAGGCAAGAAGGAACAAATCAGAAAGGAAACCCACAACTGTAAATAAACTTTGGGACTTGAAAGAAACTGATCGTACCTCAGGACAGAAGCTGTCATAGAAAGACGGTCAGACTTCTTCCTTTTAGATCATGAACTAGTCCTTAAAGGTCAAATATGCAGCAAAGGGTGCTGCGCCCTACTCGAGAGAATGTAGAAACCTCAAGAAGACTTCTGGCAGTAATTCCTTCAAAAATAAAATGCGGAATTTTATGCAAACCAAAACTGGAGATCTTTTTTTCATGTCACTATGTTATCTTGACTCTGATTGATGCTGAAGTTTGAGAAGAGAAGAGAAGAAGAGAGAGAAAGAGAGAGAAGTCTGCTGCGATGCTTTGTGGAGCTTAACTTTCTATTGTGGAAAACTCCAAAGCGCTTCATTCTTTATTTATAGGTAAATTACAGTCCTAAACAGGTAAAAACAAAAGATGACTTCAGAAGCCCAAAACCCAGCAGGAAATCTACTTTAAATGGGGATTTTATCCCGCACTAATTCTTGACTGGCATATTTAATGCCCATAATGCCCTTTAACATAAAGTAACAGGATATAGTCTGGAAGTGTCTCTCTGTGCTAGCAGGGGGTCAGGCTGCATATTATGATCCTCACCGTAGCCCTGCAGTTGTAGGAGCTTGGTGACTGAGTATGCTCTTACAAAGTCATAGAATTTGTTTTTTGGAATTTGATCATGTGTTTGGTGCAGCTCATTCTAAAATTCAGGTTATGGAGAATCTGTTCCAACAGCTTCTTGTGATGTCATTTGTGGAAAATGAGCAACAAAATTAGGTTTCTTTCAAAATGCAGAATTTCCCCTTTAATTTGTCTAGAAATATTCATATATGATCAAACTGTCCTTGAACATTATTTGTCTTTCACAGAAGTGCTTTTTCACTTGTTCAAACAAATTGCTGACCTGAGGCAATCTGCTACTTAAAAACTACATCCAGGAAGCTGTAAACAGCAGACTAGGCAGCACCATAGGTTATGCATTTCTCACTGCAACCAGGTGCAGGTGCAGTGATTGCCTCTACCTTCCATATTTCACTGCACATTTGTGATAATGTAGTGCTTTATAATTAGGTCAATTTTTTTTGTCCCCCCCACTTTTCTCAGAAAGTTTGGCTAATGGTTTCAATGAAAGTTTCCCTGATACTGCCACTCTCTCCATCTTATATGCGTTCACCATATAGAAATATGTAGCATGATGAGGTTGATGATATTTGGCTGGCCTAAACTGCAAGAAATAATGATAGTTTCATATTGCAATCTTGACTTCTTTTGCCCTTTGGTTACTGCCCCTTTTAATATGCAGAAGATAGTGCTGAATACTATTTTGTGTTGTTTCCAGGTATGGTTTAAGTTACATTCCTTTCGCTCGTAGAATGGTGTCTGAATTGTTCATCCGTTGTTGTGACACTGAGATATAGATGAGACTTACACGAGGATGTACTCTTAAGTCAATATTGGAGTCTCTGGGAATGATCATCTTGGAGTGTCATCAGGCCTTCCAGATTTTGGCATCCTTCTATAACATTTTGTGTGCTATGAATGGTGGTATTTGTTGACTTTGTGCCTTTGTAGGCCCAAGAGGGTGTATTTGTGGACCACATGAGATTGGTGATTTGAGAAAGAATTCAATTTTTTGTTTACTGTTGTTTTCTCGGTACTTGGGTCTTCATAAACTACAATTTGATGACACTACTTTGATATTGTGATTAATATAATTGTTCGGGCGGACCTGATTTTCTTTTTGAGGGTTTTTATCTGGACAAAGAATGCAATCTTGCGATGCATTCTGGTGTGGGCATTATAGAAAAAAATTCAAGGAAAATTCAAGTTTTGACTAGGTGAAAATGGGAAACTTAAGTGGGAAGCTGAGAAATTTTGAGGAAATTTAGCATTTTTTTGTACAAGTTTCGATATGAAATTTGGACAGGTTTTAGGGAGTATTTGAGGGTTGAACTCTGCATTTAAGCTAATTAGAGTATAAAGAACACATTGACTTTATTTTGCTAAAAAAGATCCAATTCTTTTGTAGATATGTCCTATTCAAAATGTACAGGGGGTGGGGGTTGGGGAAAACACCCCCCCCCCCCTTTTGTGGGTTTTTGGGGTTGGGTTTTGTTTTGGGTTTAAAAAGCGGCGGGCTTGGTTGGCTAATATGCCTATGTGAAAGAGGTAGTCACTAGTTCAGTGCCAGTGAGAATCACACCTATAAACTTGAATCATAGCTTAAGTACATAATATTTAATATATAATTTCTAATTTCAAAACATCAAATACAAAGTAACTAACAATAAAAGAAAGTACCCTCAAGCCTATATACCAAGATAGGATCCTAGTCCCAAATCTCCCCGCAAGGCAAAGTGCCCTTCATGGAGGGCTTGGGGGGGGGGGGGGGGGGGGGGGGGGGGGGGGGGGGGCCCCCGGGGGGGGGCCGGCGGGCGGCCGGGGGGGGGAGGGTGTCGGGGCTTCTGGCACCCTCGCCACAGACAAAGGGAAAACCGCCCCCAATGTGTTTCGGGGGGGACGCTATTCCTGGAAGAGGAAACAGAGGTTGTAGCAACTTGAGCAGTGATGTTAGTGATTACTTGGAGAATCATGGTGTGATGGATTTCTTCGCAGAGTAACAATCCACGAAGATCAGAGAATCGAATCGGAGATTCTCGAGTTGTGACAGAAGTCACAAAAACCTGATAATCTGTTCCTAAACCACCAAGAATGAACATAACAAGATCAGCCTCAGAAATAGGAGAGGAGGCTAAGAGGAGGCTAACACAAGAGCATCTGCTAACTGTTTTATCCTCAAGAGATAGGTCTGCATCGAGTCACCACCCGTTCGAATGCTATGAAGTTGCACACGTAACTGCATCATAGGTGGCAGCAAGGGAAGTCTAAACATCAACAGACGTTTGTAGACCAACAACCTCCGAATGAACAAATTCGGTGACTGAAGACAAGAGCCAGCTATGCAACAACTGATCTTGCTTCATCCATATGAAAAACTCAAGATTTGGAATTGGATTAGATGAATCAGAATCCAAAAAAGGAGGACAAGGATTAGTACCATCAATAAAACCAAGAAATCCAATTGAATTTAGCAAAGGCATGAACTGAGAGTGCCAAACAATATAGTTCGAAGAAGAAAGTTGAATGGAAAGATAATGATGAACATTGTTGAACGATAGAGGAGTAGGATTTGAAGAGTAATCAGAAGTGATAGAACCGGAGGGAGCAGTTGCCATTGTTGCAAAGCGAAAACTAGAGCAAGAAACACAAGAAAAACCCCAAACAAGAAGAACACAGACCTCAAGAATCGGAAAGAACTCGAGCAAGAACTCCTATCTCAAGAAGAGATTTGACAAAACAAACCTCAAGAAACTGAAGAACGCAGATCTCAAGAAGATATCTGTCAAAAATAAGGAAAAGAGATCACGGATCTCAAGAATAGACTTGACAAAAAACAAGAGAAAAGGAGAGAGAAAAGACAACTCTCTAACTTGCTCTGAATACCATGATAACATGTAAACTAAATAAGCTGAGTTATCTCAGAATGAGATCTCTGGCTTGTATTTATATTAATTATGATAGATGAGAGTACACTTACAAAGTCTATACATCATATATCATTTAAAGCCTATACACCATAGATATGATCCTAGTCCCCGATATTGACCATGAGAATAAATGCAGTCCTTGAAGGTGGCCAATGGTCAGTGTGGGAAAACACCTCTCTTCCTTTGATTGTGGCATCGCCATCTTCGGCTAAACCGGGAAGGTTTCTCTCGAGTTCCTATTTGGGTACCCTCTCCACCTTGGGCCTGGGCCAGCTGTGGGATTTGGATGGGGAAAGTTTCTATTGTGCCACTATGAGAATCTCCCATGTTTTGGGTTGGGGGAGGAGGGGAATGGTCCCCCTTGACTCCAATGTAGCTTCGCCCATGATGGGAAGGCTGAGTGCAGGGAGGCGGACTCAAGATTCAACGTTGAGGGGGACAATAATTACAAAATTTTTAGTACTAATAAATAAGTAAAAATTCAGATTTTTATTTTTTTGGTTTTAAGAGTAATTTGTTTAGATAATTCTAAAATTTACAACCAGTTTAAAAGTAATTTCAATTTTAATAACGAATTGTTGCATTAGTTAATTGTTATTTTTTTCTTCTTTTCTTTTCTTTTTTCATTTATAAGGAGTAAATCAATAGTGGCAAGAAATAAACAACCTAGGTAAGATAAGATTGTAATATTTTCATATTTTGGCTCCCTTACCAAAAAAATAAAAAAGAAAAAAAAAGCCTATTTTCACCCAACTTATTATAAATTTATTCTTACCTACTTTGATTCATTTTATTTATTTATTTATTATATTGATATTTTTTTTTTTTATACTGAAAATAAAATGCCGTCTATAAGGGTTGGACCAAGACTTATCCAAGAATGGATCTTTAGTACTTATAATAACCCTGCATTGACTTTGACCTTGATTCATTTTATCGTTATTTAGATGTGGACGTCTGCGTTAGATCACATCCTTTGTCAGGGTATAAAGATAGTAAAAAGTGAAAACTCTGTGGGTCCCATGTGGACCCACCCCAGTTATGTGGCTCAAAAGTGTTAAGAGGAACATTATTTTTCTTTCATTGGGAGATAATCTGGACTCTGGATTCACCCTTCTTATGTGGTGGAAAACCATAGAAAGCACCTCCATATTTTTCCTTGACCGGAAAATGACGCAGGAGTCCGAATCAGTTACCCTGGTAATCCGGAGTATTTGACTTCTCTCTCAAATCAGTTAGCGGGAAAGGCGGACATCTATTTATTTTCAAGGAAACGCCGTGGAGTCTCCGAACTGAATTGTGAACCTGCAGCCGTCAAATTAAAAATCCGAAGCTCCATCAAATCATTAATTAATCCTGGGACCCACCATTGCGGCTGAAGTTCGCCGCATCACTCTCGTTTGACGTGTCACTTCTCTAGAGAAATCCGACCTGTCATTTCGGCTTGCATTTCGGATCCACAAAAACAAACACGAGAGTTCATCTCATTTCATTATAAAGAACGGATTTTGCTCTTCGAAGAGAGGATTGAGGACATATAAGGTGGGACGTTTTGCTCATCTTAACTGAAAATTGTGTTTTTCCTTGAAGCTTTTGGCTAATAATCAAACCGACTAAGAGCTTAATATCTGAAACCTGATGCTGGTATATTGTCTTCCTCGATTAGCTTCTGTAAATAATCGCTGCTTTCGGTCTATTTGGAGCTTGAAAGAGTATTATTCCTGGTGAAATAATTCAGAGTTCTAGTAAAGAATCTTCAAAATCGTGTGATCTGACAAACTCTTATGTATATTGTTGCATCTTTTTTGAGAATTCGATCTTTTATCATACAAAAACTTGGAGCAGCATGTACTGATCAATCTTTCGAACAGAGAAATCGATCAATAAAGAGCTCATCCTCTCTTCCTTCTCTTCTTTTGAGTTCTCTGTAAAAGATCATCATTTTCACATTATGTCGATTTTATCCGCTTCTGCTTTTCAACTCCAATTCAAACATGGCGACTTCATTTCAGTAGCCTTTCCTTCTATTCAAAGTTCCTCCTTAGTTCATCCGTTCACTGTGGCTCCTTTTGGCCTTCGTCAAAGGAAACTTTCGTACCAGGGGACAAGATTATCACCAAGGACCGCCAAATCTTTTCATTTATGGAGATTGGAAAGTCCTGGTAGTGCATCAAAGCTTGTGATCCGCTCTGCATTGTCTCAAGTGCCCGAGAAACCGCTCGGTTTGTATGATCCATCTTTTGACAAGGACTCATGCGGAGTTGGATTCGTGGCGGAGTTGTCGGGAAAATGCAGCAGGGAAACTGTAATTCTTCTTAACGTTTTGTCTTCGCCATCGCTCTTGGGCTTTCTCCTGTCTTACTATATCTATATTTTACCCAGAATTAGCGGTTGCTTTTTTCCAGGTAACGGATGCCATAGAGATGTCGGTCCGGATGTCACATAGAGGTGCATGTGGCTGTGAACCAAACACAGGTGATGGAGCCGGCATTCTTGTCGCTCTTCCGCATAGCTTCTTCACCAAGGTATCGTACCCTGTTTTTTTTTTTTTGGGGGGGGGGGGGGAAAACCTTGAATTGTGGTTGTTTTAAGAGTACATTTGGATTGTTTTAACAATCAGGTTTTTTCCGGAGCTGCAATGCTACTAGTTTTAACTTCATCTGTTTTGTGGGAAAAAATCGTCTGCAGTGCATTACAAGAATACGACACAGGTAGAATATGCCAAATAGAAAGCCAAGATTAAAAGACAGAATTTTAATGAAAGGAAAAAAAAAAAAAAAAACCCATTTAGCCTGTACCCGCCCATTTTTTAACCACTTCTCACGTCCGACTTCTCTCACCGGATCCGCACTCCTTTTCCCTTTCCTCTTCAACATTTCCTCTTCAAATAGCACCAAGATTCACCTGCAAACTGATTCACCAACATTATTTTATTCCCCATCAGAAATTGGAGATTGATTTCCCTCACCTTTGAGATAACCTTTTTCTCCGGAAAAAAACACCAGCTTCAGCGGTCACGGTTATACTGGGAAGATTAAGGGATTCCATTAAAATATCCCAAAAGAGAAACACCCACCAAGAATGAATGAAATCAAACTTCAACGAATACTAAAAAAATAATCAGAAATTTGAGAAACAAGAAGCACTGTAGAAATAACGGCTTGGCACCATTTGGGTGTTTTCACATTTTTGAAGGGTTAATTAAAATCCCACTCTGATTACCATTTACCAGGGCGTTCGAATGCAATCCCAAGCACTGTAGAACTTTTCTCAAATCGACTCGAGAGTTACAGTTTCACCAATAATGAATTATACTTTTGCCCAAAAGCTTGGAAAGTTCGTAAGAGCAGATCTTCTTGAAATGGGTATTGGAAGAGCTGCCACTCTTACTTGGTTTTGGTTCGAATGTTGCTTTAGGTTAGCTGTGGAGCTCAAACAAAAACGGAAATTGCCGGCAAAGCTCTGCACAGAAGCCATGGCCATTATGAACGTTACAGATTCTACTTTCTTCAGTTCTTCTTCTCCCCTGTTCTTCAATCAAGATTCACATATCATAACTCTAATCCTCTATTCCATTCCATCGATTGGTTCTGCTTCTACCCAAAAACAACTTCCCATCGATGGGACGGGAGTGTGGAACCGGTGAAGGAAGCGATCGGAGTTGAGAAGAGCTTTGAACTGGGTTTTTAGAAATAGGTGGATATAGTCTAAATGGTTTCAAAACTGGATTTCTTTTTACTCAAAATCAGTTTTTTAATCTTGGCTTTCTATTTGGCATATTCCACATGTCGTATTCTTGTAGTGTGCACAGCAGACGATTTTTCCCCCTGTTTTGTAGGTGTGATACACAAACGATATTGTTATTTGATATTTTTTTTCTTTCTTTTGACCTTCACCAGGTTACTAATGATATTGGGTTTAACCTACCCCCGCCAGGAGAGTATGCGATTGGTATGTTCTTCTTGCCTACATCTAAGAGCCGCAGGGAACAATGTAAAACAATATTCGGAAAGGTAATTTTGTGACAGTACAATTACAAGTTATTGTTGTGTACGAATTTTGGTTTGTGAAGGTACAATACTAGTCATGACCTCATTAAAGTGTGCCATTGTTGTGTAGGAATTTTGGTTTTGCAGCTGGTTCATATTTGATTCATACAATATGATTTTCAGTTTTAGTGAGTGAATTTGACATTTTGCTGGTATAAATAGCATGTTGGTTCAAATCAATTCAATCCTCTTATGTTGGTTAATATATTTATATTGTGTATTTAAGTTTGCATGTACGTGCTCTCCCTCAGTACTTTTAAGCTGTGTTAACATGTAATGGTCTGCATTGTATCTTTATTTACTGAAGAATTTGATATAAAGGTTAGTGTGGTCTAAGGAGTGTATGGTGGGGAAGAGAGGGGGTGGGGGTAGGTAAACATGAGCATGATGTAGAAAACTCTTCCTGGATAGAGTAGGACACTGTATTCAAAGTTATTCTCATACTTCTGGTGTTGAATAAATAATTGATAAATCATACAGACACCGCCTATACCACACTTGCTACATCTAATCAGCGAGTTCTGGTATTTGTAAAGGTCATTGCGTTGTGTTTCAACATGAATTCTAGTTGTAGCTTCCTGCTGCAATCATTGGGATAACAGGAGTTTCTCTTCTTTCAATTCCTCGCTCCCTTTCACTTGCTGTCCTTCAATTTGGACATGGATTATCCCAACATTCAGCCCCAGGCTGGAGATTGACATATACTCATAGACCCAAATCAACATAACTTGCCAATGGTATTTAGTCACTTAAATGGCTTGCTTTCTGTTTGAATTTCTTTGATTACAGTATTTACTCAAGTTCTTGATTGTATGTGAAGGTAGCTGAGTCACTGGGCCATGTTGTTCTTGGTTGGCGCTCTGTACCAACTGATAACACAGGATTGGGCAAATCTGCTTTGCAAACAGAACCTGTTATTGAACAAGTATTTCTTACCCCAAATCCAAGATCAAAAGTTGACTTTGAGCAACAGGTAGTCATCTCTCTTGTTGTTACATGTATATACAAGATTTCTTGGTTACATTTCTTTTATCAGAATTTCACTTAATTGAGGTTTTCAAGTTACATGGTGTATACCAGGGTACATTAAGATATTACATATTTGTAATGATTAAAATTTGGGTTCTACAGGATCCACTTCATCCACATGCCTGCCCCTTATGGTTCTTTAATTAAACCATGGCTTCTAGACTCCAGTAAAAAATTAGCTTGACCAAAGGGTTATAACTAAGCAATGAGGAACAATTTGGTCACCTAATTCCATTAACTGGATGTTTCCGCTCCACATCCCAATTAATACTCATGCGTTGAAAATGAGCTGTATTACTACATTAGTAGCCTGTTGTATTTAATATCTTTTCATTCTTATGACTTTTACACATTTTTTTCACCACAGTGTATTTCTATTGTAGGTGTATATATTGAGGAGGGTCTTAATGGTTGCTATCCGTGCTGCTTTAAACCTCCAGGATGGTAAAGTCAAGGACTTCTATATATGTTCTCTCTCTTCAAGGTGTGGTGTAACTTCCGTGGGTATTCCTGCTTTGCATCAAAATAATTGAATTGACTACTTTTTTTCCTTATTTAAAGGAACTTTACATCCCAATCTTTTTGTGCAGGACTATTGTTTACAAAGGTCAATTGATGCCTGATCAGTTGAAGAACTACTATGAAGATCTTGGCAATGAAAGTTTTACAAGCTACATGGCCCTGGTAAATATAATTCCCATACAATTGCTTCTTCTAGCCAAATTTCATTCTTCAACAACCTGCAGCCTGAGGAATTCACTGGTAACTGAAATAATGTAAGGTTACAGTGACTTCTAACATGAAATCTGAATGATTTTATATGCGCGTACTCTTGTTGATTATGTCTGAGTTTGGATGCTGGATTGCATCCTTGGGTTGAGTTGGTGAGAAACCTTATTGCCTAGTAAACCATGTTGCAGAATGCAGTGCCTCCTCTCTCTGATCAATTCTTGAGGATGAGCTCTGGCCAATTCCTGAGGATGAGACATGGAAGTGGAGAGGAAAATTGATTTGGTCAAGGTAGCTTAGGGTTCTCACCCTCTGATGCATTGACACCGTAGATATGGAAAATGTATAATATTTATTGAGTGTCCTGAATGCACAGTTATCCCTATTGCTTCTGAGATGACTTCTCCATGCCTTGAAAAAAATAAATAAATGGAATTATCAGTGATAACATAGATTTGTTCAACTGTGGCAGATCCACTCCAGGTTCTCAACAAACACTTTTCCCAGCTGGGACCGTGCTCAACCCATGCGTGTCCTGGGTCACAATGGGGAGATCAACACTGTTCGAGGCAATATAAACTGGTATCTGCTCAATTCTAGTGAATACAGAATTACCTTCTCACACCTCCTATTTTGGAGAGATTCTGATTGTTCTTCTTTTTCTTCTCTCTTTCTCTCTCTCTGCATAGCCATTTGGAAATCTATAACTGCTTAAGATTGAATATTATGTGACATCAAAAGTAATGAGTTTACCAGGTTGTTGAAATTCAAGAGAATTTCCACTTATTATTTTCCATGTTCCTAACATCTATTTACCGCACAATATGATATAGATATATCATATATCATGTTTGATATGTCAAAGCAAATCCGGCTCTAGGGTCCATTCATAAATTCATGTCTACTGTAGCGGAAAAGTGTAAACTAAAAAGATTTGAAGAATATCACCAGAAGATGAAACTTAATACACATGTTGATAATGGGTTTACTAGATTTACTGGATGCTGAGGCATTTTCCCTTTTACAGGATGAAGGCACGTGAAGGTCTTCTTAAGTGCAAAGAGCTCAAATTGTCTACGGATGAGATCAAAGAGATTTTGCCTATTGTTGATGCTGGCTCATCTGATTCGGGTGAGACTGTAGCTTGTGTTCATATGCAGTGCCACATTTAGTTGGGCATGTGTTTGCATTTGCATATGATTGTGTACTTGTTTCTAAACAATGTTTACAAGGCATATATATGAGTCAGTACCCAGAAAGCACAGTATGGGTAAGGAGAGAGGAATGTGGACAGCCTATCTTTGCATTTATGAGGATTTCTCTGTTGTAATCAAACCATGTCTGATTCTTGTAGGGGCTCTTGATTGTGTCCTGGAGCTTCTGATTCGAGCTGGCAGGACCCTTCCTGAGGCTATCATGATGATGATCCCTGAAGCGTGGCAAAATGACAAGACTATGGATCCAAAGAGGAAGGCCTTCTATGAGTATTTCTCAGCTCTTTTGGAGCCATGGGATGGACCTGCTCTTATTTCATGTAAGAAGTTAATTTGAATAAGATCCCTTGGCCAAAGAGTATCTGTTTTATAATTAACTCCCTAAATTTTATCTCCCAACAATGTCGACGACAAGAACAACAACAAAAACTCAGACTTATTTCTGACATAATGGGTTCGTTACATGGATCCAAACAGAGCAAGGTATGGAAAGCTGAGTTCTAACCAGGTAAGGGAAAGAAAACATGGAGAAAGAGAGTGAGAGGAAGATAGTGAGAGGAAGGTGGCTTCTTTTTTGTCTCCAAAATCGTAATTTTTTATATGTTATGGTAACTTGCAGTTACTGATGGCCATTATCTTGGAGCTACATTGGATCGAAATGGACTGCGACCAGGCCGCTTTTACATTACTCATAGTGGGCGTGTTATCATGGCAAGTGAAGTGGGTGTTGTAGACATTCCACCTGAAGATGTGTGTCAGAAAGGAAGACTTCACCCTGGAATGATGCTTTTAGTAGATTTTAAGAAACATACTGTTGTAGATGATCAGGCTTTGAAAAGGCAGTATTCTCTTGCAAGGCCGTATGGCGAGTGGCTAAGCAGACAGAAGATAGAACTGAAAGATATAGTTGACTCTGTTCCCACGTCTGACAGGGTTCCACCACCCATGTCTGGGGCAGTGCTGGTGAGTACATTAATGTTTTCTCCTGTTGTTAATCTGGTTTGGGAGATTTTGTACCTGGTTTAACCTACTTTTATGTCTAGGCTTCTAGCCATGAGGAAAACATGGAGGGCATGGGTATTTGTGGTCTGCTGGTTCCACTGAAGGCTTTTGGGTAATTAAATCTTAGTCCATTTGGCCTTCTTGCAATTTTGCTCTAAACTGAGATGGATACTTTTGTTGTGCAGCTACACGGTTGAAGCCTTGGAAATGCTGTTACTTCCCATGGCCAAAGATGGAACTGAGGCTCTTGGCTCGATGGGTAATGATGCTCCTCTGGCTATTCTTTCAAACAGAGAGAAACTCACGTTTGAGTATTTCAAGCAAATGTTTGCTCAGGTAACAAACCCACCGATTGATCCAATCCGCGAGAAGATAGTCACCTCCATGGAGTGCATGATTGGACCAGAAGGTGATTTGACAGAGACTACTGAAAAACAGTGCCATCGCCTTTCACTGAAAGGGCCTCTGCTATCCATTGAAGAAATGGAGGCAATCAAAAGGATGAACTACAGAGATTGGCGGAGCAAGGTGCTTGACATTACATATTCTAAAAGTCTTGGTAGGAAAGGTCTGGAGGAGACATTGGATAGAATCTGCCTTGAAGCACGTAAAGCAATCAGGGAAGGTTATACCATGTTGGTGCTTTCGGATCGAGGTGACAATTTTCAACTTATGAGATCCTGTTAAACATCTATTTGAATGGAATGCTTTACTTTTTCTGTTACATATAGAAGGCAGAAGGAAAAAGAAGAAGAGTTTCTCTATCAAATTTCGAACATCTTTTTTCTTTTTGACCTGACTTAATATATATATTTTTTAAGATATCCATTTATTGCACCATTATAATCAGTCTCTTTTCACTGTGCTGATATAGCTTTTTCATCAAATCGCGTTGCTGTAAGCTCCCTGTTGGCTGTTGGTGCTGTCCATCATTATTTAGTCTCAAAACTTGAGCGAACTAGAATTGGTCTGATAGTTGAATCTGCTGAGCCACGTGAAGTCCACCACTTCTGTACCCTGGTTGGATTTGGGGCTGATGCTATATGCCCATACTTGGCCATAGAAGCAATTTGGAGACTGCAGATTGATGGGAAAATCCCGCCTAAAGCAAATGGTGAGTTCCACTCTAAGGAGGACCTGGTGAAGAAATACTTCAAAGCAAGCAATGACGGAATGATGAAGGTTCTTGCGAAAATGGGAATATCAACTTTGGCATCTTATAAGGGTGCTCAGATCTTTGAGGCTCTAGGTCTTTCATCCAAGGTGATTAGGAAATGTTTTAATGGGACCCCAAGCAGGATTGAGGGTGCTACTTTTGAAATGCTTGCTCAAGATGCCCTTCAACTACATGAATTAGCTTTTCCAAATAGGGTTCTGCCTCCAAAAAGTGCAGAAGCCGTTGCACTGCCAAATCCAGGAGACTACCATTGGAGAAAAGATGGGGAAGTGCACCTTAATGATCCTCTTGCTATTGTAAAGCTGCAAGAGGCTGCTAGAACAAATAGTGTAGCTGCATATAAAGAGTACTCCAAGCACATTCAAGAACTCAATAAATCCTGCAATTTACGGGGTATGCTGAAGTTCAAGGAATCAAAGGATAAAATTCCCTTGGATGCTGTTGAACCAGCTAGTGAGATTGTGAAGCGCTTTTGTACAGGGGCTATGAGTTATGGTTCAATATCGTTAGAAGCTCATACTACTCTTGCCATTGCCATGAACAAAATAGGGGGGAAATCAAATACTGGTATTGACCAACAACTAAATTTCATTTGTAGATCATAGTTGTTTGAGGAAGTTTTTTGCTCTTTCGCAATTTTGATTATGTTTCCTTTTTTTAGTTACTGGAATTTTTTAATACAGGAGTTGTCGCAACTCTTATCATTGATAACTTCTAATACCGTTTTTCTATTTGTAAATCTAGGCTTGCATTATTTAGGATTTTGTTTTTATTGGGTTTTGACTCCCTTTATAATTATTTTCAAGTAGCATAGTATCCGTGGGTTGTGGGTTGTGGGTTGACTTGGGGGGGGGGGGGGAGAGGATGTGGTTGATAGGTCATAGGTGGCAAGTTATCAATGTGTTTAGAAGAATTTTTATCATTTTTCTTGGATTGCTTGTGTCTCATAATCTTAGTTTGTTGCTACTGAAGGTGAGGGAGGTGAAAACCCATCTCGAATGCAGCCTCTTCCAGATGGTTCCATGAATCCTAAGAGGAGTGCCATTAAACAGGTTGCCAGTGGGAGATTTGGGGTTTCTAGCTTTTACCTTACGAATGCAGATGAGTTGCAGATAAAAATGGCTCAGGTGATTGTCCAATACAATATGTTGGATAGATTCCATTCTTTAGACCCTGTGCCTTTTCCTTTTTCTGTTGAGGTTATCTTCCTCTAGCCCCTGTATCCCTACAGGAACAAAAGGTCCTCTTGGTTATTTGTTTATTATGTTCACGGGTAGATTTGAATGTGCAAAGCACCTGCTGTGTGTCTTTGCTTCATTATGTGATACACCTTTAGCATTCGGTGAGGGTTCTAGTGAACTGCTATTTTGCTTTTCCTTGCTAAATAAATTTACGTTTTCATGTAGGGTGCTAAGCCAGGTGAAGGAGGTGAACTTCCAGGCCACAAAGTTATAGGAGATATTGCAGTCACTAGAAATTCTACTACTGGTGTGGGGCTTATCAGTCCTCCTCCCCATCATGATATCTACTCTATCGAAGATCTTGCTCAATTAATTTATGATCTAAAGGTACAATCATATAATGTTTCTACGTGTTTGTCGGAAAGGCTTCTTTTTCCGTAAGGGATAGACTCCTATTTGTGCTATCTCCTCTTAGTTGCAAGGTATAGAATTTTTTTTTGGGGAGCTTTGTGTGATTGACTTATTCCATTTTTATATTATACAGAACGCTAATCCTGATGCTCGAGTCAGTGTGAAACTGGTATCTGAAGCTGGTGTGGGAGTTATTGCTAGTGGGGTAGTGAAAGGCCACGCAGACCATGTTTTGATCTCTGGTCATGATGGAGGAACAGGAGCTTCACGTTGGACTGGTATCAAGAGTGCTGGGCTACCATGGGAGCTTGGTTTGGCTGAGACTCATCAAACATTAGTTGCAAATGACCTTCGTGGTCGAGCTACTCTTCAGACAGATGGCCAACTTAAAACTGGAAGGGATGTTGCCATTGCAGCACTTCTTGGTGCAGAAGAGTTTGGCTTTAGCACTGCTCCTTTGATTACCCTTGGGTGCATTATGATGCGAAAATGCCACAAGAACACATGCCCTGTTGGTATTGCCACCCAAGATCCTGTGCTTCGTAAGAAATTCGAAGGGGAGCCTGAGCATGTCATAAATTTTTTCTTTATGCTAGCCGAGGAGGTGCGTGAAATCATGTCTCAGCTTGGATTGCGGACCATCAATGAAATGGTTGGCCGTTCAGATATGCTGGAAATTGATAATGAAGTTATTAAGAACAGTGAGAAACTGAAGAACATTGATCTTTCAATGCTGCTCAGACCTGCAGCCAAAATAAGGAAGAATGTGGCCCAATTCTGCATCCAAAAGCAGGATCATGGATTGGACATGGCTTTAGACAAAAAAATTATTTCCTTATCCAAAGCTGCTCTTGAAAAAGGTCTTCCTGTATACATCGAAATGCCAATCCAGAATGTGAATCGTTCTGTTGGAACTATGCTCAGCCATGAAGTCACTAAATGTTTCCACATGTTGGGTCTTCCTGCAGATAGAATCCACATCAAGTTCAGGGGGAGTGCTGGACAGAGCCTTGGAGCCTTCCTCTGCCCAGGAATCATGCTTGAACTTGAAGGTGACAGCAATGACTATGTTGGGAAAGGACTATCAGGGGGCAAAATTGTAGTTTACCCTCCAAGAGAGAGTAAGTTTGATCCTAAAGAAAACATTGTCATCGGAAATGTGGCTCTCTATGGTGCAACAGATGGGGAGGCATACTTCAATGGAATGGCAGCTGAGAGATTTTGTGTGCGCAACTCAGGAGCTAGGGCAGTTGTAGAAGGTGTTGGCGATCATGGATGCGAGTATATGACTGGTGGTGTTGTTGTTGTGCTTGGTAAAACTGGGAGGAATTTTGCTGCCGGCATGAGTGGTGGGATTGCTTATGTTCTTGATGTTGATGAGAAGTTCCAAACCCGATGCAATCTTGAGATGGTAGATCTTGATAAAGTTGAGGATGAAGAGGATATTATGGCATTAAAATCGTTGATACAGCAACATCAGCAACACACCAACAGCAAATTAGCTAGGGAAGTTCTTGCTAACTTGGAGAATCTTCTTCCGAAGTTTGTCAAGGTATTCCCAAGGGATTATAAACAGGTTCTTGCAAATATGAAGGCCGAGAAAGCCAAAAAAAAATCAGAGGAACAACATGCCAGAGAATCTGGAGAACAAGATGTAGAGTTGAGGAGGAAGGATCATTTTGAAGAGCTCAATAAGTTGGCAGCTGCATCCTTAAATGGGAATGCAAGTGAGGTAAGTTGGCTGATACTTAGTGACCTTTTATTGAGTTATTATCTTAAGATTTTTCTTGAATTTTTCCATTCTAGACTATAGTGTTGGCTTAACCTACCTATTCTTTGGTGGACCAAAAGGGCAAGAGGCTGTAGTCTTCATTTGTTTGCAGCTTCATAATTTATGAGTTGGAAGAAGAAAAATAACTAGGCAGAAAATTTTGAAGCACAATACGGGCTATTTGATTGACAATCCTATGGTCGTGTAAAATTGGTGAGGACCTCTATGGTTCTTCTGGTTAACATGACAACCTTAGCAACTCCTCCCCCCTGGGAGGGGGGGGGAATACAGAAAAATAGACACCCACATTTTAATAAAAAAAAAAAAACAAATAATGAAAATAAAAAGACTAACATGAAAATGAACCAAATGGACATTGTTTGGAAACGGTGTAAAATTTTCATCGTCTGAAGGAGAAAAATAACATCACTTTTCCTTTCGTACTCTAGTAATCAGTCTTTTTTTGGAGGGAAGTTATTAAATTAGTTGATTTTTATGCTATTGAAACCTGGTTTGTGGATCAGTCAAAAACGTGACTATTTATGATTTAGTAAAACGGCCTGCCTTCGAAGAAGTGGGGCCTGCGGTAGGGCAGCTAAAATATGATCTTCCACAGACCCCTTAGTGGTGGACTGGTGGGTACAGCATGCAGTAGGTACACCCTTTTTTAATAGACTATTTGGAAAACAAGTTCTTTTGTAGCCAAATGTGAATACTTGTAGTGAGGCTTAAAGCCTTGAGTTGTACTGTTTTGTATGTCTACCAAGTCTACTCAGGTTTCAACATTCTTCTACACCCCCAACCCCCCCCCCCCCCCAAAAAAAAAAAAAAAGGGGGGGGAAAGAGAAGAGGAAAAGCAAAAGGTTTCTAGGGGTGAGTAAATGACAACCTTTATTGTGTTGAAGTCAGCAGGTTTAAGGTTGTTTTGGGTTTCCCCCTCTCCAACTCTCTCTCTCTCTCTCTCTCTCTCTCTCTCTCTCTCTCTCTCTCTCTCTCTCTCTCTCTCTCTCTCTCTCTCTTCCCTTTAATTCTCTGATAATAGTTACTATGTTCACTGTAGGTGGCACAGGGAGAACTTGTGAAGAGGCCGACCCGAGCTGCTGATGCTGTCAAGCATCGAGGTTTTGTTGCTTATGAGCGAGAAAGCATTTCATTCAGGGATTCTAATGCTCGGATTAATGACTGGAAAGAAGTTATGGAAGAATCAAAACCAGGAGAACTTTTGAAGACCCAATCAGCTCGTTGCATGGATTGTGGGACTCCCTTCTGTCATCAGGTGGTGGCACAGTGCTGTTTATGGTTAAATATCTTCTTCTATGTATTTCTCCTTCAAAAAGAGGGAGTTTGATGACAAGGATTGATTTGCCTGTTTCTCATTTCGTCTTATATCAGGATAACTCGGGATGTCCCCTTGGGAATAAGATACCAGAATTCAATGAATTGGTATACCAAAACAGATGGCGTGAAGCATTGGATCGGCTCTTAGAGACAAATAATTTCCCAGAATTTACCGGCAGAGTTTGCCCTGCACCTTGTGAAGGTTCCTGCGTTCTTGGCATTATTGAGAATCCTGTATCTATCAAAAGCATAGAGTGCTCCATCATAGACAAAGCTTTTAAGGAAGGGTGGATGGTACCTCAACCTCCCCCTGTGAGGACTGGGTATGCTTTCCCTTATAAGTTTAGACTGATGAGGCTTTTGTTTCTAAACTGTTGAGATTCAGTTTAGGGGCCAGCTTCTTAATGATTATCAAATAGTGATCTGGATGCACTCCCCTTCCTCCCTTAACTTTTGTGTAGTATGGTACCTAGTTGCCCATATTTTCTGGGTGATCCTAACTTACCCAATAACTTTTTGGTGAATAATATTTATAGTACTCTTTTTAGACATTGTTTAAAATAAAAACCTGCTTGTGCCCCTAAATGCAGGAAGAGAGTTGCTATTGTGGGTAGTGGTCCCGCTGGCTTAGCTGCTGCTGATCAATTGAACAAAATGGGCCATCTGGTGACAGTGTTTGAGCGTGCTGATCGAGTAGGAGGACTCATGATGTATGGGGTCCCCAACATGAAGGCTGATAAGATTGAAGTTGTTCAAAGGCGAGTCAATCTAATGGCTGATGAAGGTGTCAATTTTGTTGTCAATGCAAATGTTGGAATAGATCCTGTGTACTCTCTCGAACAGCTTCATGCAGAGAGTGATGCCATTATTTTGGCCTTGGGAGCTACAAAGCCAAGGTGATTAAAAACTCATTATTGCAATCCTTTCCATGATGATTTTCTAACACCAGTTTTCAACAAGAGGGTGCAAAAAAGCCATTCATGTTGGCAGTATAAAACTAAGATTTCTTGCACTGTTGTTCTACAGGGATCTTCCTGTTCCTGGACGGGAACTCAGAGGAATCCATTTTGCCATGGAGTTTCTTCGTGCGAATACCAAAAGCCTGTTGGATAGTAACCTCCAGGATGGAAACTACATATCTGCAAAAGGGAAAAGGGTGGTAGTGATTGGAGGTGGTGACACAGGCACCGACTGCATAGGAACATCAATCCGGCATGGTTGTTCCAGTGTCATAAATCTAGAGATTCTCCCTCAACCACCTCAGACCAGGGCTCCAGGCAACCCTTGGCCACAGGTTCAAGCCCTTTCACTAGATATCCTTTGGAGCATCTGTTCTCCAGAACATCCAATATTTTTCTCCCCCAACTCCCCACAACGCCAAACACCCCCCCCCCCCAAAGGATAGAATAACATCGGACAGTATTTTAAGGTTCTATTGACTGGGTTAATGTTATACACCTATCTATTGCTTTGGTGGAGCATTTTTGTTGTGTGAAGGTAATCAAGTTGTTACATTCTAATTGTCCTCTTGTTTTGTAGTGGCCTCGCATTTTCCGTGTGGATTATGGTCATCAGGAAGCAGCTGCTAAGTTTGGGAAGGATCCAAGGACTTTTGAGGTCACGACCAAGCGATTTCTAGGAGACAATTCTGGGGGTGTGAAAGGACTTGAGTTAGTGCAAGTACGCTGGGAAAAGGATGCCAGTGGGAAGTTTCAGTTCAAGGAAGTTGAGGGATCTGAGGAAGTAATCGAAGCTGATCTCATACTCCTGGCACTGGGTTTCCTGGGTCCTGAGTCGGTTAGTATTCTCAATCTTTAATTTGTTTTTCCACTGAACCTGGCTATGCATTTGTGCATTGAAGCAGTTCCAAAGTGCATAATTCAGATACGTTTGGCTCAAGTTTGATTTATTTAACACTAAAAATAAGGTCTTTTAAAGGTGGAGCTGTCTTATGTTGGTTCCAACCTTTTAACATGTTGAAAGGTTTTGTTTGAAGCATGACTCTTTTTTGTCACCAATGTGGTGAAAAGAGAGAAGTGTATCCTTATTTCTGTTTGCAGAGTTCTAATCTCAATGTTTTTTTTTTAATTAGAGATAGCAAAATACTTTCAAATTAGCTGAAAAGTGAAATGACAGGATTTGCTTTAATTGAAAAAAAATATGCTATACAAAAAAGATTCAAAAAGAAAGGTTACAAATTTTCTTTTCATCAGCATTGGTTGCAGGAAGATTTTCTCTTCTTGTATGGGTGTCCACCCTCCACTCCCTTCTTTCTGAGTTGAATTATAGTACAAAGAAACTCTTTTGATTTAGATAATGAGTTTTTGATGTGTGAATATTGTATTGGTGGATATCTGCAGACAATTCCAGACCAGCTACAGTTGGATCGAGACAACCGTTCAAACTTGAAGTCTGAGGATGGACAGTTCTCAACTAACATAGAAGGGGTCTTTGTAGCCGGTGACTGTAGACGTGGACAATCTCTGGTGGTGTGGGCAATCTCAGAGGGCCGAAAAGCTGCATTACATGTTGACAAGTATCTGATGAAAAAGCCAGACATTGAAAATAAAAAACCTTTGCAAGGAAGTCATCAACAACAATAGCAGATTCACCATGATTACATAGATGAACTACTCAGCAACTCTGATATGTTCCCAAAAAATTGGCTTCCTGAATGTAGAGGATGCTAATGGAAGAAGGCACTTTGGCTATATGAGATTGGAGTTGAGAGGGTTTCCTAGCATCCTATTTGTGAAACCATTCTATTGCCATTTTGTCCCTCATTACTTTCAGGATGCTGTCTTCAAGTCCTCACCATTACTTACATTTTTTTTCAGGATGCTCATATTTATTTCGTCTATTCTTTTCCTGTTAACCACACATAAGAAAAATGTACAGTTAGTTTTAGTTCTGTAGGGATATTTTTTCCCCTGATGAGTAAGTCACCAAGGTTTATCATAGTAAATTTTAGTTTGATTAGAGTTGATCTTGTGTTTCTCTTCGTTACGCATTTTCGACACCTTACGTGTTTATGCTTTGAGCTTTCCTTTCTTCAAAACGATCGGAAGGAAATCCAAGGCATGAGTGCCTGTCCCCATCTCTCTTCATTTCCCTCCTTTTTTATATTTTAGTTCCTTAACAAATAGTGGGTGTTTTATTGCTTGGATTCATTTTATGTTAATTTTATCTAGTCCTTTTTTGACTTCCTTGTGTGATATGTGTCCAAACGTCACATTAAAAAGAGTTGAAGTCTATTTGCAAATTGCATCAATTTATTTTTAATATATAATCACAACTCTTTGATGTGTTTTATAAATGAACTTCAACCCTTAAATGTAATGTTAAGACGCAAGACATACATCCATGAGGAAATGGATGGTCAATTTCCTTGTCATCCTCTTTTTTTCTTTCACATTAAAAAAATTGTCAAGCCCTAAATTGTGAGAAGCCTATAATCCATCGTTTTATGTTTAGAACTCAGTTATAAAAAGATTGGATGGCTCTTCTTCCGATTGAGTGTACAACAACTGTTCCATACTCGCTGATGTGAAAACTCAACACGGTAAGAGAAGTTCATTATCAATCTCTAGCAGCTTAGGTCTAGATCGAAATAATTGATTCCGGCACAATGTGGAAGGCAAGATGCCAGAATCTAAGTTTGTGCAGAAAGTTTGTTTGGTTATGAAGAATTCAGCCTGAAGGAAATGCAAGCGAGAATTTATTGATGGATGATAATAGCAATGGTAAAGAATTTGTAGAAAGCACGTTGTTCGTTAAGGGCTTTAGGTTGTGAAAGAAGTGGAGGAAATGCCTTCTTAGCAATTGAATCCATGACCATAAAAAATTGGTATATTTAATGTTCAGGACTGTTCAGCCAATCCGTTGGATGAGCATTTAATCAATTCTGGCCGTTGATCGAATTTAAAAGGGTTAAAGTGAACAAATCGGTCGGATTGTTGTCTATGAACCGAATAATCTTACTGGACCAGACGAGCCGAGGTTATTACGGTTTTCAAGATTGTTTGAAAACACCAAACCAAATGGGGCGCGCTGATTTCTTCTTCTACCCTGATTTCAGAAGAGGCTTTGAAGAAGAAACAGCAGCTCTGAAGAAGTATGTGCGGACTTGTCTTCTGCCCTGACCTCCCATCTTGTTTCTTCGAATATCAGTGCAAGGGAACCCCGCTTTCGTCCTCTTCCATTTGAGATTCACAACGTAACTTGGAGTTCGTTTCCTCTGCGACCGAGTTGCAAATCGTGCCTATGATTTTCCCTCTGGTTATTGTCCCAACGTTGGAATTTGTCAAACCAACTCCTGAGACTGGATGAAATTTTTTTCTTAAATTTGTCCCTCCTTTATAATAATCCATAAAAAAAAGAAGGTAATTTTCATATGGACGCTGAGGTTTGACTAAGGTTATTTTTAATAAAAATAAAATAATATTTTGCATCTGTCTCCCTAAGGTTTTCAAAAGAGTCAATGTAAGGACAAATCAATTTCTTATAACTAAAATGTACTTGTATTTATCAATCACATGGATTGGCTATGGAAGTTGAATGACACACGTATAAGTGAACCTGATAACGAATTGTATGGGGTCCGGCGAGGAATGGAAGCTTTTCTGTGAAATCAGCATACCATCACTTCCTCAATATCAGGGAGAAAGAAAAAGTACAACAAGCCTCAACATCGGGAGAATCCAGTAGAACAAATATTGATTCTAGAGTATGGGAAAATATATGGACATGTCATGCGGCTCCAAAAATTAAAAACATGTTATGGAGAGTGTGTGCTAGGGCTTTACCGGCGGCGGAGGAGCTTTCCAAAAGAATCGAAAGTTTTGATCCGAGCTGTAGCAGATGTGGAGCTTTGGAATCAATCGATCACCTTCTACTGGACTGTGATTTTGCCCGAAGAGTATGGTTTGCATCTCCTTTTTCTTTCTCTCCTCCGGTGAATCCTTTGATGCATGATGCGATTTCAAATTGGAAGAGATGCCTACCTGAGGAGAAATCAGATTTCAGAGAAGCATCATCTCTCATCGCATACATATGCTGGAGAATTTGGAAAGCCCGAAATGACCTGGTGTTTAAGGGATTACAATGGTCTCCTGAGCAGGTGGTGGAGAAAGCAGCAATGGAGGCAGCGGAGTATTCCAGAAGCTTCACATCTTCTCTTCGGGTTGCAGATCGTCTTCAAGCAGAAGAATCGTCCAGAATTATGGTAAGATGGGCTTTTCCTCCTTTGGGCTTCGTCAAAATTAATGTGGATGCAGCTCTAAGTGAGGGCGGAAGTGGGCTGGGCCTCGTTTGCAGGGATTCAGATGGAAAACCCATCATGGGGGTTGAGATCCCTGCCTTTTTTGACTCTGTCCTGATGGGCGAGATGCTGGCTATTAGAGAAGGTATTTTGTTGGCTCTAGAGGAAGGCTTTGTTAATGTCCTGGTGGAATCAGATTCAGCGGAGGCGATCGAATTTGTGACCAACAGGGAACTGATTCCAGTGGACATTCAAAACTTAGTCTGGGATGTGGTGAATCTTTCCTCTAGAATTCCAAATATTTCTTTTTTTCATGTTAAAAGGGAGTGTAATGTTGCAGCAGACTTCCTTGCTGGTAAGGCTGTGTCCGTAGCATGCCGGACTCTTTGGCCTATGTTAGATCCTGGGTTTCTTGATCTTTGTAATCTGGATGCCTTGCGTGGGTCACGCGTTAATATATAGACCCTTTTCTACCAAAAAAAAAAAAAGAAAAGTGAACCTGATAACAACAGCAAAGGTAGAAGTTGGAATAAGTTTATCTTTTTTCTTTTTTTGGTTCATGGAATAAGTTTATCTTTTAGATACATTCTTTTGATTAAACGTTTTTCATGCAATTTTTTTCTCCCCCAATTAACATTTCTTAGTTTTTGGGAGGAATTCTTCATATTCCTTTGGTTGTTAATGGATTATTTGAAAGATGGGAAGGGGAGAAATTGAGAATTAAATTGATTTAAATATTTTTAAAATTTTTAATTGATCATTATAGACGTCATCTATTACTAACACAAATGTCTATTTAATTAAATACATTGGAGGTATTGGAGGGAAACGAAATGTAGTGGTGTCTCTTGAGTTCATACTTTTATAACAGTAATATGATATAATAGTATGATTTAATTTTTTTGTTTTTTGCAATTGCACAACAAGATTAGCATCACAAATATAAATTTTGATTCGACGACCCTAATAAAAAACTAAGGAATGCTTGCAATTAAAATTTTTTTTTCTTCTTTCAATCAAGGGGTTTCTTAGATTTTAAATTTACAAAATCAAACACTTGGGGTGAAACCAGATGGAAGCCCAAGAGTCTTCGCTCAAACCCATCTGCAAATTAAGAGTCCTCACTAGAGGTTTTGTTCATTTTGTGAACGTCCATTGAAAAGTTAATATGCCATCTCACCAAATAAGCTTTCTTAATTCAAGAAAACTTGTCTTTCTTATTCCAAACAAACTACACTTTAGGATTTAATTGAATTTTTTTTTCCTTTCATTCCACCTCTATTCCAGCAGATAAACGAGCAGTCCAGTTGACTCCCAGAAATTTATCAGGATCCATTTCCTTGTCAGAAGTGTACCATCATTTTCTTATAGATGTGTGCTATGTGTCCCAACACCACATCAAATGGTTGAAATTCATTTATCGTCACATCAAAGAGTTAATGGTTTCAGCCATTTGATATAATATTGCGACACATGGCACACATCTAGAAGCGTATGTCGAATAATTACAAATCACCTATGAATGGAGTTTGTTGTTATGGGTTTTTTTTTTTGTTTTTGCTTTTTCCCTTCTTTCTGCGAAAGGGGTGGCATTGTTAGAATTGACTGCTTTGGAGTCCACGTGATGGTTCGGAACTGTCGGTCAGTTTATTGCTTGCAAGAACTCACTTCACTCACGAGTTTTATGGTACTTCAACCGTTCAACGGCTGTAAGACTGCTGACGTGCCATATACCTTAATTAAGAAAGATCAAAACCCCAAACCCTAACCCTAGTAACGATTAACGGGTTGAAAATATGAAGCACTCGTTTTTTTTGATTCCAAGATGCCACCGAAACCACAGAAAAAGGAACCTCTAGAGTATTAAATTCTAACGCTGTCCAACGGGCTCTATCACTGGCACATCTTTTTTATTTGTTGAGAACCAGTTCTTGGAAGAGAACTGTTTTCACTGTATCACAGGCTTCACAGCTTCAGAGACTGAAAAATGACTTCTCAGATCTGCAAATCTTCTGCATCTAAGATTCTGAGGGCGCTTAAATCTGTCTCTAGGAGCTCTCCTATTTTGGCTGGTATGTTTTTCTGTTCCGTTCCCCGCAAATTTTGCTGTCTGTACTCGATTCTTCTACTGAAGATTTCATTTTTTTCGATATAAAGTAAGATATCTATACTGGGGGTCTTCAGTTCCTTCTAGTTTGTGACTTTTGCCTGTGAAATCCTCGATCTTGGGAATCTTCCCGTAGGTTTTTCTTCGTAACGCATTTTCGACACTTTACGTGTGTATTCTCTGAGCGTTCCTTTCTGCGAAACGATCGGAAGGAAATCCAAGTCATGAATCCAGTGCCTGTACCCACCTCTCTTCATTCCCTTCGTTTTATATATTTTAGTTCCTAAACAAATAGTGGGTGTTTTATTGCTCGGATTTGTTTTATGCTAATTTTAACACTTCACCATCGTCTCCCCAACCTCCAATGGAAGTTATGTTATTCAGGAACATGGCAGTGAAGTTTCCAGACTAATTTCCGGGGTCTTGTAGGAATTGGATCCAGAATGAAGGGTTAAAAAATTAATTTGAGTAGGCACAAAGATGAGTGTTGTACGTCAAGGTGCTGAAATTGTCAGACCTGAATGGTTAGACCTAGTACCAAATCCAGTTTGGCTTTTTTAATGGATCTGATTCTTCAGGATTTTCTTTTTGGGATAACTTGCGAAATTAATTTTGGTAGCAAATTTTGTGTGTATGAATTCTGTTCATGAGTTAAAGTTTTGAGTCTCTTTTTAATTTATCATATTAAAAAATTCCTAACGAAGTCTTCCCATGCCCAGAGGGACGAGCTGTAGCAGTAGCAACAACAACATCATTGAGAGGAAAGGTTCCTTTTGCTTCATTTTATGGGAGAGAAAATTCTCACAGTGGATCTACCGGATGGCTTTCAGGAGCCCTAGCTCTTCCTGCTGCAGGTTTAGTATGAATTCTCCCTGGAACTTTTGCCTGTTTTCTGCATGCATGAGCAACTGTGAAGATAATACGACTTGTTCAGCATTGCATCGTTTCATCGGTTTTTTTGGGGTTCTTTTTTTGTTTGGTTTTAATCAAATAGAGATTTGCTTATGCTTGCTAAGAAACTGGAAAGAATTCTCTCTCTGTTTTATGGATGGTTTTGGTATTCTTTTGATTTTCACCGTGCGGTCTTCTTTTGTGATATGTAATTATGCTCTTTTGAGGTTCTGCGTTTTTTTTGTTTCTATTTTATCTTGAGATTTCAGACCAGGAAAGGATATGATGTCTATGGTAAAAGGTATGAGTTGGCATAATATAATGGTAGTGACTTGATGAAGTTGAAGAGAAAGGAAGAGGGCCCTAGCCCCTGCTAAAGTTATAGCATGGGATGTTCGCAACCTCTTCTACAACAATTATTTGATACATTGTATTGGGTTAGAAAGAAAAGGCGTGGGCTACATTCTAGTATTGAATGCTAACCTAGACTTCTCCCAACAGTATATTGATATCTTGTCTGCTGCCATTGTGCTGCCTGCATTGATCGAAACCTTGAAAACTGATCCTTTCATGGCATTGTATTTGAAAATATAACAAGTAAACAGAGTTGCAGGGCTTCCGGATGTGGGCCTTAAAACTTTTATACTTTCTTATTTTATCACAGTTCTTGTGAAGAACCTGTTTGTAACTTTATCATGAGTTGTGTTTGGTTGTACATGCTGCATGTTTAATCTTTGGAGCAACGCAATTTCATTCATGTCTCTGTAGCAGCCATATTGACCTTTTTTTTTTAATGTCATTTCGAAACTTCTTATTTGGTTTAACATTGTGCATTTTAGAAGTAACTTTATGGAGATCCAACTTTTGTGTACTTTTCAATGTGAGCTATGATTTTCTTATTTATTTATTTGGTTTTAGTTTTTCTCCTAGTTTAAATGCTTCAGGAGCAGGAGCATATAATTAGTTTATGTACTCCCAGTTCTGGTTTTCATAGTAAATACCCTTAAGGTCATGTCCATGTAGCAACTATGCTGTCATGCAATTTTACTGGTGGTGACATTCAGGAATTTGTTGTTTGGTTAAAGATGTACCTTTTTGTAATTTAACGCGGTGTTTCAATGCCAGTTCTGATCTTCATTTTTTATTAAATCTTTCTCCCAGCTTATATGCTCCAGGAGCAGGAGGCACATGCTGCCGAGGTACTTCTTTTTCCTGCCCTTTGTTTTAGATAATGCAAATGTTATTTTGCAATAATTACTAGTTTTCATGTTATTTATATTGCTATTTTTCTTGATATCAGATGGAACGTAGTTTTATTGCCATCAAACCTGATGGAGTGCAGCGGGGACTGGTAAGCTAGCTTTAACTTTCGTACTTGTTTTCATTGACACAATGCATGGCCTCATCTGCATATCATTGACCACTTATTCTAAATGCAAGAGTGGCTCATGATGTGATTTGGTATTAGATTCAATCTGGATATACAGGCTAGAACATTATAAATATGTACGTGTTGAGATTCAGATCTTCAAATCGATGATGTCTAAGTAATTGTGATGCTTAGGAATACTGTATACCTTTAAACAAAGCAACAGAAATATGATAAAATATGGAAGTACATTGGAAAATAATGAAGATGCTCAGTCTAGTTTTTCATTGTTGCTAATTTGATAGAAAATGGTATTCTATCTCTTAACCCCTTTCAGAATTATTTAACGATTGAATTTGTCAAGGAGCATAAGTATCCAAAAGATTTGTTGTTTGTGTAAGAAATTCTTTGAATATCTTCCACCTTGTCCCCCCCTTATTTTGGGTGCTTGTGCCATGTTAGTGAAAATAAAAGTACACAAAGATCACTCTATTGGCATTATAAATGGTGTTTTGGTCGTTTATAGCTTCAACAACAAAAGATGATCTAATAGATTATGTCTTGCTATTAGCAAAATTGGAAAAAGATCTGTCTAGGGCCGTGGCCTATGCCATGAAGTAGGCCAGCACTCCATAAGTCTCTCTCGTCCTCGTATCAACACACACCTTTGTCCGCTTGTTTTGAGGAGAGAGAGGCCCTAGCCTTCCTGAAGGTCCCCTCTTTTTTTCTCCTTCTCCACACACAATAAGATATACCAAGTGAAGAGATTTTTTAATATGAATATCCTCATGGATGGTTTCTTTTATTTAGGTAGTCACTGAATATTTTCCTATTCCTCAAAGCATATTTTGTACTCTATGGCAATCAGATTTATTAAGTGAAGAGTTTTTCTAATATGGATGTCCTAATGTTGGTTCCTTTTATTTAGTTAGTTACTGAATATTTTCTTATTCCTTGAAGGCATATACTTTGTACTCCTATGTTGCTGTTTCGTTAGATTTGTGATACCAAACCAATTTTGAAAATTGTGATGAGCATGTTTTGTTGATGCAATTTGAAGGGATTATTGTTTTATCTATTTGTTACTCAAGTCTAAAGTTTTTTACAGTACTCTTTGTAGTGGGAATATATACCTTGTTCTACATTTTCCCCCTTCCCTGTGAAAAATTGTTGATAAAGCTGAGTTGCATTCTTTTGTTTTTTTGCAGATTGCTGAAATTGTATCACGCTTTGAGCGAAAAGGGTTTAAGCTTGTGGCTATAAAGTTGGTGGTCCCTTCCAAGGAATTTGCCCAGAAGCATTACCATGACCTTAAAGAAAGACCTTTCTTTAATGGCTTGTGTGACTTTCTGAGCTCTGGTCCTGTTCTTGCTATGGTAAGAAAATTGAAAGTTCGTGTCCTTGTTTTACAGTTAATGAGCAAACCAAAACTCCTTAATCTAATCCTTTTCAGGTTTGGGAAGGAGAGGGTGTCATTAAATATGGTCGTAAACTTATTGGAGCTACAGATCCACAAAAATCTGAGCCAGGGACTATCAGAGGTGATCTTGCAGTTGTAGTTGGGAGGTATATTTCTAGACTTAGAATTGATTTGTTTTCCTTTACTCACTTTTTACTCATTAAACTATTCAAATTCAAAACTTCTTATTCTTGCTACTGCCATTGAGAAGTCATTGTATGCACACATTGCTTTATCCTTATAACTATCCATCCACAATGGTATTTTTATTGAGCATCATAATCGAAATCTTTTTGGGTACTCTTTCCAGCATAATAATGGTTACCCTTTTTGATTGCGTGGAATGCAATGGAGCTTCCTTCAAGCTACTCATTGGATATATAAGACCGACTTCTATATAATGCTTATTTTGCATGCGTTTCCTAGGCCTAACTTTTCTCAAAAACTAATTTTGCTTTGCATGCAGAAACATTATCCATGGGAGTGATGGCCCCGAAACTGCCAAGGATGAAATTAATCTTTGGTTCAAGCCAGAGGAGTTGGTTGGTTATACTAGCAACGAAGAGAAGTGGGTCTACGGAAATAACTAACTTGTTGATGAACCATTTTTCTTGTACCTTTCTCCATGCTGTTCGTGAACCTGGTGTTCTATCCTCTGGATGTTGGTTCTCAGGATGAGATGGTCGGAGCATATATAGATTTGCATAGCTCAATAAAATTGATTTTGTAGAGGTGAGGGGACTCTGCGGCTTCTTTTGTAATAATTTAGTGTGTTGAATTTTGGCAATAATTCATCATAATTATGTGGCCAGTTTGAGAGTTCTGTGATTGAAAGTTGGAGCAGTTTTGAAATTGCTGGGGGTTTGGGGAAGGAATAAGAGAAGAGGGAGGAGAAAGAATTGGGGACTTTTTCTGTGCTTAGAAACTAGGAAAGGTGTTGGATGCAGTGTAAACTTGCTGAAATTTGCTTGGTTCAGCAATCCCCGAACGGAAACACCTCCAAGTACGAGATTGATCAAATATTGCCAGAAAATCGCCACACAATGTCGGCAAATCGCTGTATCCTCCATAGATTTCTCTGCTTCTGCAATTTCTTCTATTTCATCTGTATATTTCTAGGTCTCTGTTTTGGTATCTCTGTCTTGATCAACCGACCCAGTAACCCTTAGTACCTGCTTTTGCAATTTCTTCTTTTTCTGTTTTCTTCATTCGGTTTCTCTGGCTTGAACAACCGACCCAGTAACCCTTAGGTCTCTGCTTTTGCAATTTCTTCTTTTTCTGTTTTCTTCATTCGGTTTCTCTAGCTTGAACAACCTACCCAGTAACCCTTAGGTCTCTGTTTTTGCAATTTCTTCTTTTTCTGTTTTCTTCATTCGGTTTCTCTGGCTCGAACAAACCAACCCAGCAATCTAGCATCGGCAGCAAAAGGAATTTCAAATATCAATTAAACTGGCTCCATCTCTTGGCTATCCAAATTTTTTAACTCTTTTTTTTTTCCACCGCCGGTGGGATATTGAAAGAACAAATTGTAGAAGCAAGAGTTCAGCAAAGATGCCCATTTAAATTAGGTACTTGCCGTTTTAAAATTGCAGAAGCAGATTTAGGAATCGATGTTGAGTTTGCAAATTCCTTTCTTAGCGATTCAGATTTTGTTGAGCACGGGAATCATCAGCATATTGGGGTTGAGAACCTGGGATATAATGCCTGAGTTTTTCATTTTCCTGTTAAAAGCAATCGAAATACTCCTGAAATGTTGGCAAATATCGTTGACATTTTGGGTTTTTGCTTGTTTTGCCATCAGCGAACCACTGAACCAAAACGATATTTCTTTACCTTCGTTGGATGAAAAAGACTCGAAAATTTACTGTTTCTACACTTGAGAACAAAGGAAAGGGAAAAGGATTTCTTCCCCCACCCCAAAAAATAGAAAAAGAAAATAACAAAATAAAAACGGGGGTTGACAATTTATCCCTTTGGTGACAAAAGCATGGCAGTAGTCTCTGTTTTTTCCCCAAAATTTTCTTTCCCATGTTCATTTGGTTATTTATTTATTTATTTTTGGGTCAAAAAACTTAAGAACTTAGGAGTTTGGGAATAGTATTAAATATTGACTTTGAATATTGGTGATACTAGGAAAATTTTCACGGTTACTATTAGTTTTGGCTGATTACCATTTAGATTGACCCATTCAATCTATGCTGGTATGAGAGAGTACCGAATCTGGATCTTCTATGGTTCTATCTGTTAGGCAAGACTGCAAGAGGTTTGTCTATCCTTCATGTCTCTCATTGTTACCTGACGGAGTAATTATAAATGACCCTTAAATAGACCATTAGTATGTGTATGCAACACATATGTTAACCTTTTAACAATCACATATGACAATGGAACAAATTCTAGTGATATATCAAGGCCTAACCCAAAGCTAAGGATTCTATGACATCTAAAAATTTTAAATATTGGTAGTGCATTGTCCATATTGAATGATATGATTACTATTTTTATATGTTATGGTTACTGCACAGAATGAACGAGAGGCAATAACACAATAGAGAAAAGAAATTCATTGTTAAAATAAATCAAGGATTATTACATATACTGTGTCAGATTTACTTGTAAGTATTGATAAATTGGAGTAAAAATGTTCATAAATGTAAATGTTCAAAAGATATTAGAAAAAAAACAAAACCCTAGCAGAGGCGGAGAGGCTCGCCTGAATCTGAGTACTCTTCGCCTCCCCTGTTTCTCTTCCACTTCCTCCGATCTCCTCTCCGTCTCCGATCTCCTCTTCCGCCTCCCGCCTCTCCGGTCTTTGCCTCCCGCCTCTCCAGTCTCCGATCTCCTCTTCCGCCACACGCCTCTCCGTCTCCGATCTCCGCCCCCCGCCTTTGATCTCCGTCTCCTCTTCCGCCTCTTGTTTTTTTTTTGTGCTCCGACACCCAAATTTGTAGCTTTTGGCTTCGATCTATTTGTGTTTCCGGCCAATCTCTCTCCCTGGTTGCAGCACTTCTTTTTCCCTTTTTCAATTTTTAAATAACGAATTATTTCTTTGGTTGTAGTGATCGTTGGTGCGCACCGCCAATTAACTCCAAATCTGGATACAAGTTCTTTTGCGGCAAGCTTGAACGCCTCTACGGCATCGCTGGATGGCAGGTCCGACCCTCCTCCGCACTTTTGATGTTACCACGGCGACAACCGAACGACTTTTGTATCCGCCCTTGAGGCGTGTTGTGTGTCCATGTCGGCCCTTGAGGAGTGTTGTCTGTCCGCCTTGGAGGTGTGTTATGTGTCCGCCTTTGAGGCATGTATTTTGTTTCCTTATGTGGGTGCCGGTGCTTATTTGGTGTTGTATTTGTTGCAGCTTTCTTTCTAAGGGTATATTGGGCTTGACCCATCCCTTACTTAAGATGACCCTGTCTATTGCATGTATGACAGTTTGGTCACTTTCCGCTCCTTGATTCGGTTTGAACCTTGTGTTTTCATGTAGTTGTGTGTCTGTACTTTTCTTTCTTTAATGAATGAAGTGATCTTGACAAAAAAAAAAAATGTTCAAAGAAAAATTATTATTTTAAATATGTGACAGAGGAAAAACACAACCCAACTCACTAATCTATGGACAGAGGTTCCGGATTACTCTTCTAACATTGATGGACTGATTTTTTTTTTTTAAGAAACGGTGTGGTTTGGATGGAGCAGTAAATATTCGGATTGTTTATATGTAATTTACTTAATTTTAACGGTTTGAATTATTTGCACGGTTTAGATTAATTCTGGACCAAACAATGAATCTGCGCCGTCCGATGCTCTTAATAGCGGAGCTCCCAAGCAAAATTTGGAAGGATTCGCTTTTTTTCTCATCTCCAAGTCAAACTAAAAGTGGTCGATTTGTCGTTTCTTTCCAGTTTCCAACCTTTTCTTAAACCACGTGCAGCAGGGAGAAACCATGAATGAAGTATTTAATAAATTCCACGTGGCTAATTTTACTGCAATTGGATTAGAATATGTGGGCGCTTGTTCTCCTATAAAACCGAAGACATGGAATCACTACTTCAACGAAATTACAGAACTTGGTAGACTTGCTGTTACTCTAAAACCTACTATTTCTGATTTTCTGACCGTTAAATGTCCACCCTTCCTTCCTTATCACACCTCAGCATCTCTTCTTCTCTCATCTCATCTTCTCAGTTCTTTACTCTGTAGCTCATTCTCTTCTTCATCGAAATCTCAGAATCCTCAACTCCTAAGAGGTACATAGAGCTGTTATCACTCATTCTATAGTCTTATTATCTGTGTATGGTGAGAATTCAAAATTTTAATCAGTGTTTCAACATGGAAGTGCAGCTCAATCTTGCGAGAAGAAGAAAATGGCACCTAGAAGCAACAGTCGGGGAAAGACTAAGGGAGAAAAGAAGAAAAAGGAGGAGAAAGGCAAGGATTGTGGATTATTAGTGTGGAGACAACGCTGTTAATTCCTCTTTTTTAAATTCAACTAATCATCCTGTGCTTCTCGTGGTCGCAGTTCTTCCTGTGGCCATGGACATCACTGTGAATCTCCCAGATGAATCTGTTATTATTTTGAAGGTCAGTTTTTTTTCCTTCTCACAGAACCATGAACATGTATAATAAGTGACATTTCACTTGTCAGGTTTTAATTTGATTTTGCTTCAAATGAAAATACTGAGATTTGATGTGGAGAATGAACAGGGAATCTCAACGGATAGGATTATCGACGTTCGTCGGCTTTTATCTGAGAATACAGATACCTGCAACATTACCAATTTTTCATTATCTCATGAGGTAATTTTTTCAGTAATTTACGAGGTTCTGCGATTCTGCGTTCGAAGCGACGAAGGGAAACTCCATTAAAAAAGAGAAATACTTGTCACTTATAAAAGTTAACCATTCGAAGCTTCGAGTTTCTGCTACGTTCATGGCATTTTGTAGTCGATGTTCTATAACTTGGAGTGAGAGACGTAAATTTAAACCAAATTCTTTCACTGTTCTTCGCAATAGTTTAATTGGGTCCGTTAGGCCCCGTTCTCTAATCCTCTCCAAGTGGTTGCACAAGATAACATTTCTAGATTCCAATCCTTCGCATGATGCTAGTTTGATACCAAATTTTAGGTAGTTGTAAAACAACGATGGAACAAGTTAAGTCTAACCCTTTAACGTATTTTGCCTGGTTCAATTTAACATCAGTATACCAAATTAGGCTTTGTTAAGGATCCATATCCTCATTCCGGCCGGCAGAGTATGTATATTAGTTTTAATACCAAATTTTAGGTACTTGTTTAACAACGGTAGAACAAGCTGAGTTTAATCCTTTAACTTATTCCGATTGGTTCAATTTAACATCAGTACACCAAATTGGACCTCGTTAGGGGTCCAGATCCTCTGTATCCCGGCAGAGTGTGTCTTTGCATCACACTGCTAGTTGCCTTGCCTGTAATACTCAAATTTATTGCTTGGTACAACAGGCAAGGCATCCAGTGGCTGGACACACATCAACAGATTTTGCCCGGATGCTAAGAATATGCATGTCCTCTAATGAGGGGTTGTGCTTCAGTTCTGCGCAATTAATGAGGGGATATAAAATGTAACATTTTCCGATTGATTGGTTTGTTCTCTGCAGGTCCGAGGGTCTCGGTTGAAAGATACGGTCGACGTGGCTGCGTTAAAGCCGTGTGTTCTAGCACTGGTCGAAGGTAAGCAAGGGAGTTATCCGTAATTAAATTAAATTTCATAAACACCCTTTAACTTTTTCAATTGCCCAAAGAAGCCCTTCCAAGAGCCTTCTTCATCCGAATCTTGATTGGTGGTTGTGGTGGAATGGAACAGATGATTACGATGAAGATAGTGCAGTGGCACACATTCGACGGTTACTGGACATCGTCGCCTGTACGACATGCTTCGGGCCGTCAGCGAGCAAAGAAGCAGCAGCAGCTCAAGTTGCAGCGGTTGGTGGCGGACATGAAAATAAAAGCCCTAAGCAGCAACACGCGAAAACCCATCCAAAGCACTCTTCTCCGTCTTCGTCTCCTTCTCCGGTTTCAAGTTCTTCTTCGTCTAAGGATGTCGTCGTTGATGGCGACGGAGAGATCAGCGGTGCCTGCCCTAAGCTTGGTAGCTTCTACGAATTCTTCTCGCTTTCCCATCTCACGCCTCCGATTCAATGTGAGCATCATTTTCATGTTTATTTGCTTATTTTCGTCTTTCTATTCAGATGCGTTAAATTTCATTCGGCTTCATCTGAACATACTACATTACCATAGTTGAAACAGTGATGAACTAGTATCTATGAACGGTATCTACACATTTATTGATTTTGAATGCATTCGAGACGTACCGTTCATTGCACGCTATTGTCGGAATGTTGTAATTGGCCGCCAACCATTTGGTTGAAAAAAACAAAAGAGAGGACTTTTTGAAACATTGGGAGCATTTGCTGTCTCTCTGATTTTCATTTGTCAAAGCATACGTTTAGTTCATGGAAATCATAATCTTCTCCTCCAAAGCATTAAAGGAAGGGTTGTCTTTCTTCTGGTCAAAACTTTTTGTTGTGGGATTTGGATTTACCAGAGTTTGTTGCCAACTTTATGCATGCAGCCATAGATTGCTCCTAAGAGTGCATCTGAAACAGAACTGGTTGTGATGTGTATGGTAGTAAGGACCGAGGAGGGGAATACCGGATTCATGATGTAGGAGTGCATTTCCAACGCCTCTATCCTTAACATAGATACCTCAGTTGGTGAACTATGAAAGATTAACGTGTGAGATGTGTGTTAAGTAAGCTGTTCCTATGTATATGAGCTACTACATCTGAAGTGCTCCACGGCAAGAACATGGAAGTCTATACATTCATTGATATTAACTGGAAAATAACTAGTTGCGTTTGATCTTTCTCTAAGTTTTCCTTGTTTCTCAGTATTGATCTTAAATATAGAATGAAAAAGCAGATTTTTCAAGTTCCAATCCGAACACTTCAGATGGTCTTTAGTTGAGCTGAGTTTACACATTACCACATTTTCATTGATCAAAAAAGGAAGCTTTGTCAACATAAATTTCGGCAGCATGTGGTGGTCGCAAAATTGTGGAACATGTTAGATTCCTCCCACCCCCACCCCCAGAAAAAGAGCAAGTGGTACAAGTTTTCAGTGAGTCAAGACATCATTAGGACTGATCGATTATGCTGAAGTTAGTCCCCTGGTTGGCAGTTGGGAGTTGGGACAAACTAGTTGTGAACATAGTTGTCAAGGCGTCGCCTAGGCGTCGCTTAGATCGGCGGGCTCCTTTGGAGCGCCTCAAATTGGCGCGCCTTATTTTTAGGCATAAGGGTCCGCTTTTTTCTTTCTTTTTTAAATCCGAGAAAGATGCCTCGGGCTATATTGAAATACTTTTAGATTCCGTTGGTATCTATTGTTTGAACCTATATGCTTGTATATGACGCTACATGTGATCAAATGTTTAAATAAAAACAAACAAAATTGAGAATAGTTTTTGACCGTCCCTCCTCTCCCTAATCCCTAATCTCTTTCTCTCTTCCTCTCTTCTTCTCTTCCATTCCGCGCTCCGGCAAGTTAGCAACTTCTTCTCTTCCTTTCTTCTTGCGCTTTTTATTTAGGCTTATTATGTGTGGTTTGTAGTTGTTGGTGACGGTAGCGTGATTAGTTTTTTATTATATAAGATATGTGATTTAGGTGAATGATGTTGTCACTAAAAATTTGCATCTGCTAGCCTAAACCGCCACATTTTCGCCGTGACAACTATGGTTGTGAAGCCAGATGCTTTCCAAAATTTGCATCTGCAGCAACAACATTTTTCAAGCTGGGTGTTTCCAGAACTTTACCATTCTATCCACTTAGATAAACCGCCTCTTTGGAAACAGTGTAGGGTTGCATACATCTGACCCTCTGTGGGATCCTTGCGCACTGGGTGTGACCTTTTATTTTCTTGTTTTCAGAACTTGGGAGTGAGGTTGTCAGAGCAATATTTGTGCTTTGTGGTGAATTATCATGTCAGAAAGTAACACCAGTGAATATTGTTTGAATTTTGCAGTTATAAGGAGGGTGAGGAGAGGGCAGATCAATGAGATTTCACCAGACAAATATCTTTTCTCAGTTGAAGTGGGATATACAACCTGAAGCATCTTTTCTTTCTATCATCTGTGATATTGTCTATTAAATTAGAGGTAAGAGTGAGCTACTATGTTGATTTGCAGGTGAAGCTCTCCAATGGGAAGCTGGTTCTTGTTGAGGTTTGCAGCAAAGGATTCTACAGTGTAGGAAAACAGCGGCTTTTGAGTCACAATCTTGTTGATTTATTACGGCAACTAAGCAGAGTCTTCAATAATGTTAGTTCTCTCTCCCTCTCTCCCCCCCCCCCCTCTATGTATGTCTTTCCAGTTTATGCAGAATCATATTCTCTTCATATCCTATTCTCAGTTATTTATTTTGATAACATGCATTGTTAAGATTATTTTCATGTTTATTGGTATACTAAAAAGCAGAAACAATTTCTTATCTTCAATGAAGAGTTCTCTTTATCCTCTCCTCTGTTTCTAAAGATGTCAAGCAGCTGTTGGGTGGCATCATCATAATGGGAGATGATAACTTTTGCATATAATGTAAAGGCTTTCTGAATACAAGGTTAAATCAGTGATTTCAGTTGACATTGGGTAACAAACTGATGCTTGGATTAAGGATTCAGCAATTGAGCTTTGATCAGCCTCATCAGCATTATTGACTTGGGTTTTCCTGGGACTAGTCTCAGTTGACTTTTGATCCCCCTCAAAACTCTGTTGAACAGGTTCAGGGACCACTGTTGTGCCTAAGGTCTTAAAATGAGATTGGTTAATCCGTGCTAGTCACAACCTCACAGGAATCTTTCCCAAGACTTTCAAAAAATTATCAACTAATTTGTTCTTAGACCATTATTTGAGTCTCCAAATACTTTCCCTTTTTCCCTTCTTAATGGCATTCTTTGAGAGGTATAAAAACATTATGTTATACTGTCAAGGTGACTAGGCTTTTGTGAGGCAGAAAAGTAGAATTTTACCTGGGTGTAGAAGAACTATTTACAAGTTACAATGACAAGAAACTCAGTGTCATCCCAACCTAATTGGTAGTAGAATGTAGAAAGTAAAAGGAAAGAAGAATAGTCCAGCTGATCAGGAAAATCTCAGCTAAATGGTGTCAACTACATGGATCTTTACCCTCCACCCGTCTCCCTTAGATGTCTGGGATAATCCCTAGGCTAAGCATGTTATTTCTCTCTCCCTTTTGTGGGCTCTTTGGTAATGAATTCCTTATTCATCCCCCCCCCCAAAAAAAAAAAAAAAAAAGCATGTCATTTCTCACAACTTCTCCTATGGTTGTTTTAGGTCTCCCCTAGGTTTTTTAGCTCCTTCAATTTAAATCAGACCATTCTTCCCTAGGCCTCTGTTGGACGTGGTCATACTCATACCACCAGTAACTTTGTAGAGCAACTCCCAGATCATCTCTCTTTACTCTACGTGCATTCCTAACCTTTTCCTTCTCATTTTGCTGCAAGTCCATGTTAAATCCTCAAATTTGTATACACATTGCTTCTTACATTACACTTCTTATTTGCCCAACATTCTGCCTAATACATGATAGCCAATTGTACAACATTCTTATAGTATTTATGGTTAAGCTTTAATAAATATGCTGGTCACACACCATTCAGGGGCACACACCTCTCCACTTCATCCATCCCACCTTCATTCTCTGTGAAACATCATTCTATTTATTTCACCACCGATCTGGGCACACCTTTATTTATGGTTGCCCCAGTATATCTATGGTAGTTACTTTGCAGTATCTCTCTCCTCAAATTTCACCACCTCATTATCCATCGTTTTGTGACTAAAGTGACACATTATATATTATCTTTGATCTACTAAATTAAATACATATTGTTTCTATGGGTGGTCATTTGGTTTCCATAATTCCAACTTAGTGTTAATCCCCTCTCTTCTCTCGTATGCTAATAGGATATCATCGTTAAAGAACACCAGGTGACTTCATCTAGAATGCTCTTTGTTAACTCATCTATGATTAGCATAGACTAAACCCTCATTAGGATTTATGTACAAAGAACCGAAAAGCCTTTAAGGGTTGGAAGGGATGTTTTTACGTCAATGTTAGAAGCCCAAGCTCATGGAGTCGTTGATCTTGACGCGGTTGAAAATATCTGGTGTTTCCATCTGAACGTAACAAACCAAAAGCTTGCTTTTATACTTTCTCTTCTTACCAGCAACTGGTTTCTGAATGAGTCTGGCCAATCCATATTTGTATTACTAGCTATTGAACCTACTTGTGGCATGCAACTTAAGTTCTTGGTTGTGCCCCAAGTTTGGACCAATCTGGACTCTCTCTCCTTGTACTTAAGCATCTTACTATGAACTGACAGAAGTAGACAGGAGTCTGATGGCACCCAAGGTTGACTCATGCATTACATTTGAAAGTTGAATCTGTAAGCGGAGCTTGCATCAGAGCCTAAGAAGACTATGAGAGTTGTTGTCACGACCCCAGTTTTCACAGGCTTGGTGGGGCCCACGTTATGGACATTCAACTAGGGCACGTGATAGTTCCTCTCTTTTTGCAACCTGTTTATAACTACTAAAATAAAATGCTAAACTATACATTCTCAAGGGCAAAACAAACAACCTATTTGACAGTTTGACTCATAAACATATGTACACAGTCTGAAGTCCTTTTATGTTTACATTTGACCTTTCAACAATATCTAGTTAAGTACATACTGTCTCATAGGAATATATACATTCATAGTCCAATTAAACAAACATCAGTTGTAACAAAAAGAAAAAGAGTTTCCATCTTCAACTTTAAAGGTACTTTCAGGTAGCAACACCCTTGCCCTTGTCATATATCTGAGGACCTGTCAACATTTACAATAGTGAGTAACATTATGCATCAATTATCACATTAAAGTCATATAACATTATGCATTTCAATTTTCCTTTCGTTTAATTTCATTTATGTTATCTGACATTATAGTCTTGAACCTAAGCAAATCTAGAGGATCTACATTTCTCTTCACCTCCAAAGTGGCTTTTGTCTCTTCACCACCGAAGTGGCTTCTATCCCTTCACCACCGAAGTGGCTTCTAGGCACAAGGCCTTGTACACCTCGTGGATTGCCATTGGCACAGACTCAATCTTTCCACTTTTCAGTCTTGCTTCATGCCCTCCCATTTGGGTACATTAAGTACTAAGACTTTCAAAAGCCATTACATTTCATTTCTTTTTCTTTTACTCTTTTTATATTCAATTCAGTATTGCGTTACCATGCTCTGTCTATTTCAATGTACCTTTTGCATTTCAATCATCATTTAGTCTCATCTGAATAAAACTAGACACCTAGTCATACAATCCAATCATTTAAACATGAGAGCATGATAATTCTACATTTACATGCATAAGCATCATTTCAAATTCATGATTAACAGTTCAAGAATACTATCAGCATTCCAATTCAAGCAGTTCAATCAAGTTATTAAGCTGTCATCCAATCCCATGCATTTTTGTTAATACACAAATACATATATTATACACTTTCCATAAATTGCATCAACGAATAAATAAAATAGATTTTATGTTATCATGTGAATGTTACATGTCTACTAAAGGGAATCACCCACTTAATATACATAGGTTGGTCAATGTCACTTACCTGTTCTTGTTTCTGTTTCTGTTCCATGTGTGTGTCTTGACTTGGTTCCATTAAAAATCCGCTCTCCCTCATGTATCCGAACAATTAATGGCTATTTCGAATACGCGGGAACCAACGGATTTCCCTTTTTTTTATTTTCTCTCTCCTCTTTCTTTTCTCTCTCCTCCACATTCTTCCTCTTCTTCCCTTCTCTCCCCTCTCCTCTCCACTTCTTCCTCTTCTCTCTCCTCCTTAAGTATTCTACAAGTGCACATATTCCTCTTTCTCTTTCTTTTCTCTCTCCTCTCTACCTCTCCTCTTGCTTTCTCTAATGGCTTCTTCACCCTCTCTTACTTCTCCACTTCTTCTCTCTCCTCCTTAATCCTCTTCTCTTTACTCTCCTCTCTCTATTCTTTCAACTTACCTCTCTCTGTTTCCACGAATGTGCTGCCTCTCCATTCCATCATCTTATTTCTCTATCTTATCCCTTAAGTATATTGTATATGTAAAATTTTAAAAAAAATTAATTAAAAATTGTTCCGATCGGGGAAGGTATACGTTGGGGGGGCCCCTCGGGATTCGTTATGTGGTTGCATTTTTGCAAAAATCAAATTTGAGTTCTATAAAATTCAGAGCTAATAAAAACTCTAGATTTGTTCCTTTTTCCACTCGTCTTTCCTCCCTTCCTTCCATTATAATATGATATGCAATTGCCTTAACCACGTTAACGATCCATTCAGAATGCCACCTCCTCCTTCTTTAAAAGACACTTCATACTACCTTGCCTTATGTGAACATCCACCACGTTGGAGGGGGTGGGGGAGGGAAAAGAAAGGTGACCTCTAGAGAGATCTCTCGCGCTTTAAAGAGAGATTCGAGGAGAGTTGGGGGGGGGGCGGGGGGGGGGGGGGGTTGGCCTTATTGAGAGAGGTCTTAATATAATATGACTTGAGAGAGGCGTAGATTAAATATTATATGATAAAATTAATAATAATTAATGACTAAAATGTCTAAATTATCCTTATAAAAATAAATAAGAAATAACAAATAGTACAACATTATTGGTATTTAAAACATGATAGGGATGAGGAGAAAGATTTGCGAGGGGTCAGCTTATGTAGGATATATATATATATATATATATATATATATATATATATATATATATATATATATATATATATATATATATATATATATATATATATATATATATATATATATAAAATTAAATAATGGGCTTCTATATGGGTTCGTGGCTCCACTCTATCATCTTACGCAGGGCCCGTCCTGAGGTGCGAATATTAATTCCTCCGGGTTCAGAAAATTATGCTGATCATTTCCTCGTTTTCAATTCAGTCTAATTCTACCGTTGTGGGACCCACAAGCGATGTCTAATTTCAACCAAAATATCAATTGGAACTAGCATCATTTAAGCTATTCTTTAACTACACTCGGATCATTTAATTAAACCATCAAACCAACCATTAGGATCCTTTAATAATCTTAAAGATTGACACATTCACACACAATAATAAAATAATAATATAAAAAGATGCAGGGCATCATAGTTGTCTTTCTCTTTCTTGATATTTTTCTTGGACTAGAATCCATTGTTAGCTCAATCAGTTAGATAAATCAATGAGGGAATACCAGGGCTGTCTTATGGTAGCAAACACAGCAAAGAGGTTGCTTGCAGGGCCAGTTATGCAGCTCTGTCTGGTTGAAAAAGTGGAACTTGAATAGTTGTCTGATAAAGGAAGGCAAGAAAGGATACTCAACAAAGCAGCCCTATCTAAGTCTCCTAGCTCCCAAAGCAGAAACACATAACTCATGAAGAAGTTGCTTTCTGACTTACTATGCTAGCAGAAGAGTGCATGTGCTAGCATGCTATAACTAGCAGCCAGCTGAAAAACTACAGCATGTTTCCTTTCGACCTCGGGATTATGTGTTGATACGTGTCCAGTGCTCCTGGCTCTGGGATAGGTTCTGGCTGCTGCAATGGGTAGGGATGCCTAGCTCCCCTGCATTGATCCATTGTGTTAGCCAGGAACAGTGGCATGCTTTCATTGCTTCCATGCTCCTACTTGGCCATGAAGGAATGCAATGCCCTATGGAAGAAAACATTGAGTGCAGGTGGTTGGCTAGATAGTGCAGCTGAGGTTGTTAGCATTGAAACTCTGGCCAGTTCACTCAGGATTGTTTTGGGATCACTACTGGAGGATCTGATCCCCAAGTGCAAGCCCCTAAATCCTTAGACTCATGCCATATGAAAATGATAGGCGTTTCTTTCAAATCGCAGCAGTATCAATCATAGTAATCAAAGTATTGCCAAGGTGTCAAGGGGTTTTAGGAGGCCTAAGGTGATGGCTTGCTTTTCAGGTATGCAAAAAAAATGTACACTTTGTGAAATGGGAAGCATGGGATCAGATATGACACATATGGCGCCTTATGAGCTGAGCGTTACTTTTTTTATATTTTGTATTTACGCTTCATTTTTTTTGGGGTCTTTTAAATAATCAAAAGTTATTCCACAACACTACATACTATTTGGTGGTTTCACCTTGGTTTGACCTTGTTACCATGAAACAAGAAGCATGGGATCATTTTAAGATTAAAGAAACAGGGGTTTACATCACCTGTAGAATACTTTCATATTTATATAAATCATAATCATATTTTCTTATTGCTATGTTGCTATTGGATTAGGATGAGATGAACCTTTTCATTTTTATTTTTTTATGATAGTTTTGCATCATTAGGAGTCTTTGAAATTTGTCTGGCTTATAAAATTGATTATGCCCGTTTTTATATGCTATTTCTGCCACATAAAATGGTCGAATAGAAATATTGTACACTAGAACGCTTTGTTTGCTATAGCAACGCCATACAGCCATCTAGCGGAGGCCTCAAATGCTGTGGTTGCTTTGCCACTTTGTTAACTATGGTATTAATATATCTCCTGTAGCTGTATTCAGGATCAAAGCAGAGGAAAATCCGGCTGATTTACCATAGCATTAAGAAGTCAAATCATGAAAGGGATTTTCTGTGGTACTTAAAATCCCAGACTACTGTTCGTCTTTGTTTGCAAGTCAAAAACTTATGATTCTGCAGAAGTTGTCTATTTTGGAGTGTTATTTAAATATTCAAACTTGTTTCAATGCGTAATACTGCTTCAACTTATCATTAGGCATGGGGGGTTGAGATGAGAGCATGAGCTATGGTGCATAGCATACTACTACAGCCCTATGTCTGCAGTACCTTCTTGGGTTGGGTGAGGAGATGATTTGCTGATGTGCCATTAGTTTTTTCCACTTGTGATATCTACAATAGGTCTCTCATACTTTTTAAGAAGTTAGAGTAGTCAGAAGGTGTGACATTTGTCATTTGATTATGGCTCATTTTAGTCACTGAAAGAGCACCAGTCTTTTATTGTGTGCTCTTTCATTGTTCCATGCATAAAAAAAGTGAAAGATTTGTCCATCTTTAATTTGAAAATTTCAGAATAGAGGATGGATGTGTTGGTCAACAAGACTATGAGTTGTCTCAGTCCTTGCACTATGGTGGCTACCTACATCTGATGTTCACGTGAAAACATAGATCTGACCAGTTCCTTATCAATTCCTAACAGTAATCAACATTGGGAATCACTTGGAGAATTATCTTCATGTTAGGGGCACTCCAGGCTGCAATAGTTCTCAGACGGTAACTTGATGATGGTTTAAGAATCTATACTGATAGGTGCAGAACTTTTGAGTTACTTTCATTTTCTTTTTTAGGATGGTATTGTCTAAAGTTATGGTTTATGCTTCTAACATCCATACTTTTGTTATACTTTTGAAGCCATGTTTTAGACAAGCTGTTCATGTCAGTTAAGTGTTTTGGCTTTGTTTTTGAGAATCTGAGGTTTAGAGATTCTCTAGTAAAATCATTTCTTTCTGCTTTAGGTCTTTTTTTGTTTGTTGTTGTTGAGCATTGAGTTGATTTTTCTATAAGCATATCTAATGGCTTAATTTTTCAGGCTTATGCTGAACTCATGAAAGCATTTTCAGAACGCAATAAGGTATGAAGCATATGTTGTATCCACTTTGAGCAAAATGCTACAAATTGAATTTGGGATTTCTAAATGCTTCTTTTTCATAAAGTTGTTTGTTTGTTTTTTTTTAATAACTTTCTTCTCCTGTTTTCTTGGTGTGGGTAAGAACTAATTTGTTTTGCAGTTTGGGAATCTCCCTTATGGATTCCGCGCCAACACATGGCTTGTCCCTCCAATTGCAGCACATATGCCATCAATTTTTCCTCCCCTCCCTATGGAGGATGAGATGTGGGGAGGAAATGCAGGTGGTTTAGGAAGAGATGGAAAATATGATTTGATTAGTTGGTCTTGTGAACTTTCACATCTTGCATCTATGCCTTGCAAAACGGCAGAGGAGAGGCAGATCCGGGATAGGAAAGTTTTCCTCCTTCACGGCCTGTTTGTAGATGTCGCAATTTTTAGAGCAATTTCAGCCATACAAAGTGTAATGGGAAAAGTGGATCCAACCCTTCCAGTTGAAAAGGAAAATACTTGTTACAGTGATAGAGTAGGGGAACTGAGCATTACTGTGAAGAAAGATGCTCATGATGCTAGTGTTAAGGTAGACACCAAGATTGATGGAAATCTGACGATAGGAGATGACCTCAAGCATCTGATTGAGAGAAACCTATTGAAAGGGATCACTGCAGATGAAAATACCACAGCCCATGTAAGATGATTTTCAATCAAATGCTTCTGATTTTTCTTTCACATTGTTATGAAGATTTTCTGACCATGAAATTGAAAAAAAGAGATTTGTCTATGTTACATAGCGCATGAAAAATCTGCCTTATGAAGTGCAGGATGTTGCAACTCTTGGCATTGTCAATGTTAGATACTGTGGTTATATTGCAGTTGTGAAAATTAAAGAGAAGGATGGTAGCAATGTAGGTCCATTTCAAAGCATTGAACTCATCGATCAACCAGAAGGGGGTGCCAATGCCCTCAATACGAACAGGTTTTTCTCACCTTAATCATTTTGAAGAAATAATGTAAATTAGTTCTGTTTCCTTATTCTACAGTGGAATAAATACAGAAAGAAAAAGCTGCACTTGTTTTAGTACCATATCTATTACAAAGAATTATGGTATTCTTATACAGCAGTTCCAGAATTCCTTAGTGTATGCGTAATGACAAAAAGTGCGAATTCACTGCAGAGAAATTCATGCCAAAGGTTGACTTGATTGAATGGATTTTACTTATGTTCAATCAATTGCATCTTCCTTGCATCAGTAGGAGCTCAGGAATGTTATGGCCAAATGTTTCTTTGAGCTTGCTTTAGAACCCTCCATATCCACCCTCACCAAAAAAGAAAAAAAGAAAAGAAAAAAGGGCATTCCAGCAAATGAGGCTTCTGCTACAGCAGGGGCCGGGAGGGGTAAACATGCAAAGCCTTATTTTCTGCGAAGCATATGAGCCTGTTTCTAAGTTTTGAGCCTGAAGTTCTCCTGAATAGAAAATTGAAGCCACTGAGTTATGTATACATCATTCTCTATAGCATGCTATTTATACAACCCATAACTTGGATACCATAACTTTCCCCCTTTAATGTATCTCATAAATTCAGTATTCTTTATGTTGTACACAAATTGCCTTATCTGTTGTTGTGGCTAATCTAATCTATATGTATGCTATTGGATTCAGTTTGAGGTTGCGTCTTCATAAAAATCCTTTGGGACATAATAGGACAATATCGCATTCACAAAATTTGGAATATGAAGAGATCATTGCTGCCCAATCTTTTGTGAAGCGAGTGTTAGAAGAGAGTCTCTCTAAACTTGAGGAAGAGGGAGTAGAAAAACACATTTTTCTGAGATGGGAACTTGGAGCTTGCTGGATACAACATTTGCAAGATCAAAATAATGCAGAAAAGGATAAGAAAACATCCAGTGAGAAGGTTAAAAGTGAAGCAAAGGTCAAGGGCTTGGGGAAGCCCCTTCAGCTCCTTAAGAACCACAAAAACAAATCAGATGATAGAAAACAGAAAATGCAATCTGAGGATGGAAAATCTCCAGCAGAGGGTTCTTCTACTGAAGCTGAAGATACTCAGTTGGCGTCAGAAGAATATCATGTTGAAAGCAAAGCCAATGAGAATGAGCTTGCATTACAAGGGATGCTCTCTGGTTCAGCTTTTACTCGGTTAAAAGAATCAGCAACAGGACTTCATCGCAAGGTATAGTTTCCTAGATCTTGTTGAAGGATGTATGGTCTTCTTGTTCATGTAAAGAAGTGTGTACTCACCGCCATTATTTTATTATCAGTCTTTGCAGGAACTAATGAAGATGTCTCAGAAATATTATGATGATGTGGCGCTTCCAAAGCTGGTAACTTCTGAAAACAATTTAAATTAATTTTCATCTCTGCATACACAGTTTCTGTGAGTTTCCTTTCTGTAATACTTTGAGCATTACAGGTCGCAGACTTCGGTTCACTGGAACTTTCACCAGTTGATGGCCGTACTTTGACTGATTTCATGCATACTAGAGGTCTTCAAATGTGCTCACTTGGGAATGTTGTTAGTTCCTGTTCCTTAAACTATGACTTTCTATTCCTTTTCAAGTTGTGCTTCTTGTCATATACACATTTGATTGCAGTTAGCATGCATACATCGTTACATCCATGTGTTCTCAAAACACTGATTTTGATAAGATAAAATTTTACAAGCTAAGACTCTTCAGTCTGTTAACTTGGCAAAGAATCAACGTGCCACTTCCTGCAAAAATGGAGTTTATCAGTGCTGATACTCTTAACGAATTCATTATTTATAGAGAAAATTGCACTGGCACCCCAAAATGGAGGTCTTAAAACACTAACACTCCACTTTATCTTTAAAAAGCACAGAGACCCCAAAATTGGACTTTCATTGGATATATTTGTTCAATTTGTCACTGAAAACCTTTCAGACACTGTTTATTATAGGGATATTTTTGAAAATAAACAGTGATTTGACTGTTTTTAGTGATAAATTTGATAAATATATCCAATGAAAATCCAATTTTGGGGTCTTTGTGCTTTTTAAATATAAAGTGGGGTGTCAATGCTTTAAGGCCTCCATTTTGGGGTGCTAGTGCAATTTGCTCTTATTTATATGATCACTAGCATTTATCTTGTTGCCAAGAAAATATCTAGTTTTTGAGAAAATATGTTAAACTTCCTATAAACAAGCAGAGGGGTGTCTGTGTGTGTTTGCAATTTGCTCTTATTTATATGACCACTAGCATTTATCTTGTTGCCAAGAAAATATCTAGTTTTTGAGAAAATATGTTAAACTTCCTATAAACAAGCAGAGGGGTGTCTGTGTGTGTTTATAGCATATTTTTATTGAATGAGCATGTTGCACATTCCTATTATTCTGTTTATATAGATAATAGGAGGTGGTAATTGACAATTTTACTCTTATGACTCTAGAATCATTACTTATCAAACTTGTATGGTTTGTTTTATGTGGGAATTGCTCATACTAAATAATAATCGCACGCAATTACAGAAGACTCTTTTGAGATTATTAGCTTTATTGCATTTTGATTTACTCACTCTTAACTGCTACTCTTTGTTTCATTTTCAATTGATTAGGTTAAGCTTTCGGAAAATCTATCACATGTGCAGTCACTCTGTATTCATGAGATGATAATAAGAGCTTTTAAGCATGTTCTGCGGGCTGTGATTGCTGCTGTCACCAATATTGAGGACATGGCTATTTCAATAGCTGCCACACTGAACCTGATGCTTGGGGTTCCTGAAAACAGTGAATCCTGTGATTCTTGTAATATGCATGCTCTAGTGTGGAGGTGGCTGGAGGTCTTCCTGATGAAGAGATTCAAATGGGATATAAGCAACTTAAACCACAGGGATATCCGGAAATTCGCTATCTTACGAGGTTTATGCCATAAGGTAATCTCACACAAACACACAAGTATTGTTGGTTGGAGTAGAAAAAATCTTCTCATTTATAATGGATTATCTGTTGTGTCGACTGTTGATATTGTAGCTCTTTACAGCTTGAGCTTTTAGGACGAGCAGTTGTTGGATGGAACTAGAGCCTCAAGGTTGGATGTTTGACAACTGTTATGTGCTTGGTGCCACATAATGGCATCTCATCTCTGTGTCCGCAATTGAATGAGCTATTAAGGAACCAAACAGAATTGAATTCCAGAGAATATAAAATAAGATTAGGGAGTAATCACAGGAGAGCTGATGAAGTGGTGGAATTTGAAGAGCTACAGTTACCACAGAGTGAATGCTTTAGGTATCTAGAGTCATCTATTAACGAAAAAGCTAATATAGAAGATGATGTTTCCCACAGAATTAAAGTAGGCTGGATGAAGTGCTGATGTGCATTAGGACTGTTATGTGACAAACAAATGCCTAATCTTAAAGTGAAATCTACAAGATGGTATTAAGACCTGCAATGACCTCCGCAGCTGAATGTTGACAGTTAAGAAGCGTAATACAGATCAACTGGGTGTAGACAAAAGGAGAATGTCGAGGACGATATGCGGTAAGACCAGGAGAGATGAGTAACAAATGATTTTATTAGATCCAAACTGGGTGTTGCACTAATCCAAGACAAGCTCCATGAGAGCCACTTGAGGTGGTATGACCATGTCCAATGTACACAATGGTTGCACGGGTGAGGAAGAGTGACCAGATTCAGTTGGATGGAGCTACAAGTAGGGGGGTGGCTTAAATGATATGCTTATGGTAGGGTTTGATCCTAGTATGACCACAGATAGAGTTGTCTGGGGGACACAGAACCACATAGCCAACAAATTAAGGTGTTCCAGGATGTTTATTTGATTACTGCGTGGTTTTCACCTTATACTTTCTCTCTTAACCTTTACCATATTTTAGCTCTCTTATTTCTATTATTGTCTGACTTTTCAGATCCACATAGCCAATCACATTTAATTGGGATGAGGTTATGGTTGTTGTATTAGAAAGTAAATCACAGAGAAAATTAATATATCAGATTGTGTCTAAACTTAGGCTGAGTACAGCAAACTAGAGGGGTGGATAACTTGCTGAAGTTCTTAGCCTGATCCAAGGGCTGGACAAGAAATCCTGAGTTGATACCAAGCATCAGGATGTCGGTGCTGAGGCCACATTCGACCAGTTAGAAACCGAAATATGGCCAAGATGGGTCAAAACCAGGATTTTGAGAGTACAACTAACCATCACAACTAGTCAAAACCACCAAAGTTTTCGAAACTGCTGAAATTGGATTGGATGAAATTGGTTAAAATTAGTCATAACTTGGCATTTATTGAGAGAAACTACTGAAACTTTCAAAATATTGGTTGGAACTCCCAAAATTGCCGAAATACTGTTGAAACTTGTTGAAACCTAGGACTTTTAAAATAACCCATAGTTTTGTGTCAGTTTCTTGGGACAACGAGATGTTACTGAAATTTTGGCCCATCTCAGTCAAGATCTGAATTATGGTTAATATGAGTTGCATTAGAAAGGGTACATCTGTAAATTCGCCTCTTAAAATAGAAATATGATGAGCCAAGAGAAGCTTATTTTCTCTGTCTTGAGCACTATACATTGAACTCAAAAGCCTTGTTTTTTTTTTTTTTTTGGGGGGGGGGGGTGTGGCGCGGAGTGAATAAGTATTGTTTCTCAATCCATCTGTGCGACTAAATTGGGGTAATTCAAGGATTTTTCAGTTAGAACATTTAGTTCATTGGGAGTGTTTCATGCAATGTGGATCTGGTTTTTGGATAACTGGAAAATGGCGTAATGCTTTTAAGTTTTTGCAGGTGGGTATTGAACTGGCTCCCAGGGATTTTGTTATGGATTCTGCAAACCCTTTCAGGAAAGCGGACATTATTAGCTTGGTACCAGTGCATAAGGTGATGAGCAACAAAGTGCTGCTTCTTTAAATAATGACGTCAATTTTCTATGTGAAACTGAACCCTGCAATGATTGAGTGGTCCGTCTGTGTCTAATTGCCCCTTGTTTCTCTGCAGCAAGTTGCTTGCTCGTCTGCAGATGGGCGGCAGCTGCTGGAGTCATCAAAAACTGCCTTAGATAAGGGAAAGCTTGAAGATGCTGTCAGCTGTGGAACAAAGGTATTACACATTTCATTAGTGATCGTAAAAAAAGTGGTGTTACAGACATACTGGCATCTCACCAGTTAAATTTTTTATTCAGGCTCTAGCAAAGCTAGTAGCAGTTTGTGGTCCCTACCATCGGATGACTGCAGGAGCATACAGTCTTCTAGCTGTAGTTCTCTATCATACTGGAGACTTCAATCAGGTCCGCTGTTAATTCTCTCTATTATGATATTGTATATTTTCTGAGAATGAGCCTAAGTGATACTGTCTCTCTTTTCTCTTTGGTAGCTCCCTGTGGGTATTTATGAGTATCTTCTTCTCGTGTGAACATGATCTCATATTGAAAGAATTCTCCTATTGTCAGGCCACCATTTATCAGCAAAAAGCATTGGATATCAATGAGAGAGAGCTAGGACTTGATCACCCTGATACAATGAAGAGCTATGGGGATCTTGCAGTGTTTTATTACAGGCTTCAGCACACAGAGCTGGCTCTTAAGTATGTTTGTTCCTGTTTCTAACTAATACTGAAATCTGGTTACTGATCATGTATGTTATGAATATGATCCTGAATCAAATCTGTTGGTCTCTCGCTGCTGGCATACATAAATAAGGACCAAATCCTGTGACTACCATCTACAATGTTTTGGCTATGTACTTTTTCTCTCTATGCATATGCATTGCAGGTGTTTTTTGGCCAAATCAGTTTGATTGTGTGAATAATTGCCAAGGTTGGATCTTTTGATTATGTCTGAATACACTACCTCTGCCTTCCCTTTCTATAACATATCCAGGCGCCCTCCTTTCCGATCACTAAGAAAAAATCAATACCAATCTTCTCGTTCCTTCTCTTCGGTAAGAATAGGGATTTGAAATGATACAAATTCCTCTTCATTCTGTTGTGTTCAGACTTCAGTGAAGGAACTGCCTAAGCATACTTTTTCGGATCCAAACTTCTTTGTTCTTTCTAAGTCTTCTTCTTGCATAGAAGAATGCAACTGTTGAAAAACCGGGATTTTAGTAGTAGGCGGCACCCCCTTTAACGTTTTGCAATAGCTAAGGCCTTTTGTGATATGAAAAGTGCCAGTCCTTCTCCATATGAGTCAATAGGATCCAGATCAAATAGGCCAGCCAATAAGGTAGTAAGAACGACCGACAGATACTTTATATATCTTTCTTTACCAGTTTATCCTATTTTATAGATAGATTTCCTTGCTTTGAATATTTTTGTATTGACCAATCCGTAAGTTCTTTTGACTGATGCTGTTGGTTGGTCCTCCTGAATCATCTACTTGATAAATTCGATTTTACAAATAAGTTGTTGGAATATTCTGCAAACTAATGCAATGTGTGACATTGTAAGATATCAAGAAACATGGAGATTAACTTCATCCAGCCTTTCTAAATTAACCTAAAAATGATTTAAATTTGAGATAGTTTCCTAACTTGACACTAATTCTTTCATCAGCATAATCATGAGTCTGTTCCAATTTAATGTTCACATAATATACCATGATGTTTTTGTTCTTATGACTACTAATTCTTCTTGTCTTTTGTCGTTGAGCAGGTATGTAAAACGTGCACTTTATCTTTTACATCTTACATGTGGCCCATCTCATCCAAACACTGCGGCTACCTACATCAATGTCGCTATGATGGAGGAAGGCCTTGGAAATGTGCATGTTGCACTTAGATATCTTCACAAAGCTCTGAAGTGTAACAAAAAACTATTGGGCCCAGATCACATTCAGGTCCTTCTTAATCTATCTAATGTCTCTCTTTCTTAGGGTATGGTCTTCTAATTTGGTCTAGTGATGGGATATTACCATTATGTTATTAGTGTCTATCATCACGGTGGATCATTACTTTGTATGGGCAGCATACAAGAAGGGAGTCTTGAGACTCTTGACCATTGTAATGACGAGTCATACATAGAGATTCAGGCTGAAGTTTTAGCTGATTTGATAATATTACACATCGTAAACTAATTATTTTGTTGCTTTTGTCCATCTCATTCTTATGTTTCCAAAAATGCATATGTGATGTAGGCCAGCCCTGGAAACTAGGGTATTCTACTAGGAAGTAGGATCCTAAGATAGCTAAAACACTATGAGGGATTTTGGGAGGGGTTTGTACAGCACATAATCAGATTCACACTAAGAGAACAGTATGGAATTAAAATTCACCACCAAGCAAGGATAGAAATAAAGTGGAAATATATATAAAAGACTCAAGAGAACAATTTAAAATTCTTATATGATCAATCCATGCTAGTAAGCAAGGGGGTTAGGGGCATTACATTCAAAGAAATAAATATTCCAGCAAGCCATAATATGATGATGATGAATTTCATTCAAAATTGGGGCAAGTTTTTCATCCAATGAGAAAAGACAGAAGAAAAACACAAACCCCTAAGACAAACCAACCAACATGTAACCAATCACCAAATAGGAAATAATAACAAAGCAAATAACCAGCAGACTCAAGTAGTAAATCTAATGAAACAGTAACAGAAGTTGTTGTAATGGAAAAGGTGAAAAGAAGCAAGGTGCGCAGGGGTTGGGAAAGTAAAAATGCAGAAAATAATTCTGCTATTGGTACTTTCAACAGAAAATAAAGAGTGCAAGGAAAGGAGAAGAGAAATAATAACAGCAAGTGGGACTGTCATGGGGCGTGGAGAAGAAGAGGGAGTAAGAAAGAAGGGGAAAGAAGATTGTTCAGCAGAAAAACAGAGGCTGCCAAACAGTTGGAGAAGAAAAGAAAATTAAGAAACAAGAGAAGAAAATTTTTCCTGCAGAAACAGTGCTGCCGTGAGGTTTTGGAGAAGAAGATTAAAATCCCCAGGGTAAGAAAACAAGGCTTTTTTGAGAAAAAACAGTAGGACTTTGAAGAGAAAAGGGAGGGGAATTTTTGTGGTACAAAATAAGGGTGAAAGGACGGAGAGGGAAGGAAGAAGGAGGCTCCACGTGAGAGAAAGGAGAGAGACTGGCAGAAGTTCTTCAAGGCTACTGCTGGCTTCTTTTCTTTTTTTCTTCTTCTAATTATTTATAAAATCTGATATTGGGCCCCACAAATCTTCTATGAAGCATTCCCAATATACCAAATAAAGGGCTGTAACACTGTTCACGTGAACAGTGTTTTGGCCTCTCTTTTTCATGTTTTGAGGTAGCCTTCAATGCTGGTCCAAATATGTTTATTGGATGGTTGTTCTGCATCAATATGATTATGTAGTTAGTCAACCTATCCAGTAGGTTTTGAATCAGGATATCTTTTCTGTTTTTTCTTCCCTAAATGGTTACTCACTTAAGGTTTTATAAGGGTCCTCTGACTTGCAAGGCTGGGAGCAACGGAAGATGGAGAAAGCATTACACTATGGATTAGTGCATTTATGATTACTTGGGTTAAGAGAGCACCCAACGCAGGAGGCTCCTGCAACTGCAGATTCTGGGGTCTTAGCTTATGCAGCCTTACCCTTGCTTCATAAAGAGACTGTTTCTGGACTCAAATGGATGACAACTTGGTCGCAATCAAACAATGTTTACTATTGCACCAAGGCCCGCTCTCATCTACCAATACTTGGATATTGTCCAAGAACTTTGACTTGATAATTGCCCCTCAAATGGGAGTGGGGTATCAACTTACCTAAGGTAATTGGTCAAACAGGAGTCTTAAACAGGTTGACTGGAGACATGAAGTTCCTGATTAATGACATGCGCTGTTTGGTGCCTGATGTAATGTCACGAGTATACAAGATGAGGTTAAAATTTAAAAGATATAAACCCTATTTAAATACAAGAAGAGGCTTCGATATAAAAGACATGACCCTGTTTTAATGTTTGTCAGTGTTCGTGGGGATGTGAACTGTGCTTGTGATCAAATCTAGTGGAGTTCTATTTTATACATTGAATACTTTTCAGAGTAATTTTCACATCTTTTTATATATGCAAAGAATAAAGAATTTATGCCTTATAGCCTCTAAAGAACTTCAAGGTGGAGTACAGATTTTTTCCGACAAATTGTTTGCAACCTTTGATAGGCAAGCTGATCCGTTTTCGTGTAACAGACTGCAGCAAGTTATCATGCAATAGCAATTGCACTCTCATTGATGGAAGCATACCCCTTAAGTGTTCAGCATGAGCAGACAACCTTGCAAATTCTCCGTGCCAAGCTGGGGCCAGATGATCTGCGTACTCAGGTATTTTTGTTGTTCTAAGGTCTCCACAAGTTAATTATGAGTTTTTCCTTCTGGGAAGATGAATTAAATTTCCTACTAAAGCTCTATAACATCCATGGTCATTGTTCTTGAAGTCGGATTTGATAACCACATGGGCAATCTCATAGGACCCCAATCATGGCTTACTAGTACACTTACAGCTCCAACTGTAACACTTAATACAGAGAGTTGAGGGTTTTATCTCTGCGTAAGATATATATTACAAGCATTGGGTAGATAAGATCATCTCATCCCTTTATATTTTGATATGGAAGAAATATACGGTATTATGGTTTGATTCTATGAACCAGCAAAAAGCCAAAAGTCCTTCCCCTCCCCACATCATTGTAGGAAATGGGTGGTTTGAACTGCTCTTTCTAGTTGAAAATCCGGGTTTTACTATTTATTGTCCATAGGATGGATGTGTGAAATGTTGCTCTCAAATTTGCAGGATGCTGCTACTTGGCTTGAGTACTTTGAATCGAAGGCTTTTGAACAGCAAGAAGCTGCGCGAAATGGAACGCGTAAGCCTGATGCGTCCATTGCTAGCAAAGGCCACTTAAGGTATGCACAATATTGTTTCTAGCATCAATGATGTTTATGATGTGTTTGCCATTGGTGGAAAAATAATGCTCCTGAATGAAAGTTCTGATATATATATATATATTGCATTATTTTGTATTTCAAATTTTGATATCATATAGCCTAGTTATGCATTTCAAGAGAGGGCAGTGGGTTAAAGGCTGATGGTTGACTTAACAGCTTTAAGATTCACTACCTCAAAAGGGGTTATGGGGAAGTTAAATAGTGCCAACCATCAGATGCTTGGCTTACCATGACTTGGCAGAAGAATGAGGATGGTTAGCATCAACAATCTAGTCTATCTTATCCTGGAGATATCTAGCAGTACTCATTGAAAATCGGGTCACTATGGCTCTGTGCATGTGCATGTTGTGGTACCGTCAATGTGTCAGATTTTCTGGCATCAATTATCACTAATGGTAATAGTCTTATAGGTCGTTACATTATATGTAGTCCTAGTGACACAGGGTTGCCATTTGTTTTATGTGACAGTGTGTCAGATTTGCTTGATTACATCAATCCTAATCAAGATGCCAAAGGAAGAGATGTTGATGCAGCAAAGAGGAAAAGCCTTGGTACAAAGGTATGACAAGTTTTTGTAGCATGGTTTGAACGGTTTTTTAGAGTCATGCTACCACTGGAGCAAGTGGTCAAGACAATCTAGTTATTCACTTCTAGCTGGTGAATCTTCAGTGGTTCATCTGAATGTGTGATTGTTTGGTCACTGTGGCTCCATGAGTATATTTGAATCAAACAGATACAGTGCCCATATGTGCTGCAATAGGTGTTTGGCTGCATTTTAAATCTAAAAACAGTATTTTACTGGCTGTTTATGGAGAAACTACCTGACTATTCATGTGCTTGTGAGGAGAATCTTTTGCTTGTAGTAAGACGGAAGCTGAATTTTCATCTCTGTTACAGTGCTAGAGAGCTAGTTCTTCACTTCTTGGTTTGGATTCTTTATTTTCTTTTCTTTTTGGATACTCATTCTGGTGCTTGTCCAAGTAACTCAGAAAAGATTCTGTTGAATTGGAAACATGATGAATTTGTTTGTCTTATTACGTAGAAGTTTTGGACAGTTAATATTATGTATGTATATAACTTCAATGATGCTTTAAATCCCCCTTTTCAGGTTAAAGAAATATCCATGCAGAATTTCAGCTTAGCAAGTTCTGAAGTATCCATAAAAGATTCACGTATAGCCACTTCAGATGGGGAAAAACAGATCCCAGATCCTAGAAATGATGAAAAGAAAATTCAGGAAAGTACCCCACCAATTCAGTCTGAGCTGACTGGAGTGGAAGAAGTTGCAGAAGACGAGCTGAAGAACATAGATGAAGTACCAACAGAAGTGAAAGGTGAAGGAGAAGACGGTTGGCAACCTGTCCAGAGGCCAAGATCATCTGGCTCATACAGTCATCAGTTAAGACAGAGAAGAGAAAATATTAGCAGGGTATATAATTATCAGAAGCAGGATGTAGTTGCTGAAACAGATCAGTTTAAAGGGAAGAACAGTTACCAAAACAGCAGCTATTATTTGCCAAAGAAAAGAACCATTATTCCGGGGAGCTACATAGAGTATCATCCTGCAAAAAGCAAAGGTGAGAACTCTCCAGTCACTAAATTTGGTCGTAAAATAGTCAAAGCTGTAACATACAGGGTTAGATCAGTGACTTCATCTACAAAAGGTGAACCAACAGATAAATCCAATGGGGATGAAGTATCCAATCCTCTACTTGAAGCTGGAACATCTTCTGCACCAAATGAAGTCAGATCAGCTCAACAGAGTGATTCAGTAGTTAATTGCGGAAAAGCTTCCTTCTTACAAGGAAGTTGCACTTGCCCCACCAGGCACCATTGCCAAAACGCAGGTAACGAAGTCCCAAGGTGACAATCCAGGTGATGATGTGCTGAATACTGTAAAGCATAACAAGGAAGAAAAGGAAACAAATGAAATGATGACACCAATGACATTGGAGGTGGAGTGCACAGTGGAGGAGGAGATGGATAGTTGTATCGGAGATTCTGTGGTTGACTCAAATGATGAAACTGAAATTGTTGGAAGGCAAGAAGAGACAAAAGAAAAGGATGAAGTAGAAGATAACACTTCTGAGAATGTATCTTTGATCATGGAAATGGATGCATCAAACATCATTGAGGACTGTGGAACATCACATGAGCACAACCAAACCATGAATAGTGTAAATACTGGCCGGGAGAACATCCAAACAGCTTCCCATGAAAGTTCCAGCAATGTCTGCATCCGCACTGATAACAACGGAAATTGCATGAATGCTTGCATCCAAACCAATAACAGTGCAAGTTCCAGCAATGCAGTAGAGGAAGATCTTTGCATAGAGGCTACATCTAGCATTATTGATCCTGGGGTTTCTACCTCCGCAATGGTAGGAGAGGACCTAAAAGGGAAGGTCTCAGCTACAAGTGCTGGAGAGGTTCAGGACATCTCCAACAAGAAGTTGTCTGCCTCAGCAGCTCCTTTCAACCCATCTCCAGCTGCTGTCTGTGTACCACCTGTCTCCATGAGCAGTAATCTTCCCTCTGTCATTGGTGCTGTTCCATCTGTTGCTCCTTGGCCAGTGAACATGACTATTTACACCCCCACCGTCCTCCCTACAGGGGCTCCCATGTGCTCGTCCCCTCACCACCCATATCCATCACCTCCTCGAACCCCGACCCTCATACACCGTCTGCCATTTGTGTACCCCGCATATACTCAGCCACAAGCTATTCCTACCATCACCTATCCCATGACCAGCGGCCCGTTTCATCATAATCACATTACATGGCAATGCAATATGAACCCAAATGCATCAGAATTTGTTCCTGGCACCGCATTGCCTGGTTGCGACACAACGGAATCTTCTGTCTTGCCACCTGTTGATGAGCCAATTGCTGACCGTGTCTTTGAGCCAAAAATGCTAACTAGTCATCTTGAGAGAGTGAGTTTGGATTCAACTATCCCAGTTGAGAACAAGGATGGGGGTGAAGCAAATAAAAACATTGATGATCTAGAATCTGAGGTCAAAGATAGTGCAAGCACAGTTTCTGAAATTGGATTTAAAAATGCACAAGAACATGAAGAGTTAGGATCTTGTAAAAATGAAACAGCTAAAAGTCAAACGAGCAATAGTACCAACGTAAACCAAGAGACTGGAGGCAGTAGTGAGAAGCACGTGTCAAGACAGAGTGAAAGGATTGATGGAGAGGAAAGCTTTAGCATTTTGATTAGGGGGCGAAGGAACCGAAAACAGACTCTGCGAATGCCAATGAGTTTACTCAATAGGCCATATGCATCACAGTGCTTCAAAGTTTTTCATAACAGAGTAGTCAGACGGAGTGAAGTTCCCAGATCTAGTGGGGTTTTCTTTAGTGAAGGTTAAGAAGAGAAGTGAACCCCTATATCAGATACACTTGTCAGCAGACTGGAGTATTTTTTCATCCTTTCAGTTTAATCCTCCCATGATGTACTACCATTTTGCTGATTTGACCAAGCAATGGGAATGAACACAGGTCAGTCACCACCTTCTCACTCATTCATTCTGCAGATCACCTGGGCGTGCAACCATGTGTGCTTGAACCCTTCTTTATTGATAAAATTGAGGTCAAAATTGAGCTTCTACTGACACGCAGAATCTTTTTGTTGCAGATGCCAACAGAGCTGGTCCCTTTTTCATGTAGCGGTACTACTGAAGAAGCATTAGGTTTTTCTGTTCAAAGAGGTATACTCCTAGTAGGCCGCTGCTTCTGTCCCCCCCCCCCCCCCCATCCCCCCCTAAAAAAAAAAAGCACACGCAGACAAAAGAAAAGGTTCACAGTTCCAGTAGCACATTTAGGCTATGTTTGGAAGGCAATAAAGAAAAGAAATGAAAACAATTGAAAATGGGAGAGAGAAAGATATTAAACCAATAATTGCTTTCATCTATACTTTAGTCTTTTCATTTGTCTTCCCAATGTAGCCTCAGGAGTGGTTTATTTTGGACCACTGTCATTACCAGAGGATGTAAGGAGTTTCCTGGGAATGAAGTCAGTTATGTAAAAATGTTACAGAATCTAGACATTTATACTGTTGGATCTTTGAGAACCTAAATTAGCATGGTAGTCCTCAGGTTGTTTGTTTTGCAATTACACTTTACACAGGTCATTTGTTTAACACTTCATGGTCTAATTACTCATTGGCAATAGGATGCATACCTTTTATGCTTTAGGTTTGAACTCCAATGAAATAGAAATATTTCAGGAGATTCCTATTTAATAGCTAATGTTGAACATAATCAGGTATTCAGAATAATTTGGGTCACCCGAAACTCTTGGTAGCATTAACTCTGCTAGAATGGGTACTTGGTGCCTAAAGCTACTAAGCCCGAAACCAAAAGTCCTGTGTTATCCTGAGGTTGCACTGGGTTTTGGCTAGGGCTCAGCTGCTCAGGCCATCATCCAAGTCTGATGGCTGCACAACCCGGCAGCTGCCATGCTCCAAACATCATTAGTCTTAACCTTTGGGATTAAAAGGCTTGTTTTTTGGATCCTGACACAGTATTTGAGCACTTTATAAAATCTCACTCACTGAGCAGTGTTGCATTGGACAGAAAGGCTCCAATTATTTTTAGCTGGAAAACTGTATCTTTTCCCCCTTCTTTAGGTAAAGCTGCTCGTTTTTTGGATTCTGATACAGTTTTAAGCACTTCGTAAAATCTCACCAATTTGTGAACTGAGTTTTGCATCAAGTCCCAATTATTTTAGCTGGAAAACTGTATCTTGTTTACCCCTCTTTAGGTAATGCTTATAACCTCTGATTCTCCCAAGCTGATAGTAGTATTCAAATAACCAGCTTACAAGGCTATAATGAAAATCAGAGATTCCACCTATTAGTCAATGTGTGATAACTTCAGGTTTAATCCTTGATGCTTCAGAAATAAGAGATTTGCTTTGCTTCTACATTTTCCATTTGGAAATTTTTCGCTGGTGTAGAATGCCCATGAACAAAGAACATATTCCCCAACTTATACATACTCTGAGATCAGAAAGAATCATGACTCTCAGAACACGCCAGAGCCGGAGACAAATTTCTCCACCTAACTCCATAACCGGGTTCCAGTGTTGTCTAGCTAGGAAAATACAATAATCATAACCCAACCTTAGCCAGAGACATTCGAGCTACAGAAGAATGAATGAAGAAGACCAAAAAGGGCTACTTAATGGTATTACAAAAATGAAAAGCCACTTTTCTCAACTGTTTCAAAACTTCAAACACATCGCCACTGAAAAGAGAGAAATCTAGACGTAGAATAAGAGAACAAGAACAACTTACTTTTAAGGCTTCAGTGAGGACTGAAAGAACACGAAAGACATGATCTCAGAGTTGATGGATCTAGTACTACTCTGCTATAACGGAAACTTTAGTCCCAGATTGGATAGAAAATAGCTGATTATTTCGTTTATATATAGTAAAGACCTATGTAATATATCTAGAGCTGATTATCTCATTTATATATAATAAATACTTATGTAATACATCGTCAGGTTAATTAATGATTGAATACTTGTGCAAACCACACAAATGTGGTTGGGTCACACCAGGGTTCAAGTGGTTGGGTCACACGATTCTTAACCCAAAGATTACTATATATAAATGAGATAATCAGTTTTTCTCCTCGGACTAAAATTTCATGATCGACCCTAGAGTCAATCCACTCTCACTCTTTTTTTGTATGACTACGGTTCACTCGAAAGCATCAAATTTGAGCATAACACAATGATTAAAAATATCTGGATTGTTCCTAGACCAGTTGTTCATAGTTCATAACTTTGATCAGGGTTCACTTAAAAACTGTTTCTAGCTTGATTGGTACAAATAGAGATATTATACAATAGCTAACCTTCCTCTAATATACATAAAGAAATGTGAGAGGAACATGACTTCAATCCTAATTTTGGACTTTTTACAAACGATGTGACCAATCAAACCCTTCGATGGAGACATCATACTAGTCAACTATAATAGTATCAACTATAATATTTAATAAAAAATAAAAACCATGCTCCTTGTAATAGATAAGATTTTTTTGGAATCTTCACTTTACCGCTAAGCAAACTTCGATTGAACTGAACCAACGAGAACAAAGTGATCTACATACATACATATATATTCACAAAAAACGTTCATGAAAGATGATTGGCGGAGTATGTGTTGGTTCCATATCCGATTCTGACTCGGACAAGTATAATTGTCAGTTGTTGAATTGCACTATTAAAAAAACATTTCAGATCAATCACTAGGGATTTAAAAAAAAACTGAAAAACAAATTCAGATTTATCGATCGGAGAGATTGGAGATTTGTTCCTCTCACACTCACTCTCATTCATCTCAGCTCACACATTTAATGTTTACATGAACTGTAATTCCCGTATTACGAGAGCTGGATAGGATGATTACATGTTACCAACTTGCTTTCTCCACAGTAATCAGTGGTGGAAGGAGGCTTCAAATGCAAGAGACAACTACTCACCAACCGCTTCGTTGGCATAGCAACATCATCTCTTCTCCTTCTTCTTCTTCTTCTTCTCTTGCAAAGCCCTCTTGTTTCGTCATCACTTGTTCTTGTTGTAGCTCTTGTTCTTCTTCAATTCGGGGGCAAATGGCGGAGCAGAATCCTAAGGGGTTGCCTCTAAGGTCACTCTGTGTGTTTACAGTGCTAATTCTCTTCTTAAACACGGAAACTCACTGTGCAAGCGCTGATGATGTGACCGGGATGCTTTGCAATGAAGATTTAACTAGCTTTCTTCCTGCTCTTTACAGCGACTCCTCCCGTTTCACCTGTAGATCTGTGTGGAATAATTACGTCCTCAGAGTAAGTCTGAACTGATCTTACCTTTTTCTCTCTTCTAGATGCTGTTCTGATGCTTCAATTACGAATTATCAAATGTTGTTCCTCCCTTCTTCTCCTTCGTCAAAGAGGGGAGAAGGGGGTTGATAAGGAGAATTTAGTTGTCTCGATTTCAAGTACAAATTTCAAATTCATGACTAGTCAATTGCTGGACTATAGCCCACAAGTAATGTTGACTAAGATAGTAGAAGCAAATTCCTGTATCTGTGATTTGTAAATGGTTTTTATAATAGAAAAAAGGTTTATAGACTTCTAATACATCACTATGGCTACTGCAGTACTTCCAGAGTGAAGATCATGTCCTGACCGTTGTATTATCTACTGAATATCTTTCTGGTTGGGTGGGAATGGGATTTTCAAAGAATGGACTCATGATTAATTCCAGTGCTATGGTGGGTTGGATTAACAGAGAAGGCCGAGCAAGAATCAAACAGTACTACCTACGGGGAGCTAAGCCGTCAGAAGTCAAACCAGATGAGGGCAACTTGAATATTACTAGCAGTCCAATTGTTGTTGTTCATGCAGCCACCATTTACTTGGCATTTCAACTGAAATTTGCTACCCATCTTCGTACAGAAAATATCTTATTAGCTTTCGGGAGCACAACTCCTCTTCATGCACATTTATCAAAGCATGAAGCTAAGATAGCCCTTGTGTTTGATTTCAGTACAGGTTTGTTCCTTACCCTGGTGCTTCCTCACAACCAATGCAGATGCTACTACCATATTCCATCTGTTATTCTTGGATGGACTTCTTGCTTACACAAATGAGACAGTGAAAATACAGAAGGTGCTAGTGTTATTAAGCTTGTTATGTGTGTTGTCTATGCATCAAAAGCAGTTGATAGATATCTTTCCAACTGTCATTTCATCCTGCTTTTAATCTTGAATGCTAACTTATGTTACTGTTTTTATGTGATCAAGAAATATATAATTGCTTTTTTCATATAAAAACAGGAAACTGTTTTCTTTTGAGGTGATGATGCCCTGTTGGAGTGGGGGGCTAAGCTTTTTCACTGCAGAAGTGAAAAGGAAGGGTAAAACTTTCTCCTATTATGACTTTCTTACATAACCCCATGGTGCTTTATGTAGGGACGATGAAGAACCACAAACAGCAGTATTTGAATATTTATTCGGATTAACCAGGATCTGTTAAAGAGGGCTTATGCACATAATTTTTAAATTAAAATTTCCTTTATCATCCATATGCATAGGAAATTAGGTAGAGAAAAAGAATATTTTGCTTGTAGTTTGGTTTTCAGTTTATACTTTTTAATTTTAGATGCATGAAGCCCCAACTATTATTTTCCTAAGTCAATGCTGCATTGTGCATCTTGTGACATCTTTTATTTATTTATTTATTTCCTCTTCTTGGGGTAGGGGAGGGGGTGGTGGCCAATGGGGTGCCCTTTCCATAGGCTTACATGACAAAAAAATTATTCACAAATCAAGTAGTTTTACAAGACAACGTAAGTATAAAACAAAGTCAAACCTACTTTAATTCATACACTGCAGCTTTGGATGAAAAGGCATGGCTACCCTCAGGCCCTGCACATTAAATGCTGCAAACAGCTTTTTCCTAATTAAATGAACTTTTGTTTCTCTAAGGATTGATTGTGCTCATCTAAATCTAACCTGTTAGATCTTTATTATTTTTGCTTTGTTTGTTGAAATTGCGGTGACCATGTTGGTTGCTCAGAGAATATAAGTTTCTGTTTTCATTGATATGACTTTGTATGGTTAGATTCCATTAATGCCTTTTTGTAGCTATTTGTGGTTGAAAATTATGAGAAGTTACCTTAGCAGCTTAAGTGGGATGGAATTGCACAGTTGCTGTTATATATCTCTGTGTGTTAGAACTATGCTTTCTACAGTGTCATATCTTAAAAGCTTAAGTGGATGGAGTTGCTTCATAAGCAACTCTCCAGGTTATGATCATCATGTTGTGCCAGGAGACAATTATCCATGGAAGATGATTGTGGGATGCCAAGATGCCATAAGGTCAAGGCCTGAAACCCTTTACCAGGACACTTTTGATAACCTGCTAAAGTTTGTGATACACTTAACAATAATCACCACATGGCCATGGGAAAGAGTCAGTTGCTTTCTGCCACTTAAACACTAACAACAAAGTCATTTGCAATCTCAGCTCAGACAACTAGAATATAGCTGGGTCTACCAACATCGCAAACCCATTCTGCCAAACAAGAATTTGCCTTCATTACACTGATTCAGTTTTTGGGATATACATTCCAATATTTTGCCTTGGGGGCTGCCGCTCCCTGCAGTGGGGATATTCTCTATCGGACCTGTACATTCACAACAATGACAACACCCCAAAAGCAGTACACTAACAGTATGAACTTCAACTAAGCAATAAAATCTTTAGTTTTTCAGGTGGATGTAGGCCAGTGTGTCTGAACCATGTCAAATTCCTCGTGCTTTCTGTGATTTTTTTGCTTTCATTGGTTCCTCATGGTTGTGCATTCGTTCCAAAAGAAGCCCCTGTGACTGCCAAAATAAGATAGGACAACAAACTTGATCTTTGACTCTCAAATTGAGTTAGAGCCCCATAACTTTTCATATTCTGCTTGAGCATATTTTTTGCATCTCTACATACATCAAGACTACTACTTTGTGTATAATAGTAGATAGATAGATAATGTTTGCAGCACAACCTTGGACTCAAATAGAATGTACTGAATTGAAGCTTGTGAGCTCGTGCACTCTTTCTTCCCTTCACCCCCTTCTTCCACTGAAAACAAATAAAACACTGAATTATTCCAACCCTTCTTGGACCGAAGCCCACTGGACCCAGTTCTTTGTTGGGTTGGGGCTTCAAAGCCTAGCATGCCATTCCAACCAGTCAAATGTTTTTTTCGATGACACCAAAAAGAGTATGACTTAAAGAATAGAAGCCAAAACCTAAACCTAAGTTGTTCCTAAACCAAAACCAATAAGACAATTGCTGTGATTTGTACCATGAGAGTCAAGAACAACCTGTTGGAAATTCTTAGGTATTGGTATATTGGTGCTTGAAATGACCGAATATTTAAACTCCAGAATGTAATAATTAGAGACTTCGAGTTCTTTTGATGATCTTCTTGCCTACCTCTGAATTTCCTGAAGTGTACAAAACTTGCAAATGGGAGGCAGGAGCACTGGCATTTGTTTTTTTTTTCTTTTTTCTTTCTTTCTTTGCCAGCAGTGATCATGGTTTTAGTGAGTGAGGTATCAACCTTACCAGATAATATTCTCATCAATTGTTTCAGAGTTTTTCTCTACCTGTTACCATTTTCTGCATCATAGACAGATAAATTAACAGATTTACTTTAGCAATGATAATAATCAGGAAATTTAGAAGGGAATAATTAGAATCTGAAATTCTTTTCTTGGTTGTAATTACTGCATTTCTTAAAAAGAAAGTGGTTTCTTTGTATTTTGTCAAACCCTGCTGGTGTTTCCTGTCTCTTCCAATGGAATGTTATGCTGTTGCTCTTTCTTTGTTTTGTTTATTTGGTTGCAGTACAAATTGCTGGCCCTATCTTTGAAATATGTCATTGAAAAATAAGAGAAAAAGTCACTGTTCTTTCCACATAATGGTAGATGCAGAAGCATGCTAATACTATACTTTTCAAAGTATCTTTCATTTTTAATTTTCTGCTATCAAAACCTGTCTATGCTTTGAAGTTTTGTATCCAATTTGTTTATGGATCTGCAACCTTCTTTTAATTGATTTTACTTTTCTTACTTTTCCGTCTTAGTAATTAATGTATGAGAAAACTTCTTCTGGTTTAACCGAGTTAAAATTAGATGTCTGACAGAGTACAAATTAATGTTCTGCCACAGGTTCTGCAACTGTTGGTTCCAATTTTGATGGTTTGAAGAGGAACCATGGAATACTGGCTACAATTGGATGGGGGGTGCTTCTTCCAACTGGGACAATTATTGCAAGATACTATAGGCACCGAGATCCTCTGTGGTATTATCTCCATGTTTCCATTCAGTTCGTAGGATTTATCTTTGGGCTTGCTGCTGTTGTTGCTGGGAAGGTACTCTATGGTAAACTTCATGCCAATGTATCAACACACAGAGGCATCGGGATATTTGTGCTTGTGCTTAGCATTCTTCAGGTTTGTCTAATGAGAAGTACCCCAGATATGACATATTTCATATTATACATGGATGGATGTTCATCGGTGTGTAATGCATGCATGCATGCTTGCACCATCCGTATTTTTGCTCAGAGGTCCTTCTTAATTTTAATTTTTAAATCATGCTATATTCCAAAAACTAACCATGTTTCTTATGTGAGGATCAGATAATGGCGTTTTTTCTACGGCCTGACAAGGATTCCAAGATTCGCAAGTTCTGGAATTGGTACCATCACTGGTTTGGGAGAATTGCTTTGTTCTTTGGAGTTCTGAATATTGCCCTTGGGATTCAAAATGGAGGCACAGGGAATTTCTGGGTAGCAGGGTACTGGGTTCTTGTTGCAGTTCTCCTGATCATTGTTGTTATTTTAGAAGTTTTATTGCGGATGGGAATGTATCAAAAGACAGCTGGTCCTGCAGCCTTCCAGATGAATCCGGCTGAATAGGTAATATTCATTTTCTTAAGAGTAAATGTATGCAGTCTCATTGTCTCCATTATTTTTTCTCTTTTTCTGTGCATGAATGATCTGTTTTATTTTTGTCAGTTTATTCATTTAGTTTCTAGTGCCTCTTTATATATAGGAGGGTCAATATTATGCTATAGTAGTTGAATCTGTTTGTTGCTGATACATAGTTGGCAAGGCATTGCCTAGGGATCCAAGGCCCTTCCAACAGCTTCGGTTGCCTAGATGCTGTGACAACTATGTTCTAAAGTATAAAGATAACTATATTCTATTTTATTTTTCATGGTGCTTAAATCAAACTCATGCACAAACCCACTTTGTTTTTATAGAAAAGACTATTCCATGCTGGCTGAATCAGTTCCACTTGTATGATAACATGGCTGAGGATGTATCTTTGCAAGCAGAGTATTTGGATGTTGAACCTGTGTACACAGAAAAAGAGTGTTACACCAAATTTCTCGGTCGCACCACGCCTTGGCTTGAAAACTCACTGTTCATACTTATATAGCTGTGTTGTATTGTGCAAAAAAAGATTCTTAATTGGATTGTGCACTGAAAGTTCTCGATGTCTGACTAATCAGACATCCAATTGATCTGTCTGTATTCAGTTTTGTTTGTGTTATAAAAAGATGAGTTTGATTTGTTGATTTAGTAGCAAGGAGAAATGATGTATGGAAAGAATTATTTGGTTTTAAGTACTGAAGATAGTGATAGGCCTTTACTTTCCTAATCTACACACTAAACAGCCCACAGACAACCATCACTTTCAGTTTTAGCATTAAGAGTAGCAAAGAAGCTAACATAGTCTTTTGTGGTGGTATAAAAAGATGAATTTGATTTGTTGATTTAGTAGCAAGGAGATGCTTTATGGAAAGAATTATTTGGATTTAAGTAATGAAGATAGTGATGGGTTTTTACTTTCCTAGTCCACACTAAACAGCCCCACTGACAACCATCAGTTTCAGTTTTAGCATTAAGAGTAGCAAAGAAGCTAAAGGAGTCTTTTGTGGTGTTAATTGTGACTTCTGAAACCACGGCAGGACACATGTCATTCAGTAAAGGAGTGAACAGTTGGATCACAAGTCATCGTCGATAACCACCGGTAAGTCGGCAACTTTGTTCGATTCCGATATGATTCCCCCTTCACCTTACAAATATAATTGAGGAGGATTTGAATTCCTCTCCAAGGAAAGATGACACCAGGATTTTTAGCCCAGGTGCAAGAACCATGTTTCCTATACTATCATATAAATTTCTTGATTGTTGCTTCTTGAATCAGAATTAGGTACCAATTCCTCATTTTCTTTGTAATTAATCACTTTCCACCCAAAAATCACTAATATAGCTTCTTTTTTCCCTGGGGCAGTTTTATCACTGCTATCAAAATCATGAAATTATCATCAAACATATACCTAGATCCTGAAAAAACCACAATCCCAACTCTCTAGACCATAACCTTTTGTCTCAACTGCGCTGGGTCCAAATTGCAGATCAGGACAAGTTGGTTATTTTATGAGGACACATTCCCCAGTAGAGGCTGTTTCCTGGGCCATCTCTCTTGTCTCGTTCTCTGGTGATGTCTTTTCATGGCAAGGTTACTTCATCATTTGAAACTTTTTTTTAAGATCAATGTGAACACAGGTTTAAAACATGTCCTACATAGTTCATATGGAAGTCATTCTTAAAACCAAACCAAAATAGTCCGGTGGAATAAAATCAGAGAAATGAATGTATATCAAACCGAAGGCTAGGTTTTTAACAAAACCCAGTAAAGAAAATCTAACTAAATCATATTGAATCCATGAACCGGAACCAACTCAATACAAATCGAATATATCTAGATTCAGTTGCAGCCAGTATAAACCGATTTTGGTCAGAGGAGTCAGGAATCATTCTGTGTTTGTTTGCTGGAATAAAAATGGGAGTGGGAAAATTCTTGAAAAGCGTGTAGTTTTCTTACTTTTTCCTTAAATCAAGGAAATTTGTCTGGTGATGTGGCAGCTCAACTTTTCCATCCTAAACCATTTTAAAACCCCACATGTTTGGTGGTTGTGGTGGGGGGGGGGGGCCCCCCCCCCGGGGTTCTTTTCCCCCCCGAATTGCTTGATTTGCGTGTTTTTTACTCAATAATTTTGATAATTTTGCCTTCCTAATCTTATACAATGTGGTAATTTGAATTATTTCCTAAAAATTATTCCATTTAAATTCTCTTCCTGTCATATGTTACCTTATGAGGCCCATCATTAGGCATAATTGGCGTTATCAAATCACTAAGATTCTTTTATAAGATTCTGATAATTTAAATTGTTTCCATATTATTTCATGTATACATCTTCCCTAATCCATTTGGCTGTTGACTTTGTAATTTAAATTATTTCTTAATAAATATTTCCATTTAAACCTCCGCCTGTCCTTTCGTGTTACCTTCTAAGGCTTTCATTAGGACATGTTAGAATGATTACAGCGATTACAAAATCTCTTCATATTTAAATTGTTTCCATGTATATACACTTCCCTAACCATATTTGGCATGTTGACTTTTGAGGATTAGATCACTAGAATATAGTTGGTAAAATTGCTCATTAATCGGGTTTTGCTATAAAAAGTTTTACTATTTATGTTCTATGTAGATTCTCCTCCTAATTACATTTAGCATATTACTTTTGGTTTTGTCTTGTGATAATTGGTGTTGTGATAGATCGCGGATATAGTATAAAATTCACACACAAAAATTTTTCTTTTTCCACCCCACCTTTGCAAACAAACGCAGCCTTGAAGAAAACAGCCAGAAGAGAAAATTTAATCTAGAAACAGAGAGAATTAATTAGGTTTGGAGGTACAGTTCAAAGGCAAAGTCAGCACCTTGGACAGTCAATCTTCAACTTGTAAAAAGTCTGAAATTGATATACTCATGTCGTTTACGAGTTTGGATTTTTTACCTATGATAGTAAAGTTTATGCTTCCCTCATATTTTTTTCATGATACAATAGACGTAGGACATCTCTTAAAATTGACAAAATGAACCAAAAGTGAGACTCTGTGGGTTCCATCACTATAAAAATATAAAGAGAGCATAAACATTTACCAACCACCAAATAGAGGATTCTGTTTTTTTAATAGAAGATGGAGAGTCCGGATTGTCTTCCCCTAACGAGTCCCCAACTGCTGTTGACCACAAATTACAGGGGGCCTTTAGGGTGATAAAATTTTTTTTTGAATACTTACGGGTTTCACATAATTTGTGGTTGTAAAGCCGTCAAGAAGAACTCGAGTGCTCTCCGTTAGGAGAGATTATCCATACTCGAAGATAGAGACTCTTGATATGCCATGCAACATTGTTATTTAAACTTTTCATTTGTTTATCTCCCTTTATTTAATTTTAAAAGTTCATTACTTTGAAAGACGATATTCAAAGTAAAAAATTGATAGTAATTTGTAAGTGTCATTTTTTTTCTTTTTCTTTTTTTTTTGTTAAAGTGTGTCATTTTCAAGAATTGCTAAAAAGTACAAGCTATGATCCGATATAATACATTAAAATATTCTAATCATTGGGTGGATCATCAGGTTCGTTGGGTGTGCAATAAACGCCTGAGAATCATAGTTAGGTGACTAGGTCATCAAATAATTATTTGGGAATTGGTGGTCCATTTAGTGTACCTAGTATTCAGCTACAGTGTTGATGATGGAATTCATGATCATGTTCATGCATTTTCATTGAAGAACTCATGGTTCATACATTTAGCGATTTCTTCAATTTGATTATTTCCAGTTGATCATCTTTTATGATAACTCGGCCTTGTGGTCCTACAACTTCAATTGGAGAGGAATCTAAGATTTTCTTAAAAAGAGGAAGAAACAAGAAGCCACCACTTGCAGTCCTAAAAAGAGTAAAAAAATGGTGGAGAGCGATGTGAAAACCACCTTAGGATTCCTTTAGCCTACCAATAAAGGGTTAAAAAAATCAGTCCCAGTATTTTCTCAGGTTTGTGTTCCACTCACATTTATCTATCATACATTAAGACGGGAAGTTCTCCTGTAAATTCTAACAAAATAAATCAGAGGTGAGACCTCCTAGTGACTCCCCATTAGTTAAGTACGGATGACGCTTTTTCATCACAAATTGGTGTGGGACCCACATCTGAATAAAAAAAAAAAAATAAAGGTGGGCCCTCAATGGACCCACATGAACCCCACCCAATTTTGTCTTGAAGCAACGTCGGGGGAGCACGTACTGCTCCCCGACGGGAGAGTAATCTGGACTCCCATTAGCTTCTTTCTAATACTTGGTGGAGTGTTGTAAGCAAAGCATATACCTCTACCTTGACTGGTAGAAAATCCAACTCCTCCTTCCCTCCAAACTCTACCCATTTTGTAATCTGTGTATTAAATGATGTGAATATCGCTGCAATATATTTTCTTAGGAAAAAAATCATCTGCTATGCTCAGTTCTCTATTGTGCACTTTTTATACCAAATAACAGATAGAGATTTAAAGTTTGATTTTAAATTTGAAAAGTTCAAAATAGCCTTGTAGTTTATTTGCTTTCTTAGCCACTACTTGGCATATATGTGCACTGCTGTATGCTGTGCACAGCAGATGATTTTTTTTCTTTCATTTTTTCGACTTCCATGATAATACTGGTGAAAAATCTCCTTCATTATAAAATAACGTTCACCCATCATCTAAGGTCATTATTACTCTCCTTATTGCATGAAGTTGATAATATCCATTCCTCTAAAGCGATTTCTACACCATCCAAAGTTCAAAGTCACCTGTTGTGATTGAAAGATACCTAATTCCATAAATTGCATGTTTTGGATTGTTCTCATCATTGAAATTAGATGAAAATTTTTCCATGTCCACTAACAATTTGCTGCAAACTTATTAAACAGAGAATCTAGAAATGTCTTGAATCTTGGTATCCATGAAAGAATGGGAATGATCGTAAAAGCTAAAGGTGGAAACGGGTCCATGATGTTGCTGCTGTTTGGAAAGGAAGAAAGAAGCCAAAGTGCACTAAGAGACAATCCATTTCGGCTGGTATTATTGGTCTTGTTTTTCAATTGTAGCTGCTCTCAATTTTCATCATTGGTGATGGAAAATGCTTCTCATTTTCAAGTTTTCTTTTCCCACTTCTTTGACAGCAAGAAAATGGGAGAAGGCATTGGATCAATTGTAATATTAATTCAAAAAAAAAAAAAAAAAAAAAAAAAGCTTTTAGAACAAGTTCAAGTGGTAGTAGAAATTTTGAAAGCTAAGATCATTAAGATCAGATGAGGTTCACTATTTGATGTAAAACACAATACCTACCCAAAACTTTAATTATGAACATAAGAGGGGGAAAATGTATGAGTGAGTGAACAACATGCATGTAGCCACAGTTAAAATTTCATTTAATAAAAATGAATGAAAAGAGAGAATGAAGTTGGAAATCTGAATACCCAAAAAAAATAGAGGAAAACAAAAAAAAAAGCGAGAATGAAGTTGGAAAAAGATTGTCTCAATACCCTAAAAAAGAGAGGGAAAAAAACAAGAGAGAATGAAGCTGAAAAAAGATTGTCCGAATAGTGAGATTTGAATATTATAAATTTAATGTGCAGCACCTGCTGTCAACAATGGAAATCGAAATCTCGGCATCTCTTGCAAGTTGTTTACCCCCTAAAAAAAAAATTGGTGACCAGGTTCACTTCATCACTTCCAGTACAACTAGCTTTAAATTGGGAATTGGATTTTAGTGTTAGTGATTTGTGATATTCAGTTTTGATAGAATGGAAATGGCAGCTTATGATGTGTTGTTATTTGTCTACTTCTGGTCAATTTTTTTTTATTTAGAGACTGGGTTATTCATTAATCGGTTGACCCAGATTTTACATTTTATCTGGTCAATTCTGATTGAATCAACCGCAGCTGGTCAGCTTTTGACAACTGAAGGGAGAGATTCACTCTTACACAATGACATTCACCACCAATGAGTGGGTGGGTGACTTTTTCCATTAAACTATATGGTTGGGCCCACCTCTAAATACTAATAAAATTAATCAGAATTGAAATCTCAAGTAAATCCACCCCCTTATTATGTGGTGAAGGGAATTAACGTTGCATGCGAAGAGAATTTCATGCCTTTATATGTGGAATTAGACTCTCTCAAAGCTATTGATCTATTAAAGCCTAATGCAAGAATACAAGGGAAAGCAGTAAAAATGGTGCATACAATAAAAGAAGAAGTGGGAAGTTACGAAGAAATTATAATTCAACATGCATATCGGGAGTCCAATTACAATGCTAACTGGATCACGAAGAGACCGACTTCTTTAGAGGAACCTTCGCGATTCTTTTTGGATCCACCCCAAGAATTGGAGGAGTTCCATTGGCGGATAAAATTTGCATGCTTGATTAGTTTTCTTTTTCAGAGTTGCTAAACCCTGTTTATTTGTTACCAAAAAAGAGAAGAAGAAGAAGAAGAAGAAGAAGCATAAGAGGAGCACAAATTTCTACCTTGACAAATAGATGATCTAAACTCTGATTGAAACTGGCGAAGGTCACCGTTTTTTTAAAGGGAAGGTTTGGGGTGAGGGGGAAGTTTTGATCCTCTTGTTAAAGAAGCTCTCCAAATGAGTGTCAAATGAGTCATATGATTTTATCGATATAAAATATTCTAATCTAAGGACTAGGATAAATCTAATGTGTATATCCTTATTTTAGAATGTTACTTGTGATTAGATACCATAACTCAAGGATACTCACCAAGAGATTTCTTCCAAGTAAATAAGGGAGGGGAAGAAGTTGCAAGCATGTCTATATAACATTGAAAGACAGGATATCCAAGACATGTACGTGTGAGATGAACCAAAGCTTTATTGAATTTGAGCTCGGTTTTTGCAATACTGACTGTTAATAATCTACCAGGCAATACAAAATTTTAATGATAATTGAGCATGAATTCTCCCAATAAATTGGCCTGCAATAATCCTTATTACTTTTTCCAATTCAACCAAGTTGCCATGAGTGAGACTTCCGTCATAACATAATCGACAGATTAAGATGCATTCCAGCATGTACAAAGGAGTTCAATTATTTATTGGAAATGCTCGAAACGTTATAAATCGATTGACAAGCCCAATCACGATATCGAAGATTTTTAGATTTTTTTTTCAAAAATAATATTAATTTATCTAAAATAAAATTTTAAGCTATTCTCTTGGAAGTAATAAAGAAAAATCACCCACCACCAACAAATCGCTTTGACCATACTGTTTGGCAAAGTGACAATGAAGGTATGATTAGTGTGGCAAACAAATATCATTATTCTACACCCTCCGATACGGTGAGCTCCATGTGGTCAAACAAAATGATTACGCGGGGGTGCATAACAACCATGGTTAGACAAACAAAAAAAATAAAGAAGAGTCAAATTCTTCTTGTGGGACCCACTTTCTACGGATTGTGGCTTTCTATTTATCATGCATCTCATGTGGATCCACATCCACCATGGTGATGGAACTTCTCCATTTAAGCATAATCCCAAGAGCATCAAGTCTCGTTGATAATGGTCCCCCTCCCCATGTGCATAAAGGGCTCATGTTTGAAATGTTGAGCTTTAAAGGGTACCAATTATAAGTTCCCAAGCTCTTTTAGCAATAAGAGCAAGACCACATTCCATATTTTTGATGTTAAGACCTCCGCAATCTCTTGGTACAAATTGGCGGGGGGGGGGGGGGGGGGGGGCAGAAAAGAGGGGGGGGGGGTGTTTTTGTGGGGGGGGGGGGGGGGGGGGGGGGGGGGGGGGGGGGGGGGGGGGGGGGGGGGAGGGGGGGGCGGGGGGGGTTTCCCCCCCCCCCCGCTCTTTTTAGGTTTTGGTGGGTTGGGTGTTGGTCCCCCCCAACAAAGGGGGGGCGGGGGGAGGCACGACGGAAGTAGTATTAAGTGTGCTAAGGCACTTAGCTCCGCCGAAAGGAAAAAGAAATCAAAAGATAGAAAATAAATAAATTTGATGGCATACAGCTTTGAGTAGAGGCTTGACGCTTTTGACGTTGGATGTGAAACCATAGCAAAAGTTTATTGTCCAAAAGTCAAATCAAAGACGAGATATAACAGTGAACGGGACACTTTGGATGGATGGTATACAGCTTGAGAGTTGAGAGTCGAGAGTTGAGAGAGAGCCACATAATGCTGATGAAATTTAATTGACAAGACCCATCTCGTTTGCTATAGAGAGAAGAAGAGAGAATACAGAATAGTGAAAGAGACCAGTGTGAATGGTGCGGCAGAAGTGGGAGCTCATCATGTACAAGACGTGTTCGATGAAAGTCCTCAATGACCACAAAACTGTTTCTGATGCATGCTTACCGTATATGGGTGGGCATTCTATGATTGTCATTGTCCCCAATGGCCATTTCCAATTTCGCATACCCACCCAAGGTTTCCAAAAGACAGCATAATAGTTGGGTTTCCTTTTTATCCCTTTTTAGTGATGTGGAATAGACTTTATCAAACCAAACCAATGAGGGCAGGAGTTACAGTGCCTCAAGATTCATCTACAAGGAGACCCACATGTCGAGACAGCCCTGAGATCGTATAAACCCGGCAGTATGGAGTATGTACAACCCTTATCCTTCTTACTTTTTTTTTTTCTTTGTCCCCTTATTTTTTGATTCTTAACTACATGAGTTAGCTGAAATTCTCTAATAAACCTTTTGGCTTTAACTTTACAACCTAGACTCCATATTCCTTCTACTTTTGGCAAAAAAAATTCCCCTCTGAAACTTGAAAGTTAAATTGACTTTGGAATAAATACACATTCTTTTCAAAAGGATCTCTAAGTGGGTGTTACTATTTACTTATGGTCCTTAGATTCATGTAACTTACATTGCAATGTCTTAATCTTGACTTTAAGTATGTGTTCATCTCATGCTTACTTATTTTATGCTTTTAGTTAGAGTAAAAGAAAAGAGAGAATGGCATCCTTTATTATCAAGTTTTCTTTAGTGTGTTATCATGTGTGAGAGGATCTCGGAACTTCCCCATGTAAGTTCCTTCATCATTCTCATTATTTAATATCAAATTGCAGTATGGGCAAAGAATAGGCCCCCCAGCAGCACTCTTAACGAGAATTTGAATAATTTGTAGGAATTGGAAGACAAGAATCAATCTTTTGTTTATTTTCCTGTTAATTTCTTTCATCTTTCTTTATTTGAATGTCAATTTTTTGTCAGTCCTCAATCACATGCTTGTGTGTATCATGATAGAGACCCTGTTTTGTGGTGATAGCTTACAATAAGAAAGAGAAAGGGTTGTTGACCTAATCTCCTGATTATATTTTATTCAAGAGTGACCTAATATTTTATTTTATAAGTTGGTTGTTAGAGCCTAAGACTTGATTAGTTAATACATGAATGGAGCCATAAAGGAGTAGCAATCATGGTTAATGACAATATCTCCAAGGAGTAATAGACTACGATCACTTTCTATAAACCAAGTAATATTGCAATGTGAGTGTAGCTATTATGTTTAATATGAATCCTCACTGATACCTAACAAGTAGCTCATGGGTGCTCCACATTAAGATTCTATTAAGACTTGAATAAAGAGAACAGCAGTGTGGTTTATTGGAAAAGTGAATGTGCCCGAGGCCCCATTTAAACAGGGAAATTAAGATGCTTTGCCAATTTATGATGGCCAAAATATCCTTGCATTACAAAAAAGTGCCATTGGATTTAAAATTTTCCTGGAGAAGAGTAGGAAAGCTTGAGAAACTTGGTTCAGTTTAGCTGTTGTGACTTGTGAGTGTACTTTGCTATGGTAACTCTGTGAAGTACAATAGCTGGTACATAAGGGGTGTGGCCCTGAGGGGTTGACCGGGCATACACCCACACAAGAAAGAGAGAGAGAGAGAGGGGGGAAGCCACAGAAGACAGCATCTATCTGCCAAATGTATATTGCCCACCAAAGCAAGTGCAGATCAGATGCTGTGGAGCCAACCCTTTTTGTTTATAAGCTTTTGTGTTCAGGAAATTTTTGTTATACACTTACTAGAAGGAGAATGGTAGCTTCAAAAGAATCTAAGAAACCCAATTAAGGATGGTAGCTTCACTGGAACAGCATCTAATGAGCTCAATTAAGCAAGGCCATACAAAGGATCAGATCCATGATCTGTGTCCATGCTTACAAAATCACACATGCATAAAAAAGAAAAAAGAAAATTTTGAAAGTAAACATGAGAAGAAAAATGAAAAGTGAACACTAGATGAACATGAGTGACCACTACAAATGTAGCCAGCTTTGTAAATTGGTACAGCTCATAGTGTGATTTAAATATTCTCTGTTAATCTGATTATGGGTCTTCACCAAAATTAAACAAGTAATTGACAAACATTTCTTTTTAATTTTTTAGGGTTCAGATTCTCAGACTAGTGCTTATGATAATGTTTTCAATGGTTAGAAAAAATTATGGTACCACAGGGGAGTACTTCCTTAAGACATTATCTTGTTTTTTGTATTTAAATCACTACCGATGAAAAAGCAATAATTATGATATAATAATTATTGAATCTGTTCCTCTTTATGTCATATTTGTTAAAGTTGGTGTTTGGTTCCGATTCTGATAGAACTATGGTAACTAGTTTTGATAGATAAAGTCTAAAGTAGGTTAAAATAAATATATAAATGATAGCTATTCCAATGAAATTGTCATATTTGTTTGTCTCACTTATCTATACAATTTAAGAAAAATTTCTTGAGATCATGCAGGTTCATAAGGCTCCCACTATTACAGGATCCAACAGGGGTTAAGCCTATGAATCCTTATCATTGTTTATCAATGTTTTATACGAGAGATTATTTTCATGTTTTAAACTTGCAACTTGTGGATGTCCTTTTCACATTCTATATATAGGCAATAAGTTTAAAATAGTCTTAGATTTAAACTTTATTCGTCCCTTTACACTTTTTCCCCCACCCGAATAACGGTATTAATAAATATGAGTGATGGTGTATGCTATGTGATATTAGATAGGGAAATTGCTTGGGTGTTGTGCAATTAATGTGCAACACTGGAGTCGAGGCTGATAAGATAGTGGGTCCTCAGGTCCTTCGGCTTGGGAAGAAGGGTGAAAGGGTGCAAGACTGGATCCCTGAGGCATGAGAGGGTGTTTTAGATATCTTTGTTAGTTCCATATGCAATTCCAATACATTGGATGTGCATGTAAAGCTAACAGCATCGTCCATTGTGTGGTGAACACCTTGCTAAGGACCCACACCCAATTGCAGAGGAAGGAAGGATGATGAGAAGATATAGTTTAATTATGATGGAAGATAAAAGAATGAGAAGACAGCAGACATTAGGACACATACCTAAGGGTAGCAAGGGAAAGCATATTCTATGGCATAGCATATTAGCATGGCACGCCAGGTAAGAGCAGAGCATGCAATGCACCACTTAGATTTTGATTGAAAAAAAAATAGAGCCAAATGCCAATGGATGACTGGGGACCTATATGCTCAAGAGATAGGAAGAGGGAGAAAGTTGTTCTTGGGATGGAGATTTGAATTTAAGATTTTCTTGATCTTACTAACGCTACATAAGTGACTATCACTACTGTTTTAGAAGTTATTTCCTCGTAAAAATATGAGTCTATTTTCGACTACTACCACCAATGTGATTTGAAGTATGTGAGCATGCCAAAGTCACAAGAACTCAGAGGAAACAAAACATATGCATTCAGCCTACATGCTAATGTTGGATTTACCTCTTGCCTTGATGTAAGGACTTTGATATTTCTTTAAAAAAATTCGTAAAGTCCTTTTAAAGGTAGACCTAAACTCATTATAAACTAATAAATAAAAGACTAAATTTAAGATAAATTGATTAATTAAAAATACTCGATACAGGATGATAAGTTTTTTAAAATCACCTGATCGATATGATACTCAATAGTTGATACCGATATTTTAAAAGGACCATTATCTTCTCAACCTAGCTACATTGCTATTCATGAAATATCAGCCTTATTTTTATAATACAAATGATACTCCCTAAAACAACGAATAAGTGATAACAAGTATGCAACTTGCATGAGTTAATGATAGTTTCTTTGACACGTGCCTAGGATTCACGTGCTGAGGCATTGTGGGGCCCTTAGAATAATGGTGACTAGAGAGTGGAGAGAGAGTGAGATTGGGCGAGTCCGTCCCGAAGCGATTGCGGCTGTTGCTTTCTCCCCTTCGTAGATTGTCTATTATTGCATTATTATTTATTTATTTATTTATTACTATTATGAACTATAAATATTAATAATGATAAAGGAAGTAAGAGGAGGACTAACTAGGACTGGCAACAAGAAAGACAACCAAAGTCAGATTCTTTGCAAGTGTCTCTCTGCCATTTCGGCTCTGCTCTGTTCCCTCTTGGTTCACAGCTCTGCTCTTCACTCTGCTGCTGCTGGTGGTGTGTCTTCTACTTATAAATACAGCTCGATTGCAGATTTGAATATAGAGTCATAGACTCACTCACTCTGCTTAAGAGTTCACCATTATCATCACCCAAGTTCTGGTTGGAGAAGGTGGCAAGCTCGATTAAGGAAAATGTATGCAGAGACGGGGTATCTGTATCCATATTTCCTGGGCTTCTCCCAGGAAATTCAGCAACTCGATGACTTCTGTCGGTTCGAGAAGACCAATGCTTTGGTGGTATATTCTCTTTTCCCCCCCTTTTCTTGCTTTCTTTTGGGTTTCTCCAGTCAGCATCTTGAGGACTTTCTCCCACGACTTGTTTTTTTATAGAATCACAGATTGAGCTTCTGCTGATTTTGGTATCATTTGGGTTTAATTTAGGGTTTCCGTTTTTCTTTCTTCGTGTTATCTGATGTTTTTGTCTGTTACTAACTGTTCTGCTCACTAAAGCTGATTGCTTGAATTAAGGTTCTTCTCTTTGCTTTGAGAATTACAACTCGATTGTAGCCTTAGATTGATTGTAATTAGGTATTTCATTCGATTCAAGTTCTTTTTAGCTGCCATCGTTTATAGTTCTGCCCCTCACGATGATGGGTACAGAAGGGAGAGGACAACTATTAATGGCGGTCTTGTTTATTCATCTTCTCCATGTTTTGTTTCTCCGGTATTCTCCTCTATTTTGGAGAAAACCATTTCTTCGACCCAAATTTTTCATCAGTCTTCATTTTCCCGTTATTTGTGGTGTTGTCCTTTCGGTGTCTGATGTGAACTCGGGCAGTTCTAGGCTTTCTTTTCTTCGCACACACGAGTATTAAAGAATTAAAAAAGTTGTAGAAAAGCGAAAGTTGGTCTTCCCCTTTTCGTCTGTTCTCCTACTTCCGGCCTTTCATCCCCATCAAAGCACTAAAACTCCTTTGTGGAATCTGGATTCTGAAAGTAATTCGGGAATGAGAAACTTTTTAATCCGAGAGAGATGTTAGTGCCTTAGTGGACCAATAGTACTGGGTGTAGTTGTTGATGTGAAAGTTTCAATAAAGTTGCAGAAGATCTTTACCGAAGTTCTTTCTTTTCCAGGAAAAACATCCATGATGGCTCGATTGGGCATTTCTGTCATTTAATGTATCTTAAGACACCGTCACAGTTGAGTTTACTGCAAAGTTAGTGGTTTTCCGTAGGGGGCCGTGGTCATGTCTTAGCTATAAATCAAAGGTTTAATCCATAAGGATTCGGGTTTTATTCTGTGGCGAGCCTCTGTTCACTTGTCCTGCCCCAACAAAGCTCCATACTCCAGCGGTTCTTCTATTGACTGGGGTCTCTGGTCAACTAAACTTCTAAAATTCTACAGGGTTTATTAAAATTTTCTCTTTCTGTTAATGATTATATACGAAGTTACGAACAATACCATGATTTTCTAATTCACAGAACACAGTAGATAATAATATTTTGGACTGCTGTTTGTGGCTTATATTTATACTTAAAAATTTTAATGCTTAAACAAATACATCTTGGGCATATTTACTGGGAAGAAATGTTTGCTGCTGATCACCCTGGATGATGAAAGTGAGCTGAAAGAGTATCACAGATGGACCAATGAGAAATCAAACCTGTTTCTTTAGATTGTTCCATATCTGTTGATGTTGTGTGCTTAACAATCTGAAGAAAAATAAATATACTGCAGAACAACCTAAGTTTGATAGCCTTTTCTAGTAATAATTCTTAGTTTAAAGAGAGATTCTGAAACAGGTGTTGCATGTTAGTACTTCTGATACTTCACTTGCCCGTTCAGGGATCCAAGTGATGATCTTCTTCTTCTTCTTCTTTTCTTTTTTTTTGGGGGGGGGGGTATGCTCATAATCAGTGTCTTATTTAGTTCTGAATTACCCGAAGTCCTTTCATTTTGCTTTCACAGAGAGTTCAATTTTTTATTCTATGAGAGGAAACAAGTACCATTCTTTCTAAAGTAATTCCTGCTGACTCACCAGTTGGACACTCAGATATAATGCTACTGATAAAATCTTCTTTTGGTGTTCCGAATTATGTGGATAGAGAGAGATTATATTTTCCTGCTCCTATACTAGTAGCTCATCAATTTCTTATATTATAACAGCTAGAAAGATATCTTCACAGTTACCTCTTGTAACAAAAAAGGGGTGTACACTATTGAGGAAATGTGATTTCTTCCACTTTATTTTGTTGTTGTATGTCATTTGTTATGTTTTCTAATGATCTGGAGAGAGATTCTATTTGTCCCCCCCCCCCCCTCTCTCTTCTGATGGGATAAAGAGACTGTTTTATTGCTCTTGTAGTAGGGGCTTATTAATATCTCAAATTATGATGGTGGGAAAGACATTTTCACGGTGCTTGCAAATGAAAAGAAAATTGTAAATCCTCCAGAATGTTCTTTCATCTTACGTTGATGCTTCCAGATGTTTGTTAACTTTAGATTCAGATTATTTATTTATTTATTTATTACTTCTTCTTTTTTTCTTTTTCTCTTTCTGTTCCTCTACATTTTTCTGATATTTATTCTTCTTAACTGTAGGACAACCTATTTCAGACCACTGTGTCTGAATATGACCTGGGAGGAGAAGGAGATTTATTTAAAGCTCCGGAACCAATCATTGAAGAACCTATAATGTGCCTTAATCCCATGGCAGCTGCCATGTCAATGATTTCTTGTGGGGAAGATGTTATACCATCCCAAACAATTAAGGTCCCTGATATTGATATTCAAAGCGATCAGCTGTTAAGTGAGGTTTTCTATGAGTGCAAGAAGGATTTGTTGGCAAACTCCAGCATAGAGGAATCATTTCATGAGGACCTGGATGTCAAGATTCCTGCTGTCCAGTTGGATGAGAAAGCAGCTGAGAAAGAAAGGTTGATTGCAGACACAACCTTTCCAAAAAGTGTAAGTTTTGAGTGTTTGAGCTCGATGGACCAGTTTCAAGGGGTTGCTGCTAGACCAAATTTTTTGGATTTCCAGGGAGTAGTTTTTGAAACTGCCTATGGGATGCGGAGGGCATTTAGTGAGGGTGACATACAGGTATGAGCTTTGTTTCCAAAGTTTCTTTCACACCTAATACCTCTGCAATCTGGTAATACCATATGGACTGTAAAAGAAAGGGATGAAGATTATGTTAGCAAGTAACCATTGTTTGCATGGCCAAAACACTTCTCCTGACATTTGAAACAATCTGTTAGTGTGACCAGAACGGATTATAGAAGTAAAGTGTGAAGACATCCATGGCATGACTGTTTGTCAATAGGGACCTCTCTTTGTGCACAGATCACAGATGCATTAGATTAAAGGAAAGAACCATAATATAACTGTCCCCATCAGTAATTCCCCCAAAAGGTTGTGCCATGTGACCTCGTGAAACTGAAATGGTGAATCCAGATAGTGTTGGCCTCAAAACTAGCTAGGGAAGAAATTCCTTTTACCACTTCCCTTGCTTATTTTGGGCTGAAATTTTACAGGTCCTCTATTACATGAACCCACTGAAGTCCATCCATATCTGCATGGCGACAATTGATTTCATGTAACAGTTTCCTTGTTCTTGATGACCTTTAGGTTTATTCAAGAAAATATTGATTATTTCAGAATGTGACCAATGACTTTTTGTGGAATTCATTGCAAATAAAATAGACCAGTAATCATTTGCAGACTTGATGAACTGATCCACAATGAACTGTGAACTACATGAACTAATGTTGACGAGGCTAATTATCCAGCCTCTTCATATTAGTCCAGCAATTACCTGCCTCTGGTTTGATGAAGTAAAGTTACAATATTAAGGATATTTTCAAACAACTGCTGCCTGTTATCTTTGCATCTGATCGTACTGTGTAAATTTTATTTGTGATTGCTTTTAATTTACTTCTTTTTTCCCCCTTTTTGCTGGCTAGTATGTGAGAGATCTGATGCAAATTTGAAACCAGGCTAAAACCTGATGTGTAAAGGTTGAGTTATAAAAGTTTGTACAAATTCTCTGAAACCCTTCCTGCTCCTTACCTCGAAACAAGGCCTGGTGTTGGATTGCTGGTTAAATTGCCAGCCCAAAGGTCACAAAAGATCCAGTTTTAAGCACTGTATGTTTAAATTGGTATAGTGAATATATTGACTTTACAAAATTGAGGTGGAAAGTATAAACCTGCTAGGCACATCTCATTGACATTTTCTAAAATCTCTTGTTTGACTGGTTAAACTAGTCAAGGTTAAAGGTGACCAGGATGACCTTGTCAAGGAGTTCCAGAGAAACTGTCTATGTTTTGTTCATTAGGAGCTAGGATACCTTGTCAAGGCTGCCTGTTGAATATCTGCAACCTCATATTTGCATTTCATGATGCACTGCTTTGTCATGGAACCTCTTTATTGTCTACAAAGAGCTGCTGTGGTGGTTGGATCTTTTAGGATGCATGTTTTCTAAAAAGTTAAAGGTGTCATTGTCTTCTGAAACACATGTTCAGTTCCTACAATGGCTTGTATGAACCTTCCTTCCTAATGCTTCATTGTTTTCTCCATGTAAAAGAGGCATTAGCAGAAAATTTTGCTGTAAGAGGGATGCTTACCGAATCTTTTGATGCAAAAACAAAAATGATACTGATAAAAATTCTAGGTTTGGAGAAATCATTTGTCTGAACAAATAGGGCCTAAGCTGAAAGAGTGAAACAATATATGTTTTATTATCTATGGCCACAAGTCTCTGGAGTAGTCAGCGTGACTTATTTGCTGAGGCTCTTAAACAATTCATGATATTTGCTACAAAACTCTAGATCTGAAAATTTTGTTTAGCATTTTTAGGTTGTTTCCATAAGCTATAGAGTGGGTCATTGACTGGACTTTTCTGACAGACACTTGGTAATGGGAATGCAAGCTTGATCAATTCTCAGTGTGAGCGCACAGTAACTATTGGCAACTATACCCTTGAAGAACGCCAGCAAAGGCTTTCCAGGTATAGGAAGAAAAAGACAAAGAGGAATTTTGGCCGGAAAATTAAGGTAAGCTCTCAGATGCCATATTTCCACTTCTCTTTCCTTGGCTGGAGATTTTGGGTTATAATTCTTTGGTTTTGAAGTCAGTACTACTTTTTATCAAATCTGATTTAGCTGTACTGATCTAGTCATGCTGTCAAGAACTTGTTCCTTAGCCTAAATGAGAGAACTTACCGTGATTACTCTCCATTTTTGCTAATTCTGTGCATTTTTGCACTTGGGACTTCTGTTATCTGCATTTTACTTGAAAACATTCCAGTCCAAGGCTTGGAGGTTGGGAGAATTGTGGTTTATTGGAGCTGTATCCCTAGTTTGGAGTGTGCTGACGGTGGTCTGTTTCAGTATGCGTGCAGGAAAGCTTTGGCTGACAGTCAACCAAGGGTACGGGGAAGGTTTGCTAAGACTGAAGAACCCGAAGTTCCAAAGAGTTAGGAGGTTTGTAGATATGGAAATTAGCTTTTGCTATTTCATCAAGAATAAAACTAGAAGGAAAATTATTAGCTTGCTAGGTTCCTTGGACGTTGTCAGGATAAATTGAGGAGAACTCAGATCTTGAAACTTGCTTTTCTTCTTCTTGTAATAATCTCTTCTGTAGTTCAACGTTCAGAGCGTTGTACATATTGTCTTCTTAATAAAAGAGCACAAATTTCCTACTTTTTTCCCACATGTATGCTATTGCACTGAAACCTACAAATGCACCATGAAACTCAGCTAGTACAAAATCTCCAAATTAGCTTCTGCTAGACATGAACATTATTTTTCGCCTCAGATAATCTTTGAATCTTTGTACGAGTGTTGTCACCCTTTTGCTACTATAGTATCCTTGATGAGCTTGAGGGACTCTTCCAAATCATTGCAGAGTTGTTGAGGATCAGGAATCACATTGGGGTCAAGTGCTAGAACAATGGTCATCTTGTTCATGTAGCTTTGGTAATTAATTGTTAGGGCCTACAATAAACCCAGTAAACATTAGTAAAGATGTTGGCTTCAAGATACATAATTGATGCAAGTCGAAATGATCTTGCCATGCAAATGTTATCTTCTTCCATGTGTATTAGGGGATGGGGGTCTATATTTGCATTGTACATTTGCATTAGAAACAATAGAAAAGGAAATATTGCTTTAGATACTCCAATCCTAGATTCAGGTTCCAAAGAAATTAAGAAACAAAAACAGAATACTTACGTGTGGGTGCCCATAAACACAGGGAGCAAGGAAAGCCATTGGATGGCCAAAAAAGCAAATCTCTTCAATTGGTCCGACAAGGCTTGTGAATGACATTGTAGTGCGTGATAGAATTTTGTAACATATGGCACTCGCTGCCTGTCAACCATACATATATGGAAAGATTTGAATATCACAATAAAGATGGGCATACAAGATGGAAAACTAACATCCATTGTTTCATGGTTTGAATTTGGATTTCAAACCAAGCAGGGTGAGGAGTTCAGACCCTCTGTCAGGGTAGAGGTTTGGACTTTTTTCATACTTGTCCACCACATATTAGGAGGGGATCCAGTTTGAATTCACTGGAATTTCATCTCTGATTTATTTTATCAGTCCTCACAAGTGAGTCTTATCCTATCGGTATAAAATCCAAACTCCAGGTTAAGGATTCTCTCTTTTGCCTGAGTAACAACAAATTGAAAAATGTAGGAAATCTTCTCCTATTCCTATATTAATTTACCTTATAACCAAACAACTTGACTGCCAACTCAGAGCTAAACAATGAGTAGATAGCTTCATATGAATGCTTCTTTCGATCAATGGTGGCCTTAGCTTCACGGATATAATCCAATGGATCATCTCTCAAGGCGATCTTGAAGGGAAGAAGCACATAGCCATGGCGATTTCCCCACTTAACATCAATTCTATCTTTCTCCATCATATCATGTAAAAACTGCAACAAAGGTTAATCGTGAGCTAGCTAGCTAGCTTGTGAAAGATCTTATATATTAATCTATATTTTAACAATAAAGAAGCTTGAAGCTTACCTGGATTCCTGGAGAAGGTCTTGTGTTAACAAGAAGAGCTGCTCTTAGGCGAATCTTTTTGGGAAGATTGTTCTTCTTCTCCGTTGCTCCCTTGTCTTTCTTCTCTTCACCTGCCATGACAGAGTGCATTTATTAAGAAACATACCTTCTGTGGCATTATCATTCCTTTTATGTACATGTACATGTGTAGGAATAGAGAGAAGAAATACAAAAATCAAATCAATTAAGAAGAATGAATGGAGTAAAAGAAAGCTCACAGTATCTTCTGTTAAGGTAACGAGAAAAACCAGCTTGCGTCACTCCTACTGCAACGTCGTTTATTGTCTGCAAGATTCATTCATGATCAGTGATTTTAGGTGATTAATTATGCTAGAAGTTGTGAAATTACATTACTAGGTTAGGGTTCCACTACTTGGTTAGTGGTTCCCTCACAGATTTTTCACCACACACTTGAGGGCGGGCCCACGTAGGTCTAGTGGGGTCTCACCTCTAACTTATTTTATTAGCACTTAGAGGTGGTCCACACCTTTAATGAGTAGTATAAAAGTGTGAGGAGAGCACAAACTTCTAACATAATGATCCAAGTTGGGATTCTTTCATCCCTTTTCACTACACATTACAGCCTACCTCTTGATTCTGTCAAGAAAAATCGAAGGTAATTTCCAAGTGAACCCTGCTCATAATGTGTGGTGAAAAAGTATAAGAAATGATAGGTTGAGGATCTGAATTCCAATGATTTAACAGGTCTAAATCCTCTTCACCCAGACAGAATGTCCACTCATCCTCTCGGTTCAACTTCTGTACTATGCATCTAATGCGCAACACTGTGCTGCCAACGCTCAAGATCGAAATCTCGATGAAGTTTTGATCTCAACCATTGACAGCAGGTTAATGCACAACATTCAAATCTCTGCCCATCGTCCCACACTCATAGTGGGTCAAGCAGGCCTATTTGTGAGGTTGAAGGGATGGGAGGAAGGGCCGTTGGTGGAGAGGACACTGTGATCCACTCTATATAGAATCCATTTTCAAGGCATTCCATGGCTTATTTTGCTTGGAAGAAGCGCTGCTCCTAGCAGTGTGCCGGTCCAGATTTGATTGGATCTGGACCATGCGCTGCTGGGACGTGCCGCTGCTCCCAAGCGTGATCCTTCCATGGCTTCCTCATGTGGAATTATTTAACACACGCTGTATCTCTTTCTTCCTTCTCTCTCTCCTAATCTTTTCTCTTGAGCGTTCGTAACACAACGTACGTACCATGTTCAAGGCATTCTTGATGAACTTCATGTCATCCAGACTAACCGTTCGGTGCACGAAACGCTTAGGAGTGAACTCAACCCCAGGAGGACCTTTCAGAGGCGTTTCTGTATCCGCCAAGAAAATCGCTGTGGCGATGAACTTGGCAACATCTACTATCGTATTCAAAACCAGAAGGAGATTAACCCATAATGCCAACAACGCCCGTGAGAATGCGCTGGTTTTGGTCTCTACAACCCTTTTTCTCTGTGTAGGAACCGTCGGCAACGCACCGCTACCATCTCTTCTGCGGGTGCAGGCGAGCAGGAGTGACATAAGAGAAGTGCCATCGCCTAGAGAGTGGTGAATTCGAAAAATTGATACAGATTCTGCTTCTGGTGTTTTCACGTTGAGGATGTGTAGATCCCATAGAGGTTGGGACATGTCAATGGAGGTCGTACTCAGATTGGAGATGTACTGTTCGACGAATTGCTCAGGTGAGTCCATTTCTGAGTCAAGTTCCGGCATGATTACATGCTTCTTCAAGTCCACCTGCACTCTCTTCCACCTCATTTCTCCTCCTTTTCCGACCACCTGGATTGGACCAGAGTTCAAGAGAAAATTTAGAATTGCATTGAAGAGAGAAAATTGAAGTTAATGTTTTTTTTTCCGTTTTAAGCAAGGTTGAGTAGGGATCACCTCCTCGTTTTTGTCATGCATTATATTTATTCACCATACAATTGGATTGGAGTTCATGTGAGACTTATTGAGATTTTTACCTTTAATTCATTTCATCTGTATTCAAAGGTGGGTCCTACTTCTGTTATGTGTTGGAAAGCATTTTGGGAGCATATACCTGGGATCAAGATCCTCTCCGTCCAGCCTCTTCGTGAGTCCAACACTAAATAGGTGACATATTGACGGATTTAATCACAGCTAGTTGTGATCCGCATGGCATCCATCTAGTGGTTGGACACACATAGGGCTGAATGGAGTGGATATTTATTCCTATTCTAGAGATATGTGTTCCTGCTTCTTTATAGGAGATTCACTTGGGGAGCATAGAGCTTCAATGCTGCGTACTGTGAGGATGGAATGAGTGGTCGAGGTCGAAATCTCGAGCACTCATTTTGTATTTATATTTTACTTTTTCAACCATACCTACCTATAAAAAAAATTTAAAAAAATGTGCTTGAGATTTTGACCTCGACCACTTATTCGATCGTGGCCATATGTAGCACTGAAGTTGAACCCCACTTGGGATCCCGCTTTTGAATCATTTTGTAAGTAGTCAAAAGGTGAGCCTCATTCTTACAGTGTGGCGAAAAAGCATTATGAGCAGATGGAGGTGATCCTAACCCTTCTCTATTCTTGATGGATGGATGGAAGGTTCACGTTCAACTGGCTTTCTTGTTATTGTTGTTATTACTTGCCTGAACACTCGAAAAACGTGGGTGCTTGAGGAGAGTAGGCCCAAGTTCAGCATGGACGACGTTGATGTCGACGCGAGTGGTGCAGCCCATGATAGCTAAGATGTAACAGTTGAGATGAGGTTCATGAAATAGGCGTGAAGCTGGACTCAAGGGTTGTTCTTCCTCTCTCTCGTCGTGGTCCACTTCTTCTTCTTCTTCTTTGATTTTCTTCGTTGCAATTGGTCTCAAATCTTGGCTTCTCCATTTGAGTCCTACCATTGTGCTTGATGATGCCAAGTCTCTGAAACACGGAATGCAGACTATTTGAAGAGTGCCACGAGGAAACTGCTTAGGATCAAGAAATGCAAAGAACGGGACGACACACGCATTTTTTATTTTCTTGGCTTCGCTTACCTTTACCGTATTATTATAAGGTTACATACATTGGCACCCACCACATCACAACAGTAGCTTCCCTCTGGTTGTTTCCACTTCCCCCAACAACTCATGTTTGTATTTTAGGTGAAAAGTTTGTTTTTTTACCTCCTCTGTTTAGAGTTGCTTTGTATTGGGGAGGGGTAGGACTATTACATATTTACATATATCAAGGGAAGGATCGAATTCTGACTTGTCTAGGAGTTGGTCATTCCCAACAGATTTGACATTTGTTGGTAAACACAGTCGATTGCGACAAAAAAGGGTTGTTCATTGCCGGGTTATTCATTACAATGACCAGACCAATGCCTCTTAGTGGAGATATTATGGGCTTAACTGTCATTTAATAAAGTTGAGGTTCATGTAAATTGGCCGAGATGAACCTTAAATCTAAAAAGAAATGTTATGTGCCTAGTAGCGTTCATTCAAGTATGTGGGGACTAGATTGGACTATTCTAGTATGAGATACATTAAAGAGCTTAACTCAATTCTTTTCTTCAGCTCCTGAGCTGAAAATTGAACAAATTACTTATAAATCACTTGATTTTACAAACTATTACATTTATATCCTCGAAAAATTTCTCATTTATGTTTTAAACCTTCTGTGTTTCAAATTATAAATCAAACACACGTTTAAGTGGGTCAAGTGAAATTGAACAAATTATTTATACACCCCTTAGAGTTTATCAATTATTACATTAGCATTCCTTGAAATTTATTCTATGTGTTGAGTTATATATGAAATGCACTCCTACTATCAAAATAATGGTTAAGGGATTTTGCTTGGGAGCAGTGCCTACGTGGCACTGCTCCAAGCAGCGTAAGGTGAGGATTAAATCTAGGTTTTTCATTAAATCCTCATCGTAGATATTACTCATGTGCAACATTAAATGGTAGTCACTCGGTTTACTTGCTTTAACCCGGACTAGTTCAGTTCAAACCAAACCAAATATTAAAAATAAAAATCTTCTTCCCTGTTTAATTGCTCCAAACCTTTTTTTTCAAAATCACGACTAAATGATCATTTCATCTGTGTTCTGGGAGGGAAGTCGAAGAGACTCTGCTGCTGCATTTTACTGAGCAAGGCTTGGTGCCATCCACCTACAACTCCGGCAATTCTTTCACCATTGCTGAATTGAACAGACAATCCCAATCGTTCTTCATCCCAACTGCTGAACTCTCCAACATTGCAGGTTCTCCTCGTTTTTCTTTTAAATTTTCTCTTTCAATCTCCCTCTTTTTTGTTTTTGCGGTTTAGATTGCAACTAGAAAGTGATTGTTTTGATCGTGGGCAATGCAGAATCGTTGGTATATACTCACCTGTTGTGCGATCAATACCAACGATTCTGCCTTTATATACTTTGCTCCTCTCCATTACATGTTCCAGAACTCGAGTGCTCTGCAATTGGTGAAAGTTTTAGGGATTCAAATTTTTTTGTAAGGAATTTCAGCTTCTTTTCGGCTTTGTTCTTTGATTTTATCTTTACTTTTAGTTGTCTTTCTAACTCTATTCATTGTATACAGAGAACCAATCAAGTAAGGAAGACTCAAATCAAATAAACATTGAAACGCTGCAGCATTATATTGGTAATTATAGTCAAATTCCAGCATAAATCTACAAATTAAAACTAAAGATTGAAAGGCGATGTAAACCTTGTTCTGCATCAGCTTTGCTTCTTCTTTAGCAACCCTTGAAGCCATTCTCTCTGCAAGCAATCTTCCTCTCAAGCACTCTACAGTCCTCAGATCGTTCTCTCCTTCCACATTCTTTTCCTTGAGAGAAAACCCACAACAAAGAGGTGATAGTAAAACCAAAGAAAAAAAATTGTAATAATAAATTTATGAGTTATCATAAGAAACCCACCTCCATTTCTTCTCTGCATTATCACAGGTGATTATATACCCATAGTATAAAAAGTGATTGTTTTGATCGTCGTCAATACAGAAAGATCGAAAGAGGAAGATAAGAGTTAAAGGGGGTTTTGAATCGGTTTGGTCAATTCGTTGGTTTGTTCACCATCTGGTTTACCTTGTAAAACCGCCTTAGAGTCACTTAAGTGCATGAATTTTGCATGTGGAAAAATAGAACGGTGAAGATTCATGAATCTGACCAAGATTTAATCCTCACCTTACGCTGTTTGGAGCAGTGCCACGTAGGTATTTTCGAAACATTCAAATTACCATCCCCTACCCGCAAATTCAATTTTCAAGAAAAAATGGGTTAAAAAGAGAACACATCAACAAAGGTAGAGGAGATGATGAAGAGTTACATGATTGATTCTTAAATTTTTTTTTCCTTTTTTTTTCTTTTTTCTCTTATTTATAAAAATACTAGTAACGATGCACATGCACAAAATAATGAAGAGGGTTGTAAAGAAATTTAAGACGTTTTGATGAGAGGAAAAATAAAGGAATTCCAAGTGGAGATTATGATTTTTTATTATTATCATTTTAATATATATATATATATATATATATATATATATATATATATATATATATATATTTGGGTAGGAAGAGTTCCTAGAGAGTTTAAATGCAAGATAGATTGGACAAATTTAATTTAAGGGGAGATAATTAAAGGAATTTAAGATGTTGGATATCTTTTTATTATTTATAGACCAATCAATATTATCGTTGGAAAAACATCCTCTGTTGTGCATAACAGGGCACACATATATGCCAAATAACTAGGCTAAGAAAACAAAGAAACTACAAGGCTATTGTAGACTTTTCAAATTTGAAATCAAGCTTTGAATCTCAGCTTGTTATTTGGTATAAAAAGTGTACTGTTGTGCATATACAAGAGGATTTTTTTTCCCATTATTGTTTAATAATAATTTCAAGAGATTTGAAAAATATGCAAGCTAACTTCCCAAATTGATTTTACTGAAGGGAACATTTTTTAGATGGTCATATTTTAAAAAAGATTTATTCAATAAGATTTTTTAATTTTTTTTTTTCAAATTGAATCTATTTTTTAAAATAGTTACTAAATCCCAAATTTTGAGATAGTTTTTTCTACCCAGCTAATATTCTATTGTAACCTACTTAAATTATCCTCAAGTCTTTTAGTGCAAATAATGAAACTGATTAATGATAGGAGGATCAAAAGCTACAAAAAACAAGATGTTGTTGGCCCTAGAATTGTCAAGAGATTGAAGGAATTCATAAGCACTTCTCACAAGTTTTTATATAAAATACTTGATGGTAATTTGGGTAATTCATGGTAGAATAGTAATTGGGCGGGAAAATTCATCACAAAGTTTAAGAATTGATAATTATTTTCAACACTAGAATCCCTTTGAGTCAAATTTTTTTTTTAAATATCTTATAAGCAAAATTTTCCTTTAGTTAACTTGTGTCTGGAGAATCTTTCAATTTCCAATAGAGAGGAATAGAATTAAAAGCAAATAGTGGTATCAATTAATATTAATCTAAAATAAATATTTAATAATAATAGTTGTTATTATACTTATAAATATAAATTATAATTTTAGACATCTTTTAACAATAACTTTAAGGTCTGATCGATTAATTAGATAAGGGAATTTAAGAAAACAAAAATATAGCCATGTCCTTTGAGTTCATGCATTTTATTATTATTATTATTATTTTTGCCATAAAAAAAACATGAACTCTTGCTTTTGTAATAATTAGTATTAATATTAATATGATTTAACAAGGATAAATATGCTTTTTATTATTTAAAATTAATGATATTGATTATAGAAAAATATATGTAATATAATAAATTCCAAAGAAAATAAACATACTAGCTTATAAGTCCACGAAGTGTCTGGAATCTTGATTTTGACCAATCTTGACTATCTAAACCAGGTAGTTTCCTATGAAAACCAATGTCTTTCTTGAGAATAATATAACATATAGTAAATTTCTTCCTTCTCCAGATCTATTCTGGTCCATTCAGATTCTAGCTTTGGGATCATAATCGATTAAAAATGGTTCTTGAACCTTGACTAAATGAATAATAGGAAATTTTTCATGTCCACTTGTCGCGTTACTTCCAAATATTACTGCCACCCAATGAGTTATTTAATTTATCAAATGCTCCTTCTATTACTAACATTGTTTAGTCTTACGTAATTTTATGGTGCATGACTATCAAACTTTGTGAATTTTTATCACTAGGAGAGGAAGAAGTCACTGACAATAAAAGGAAAATGAAAAAAATTAATTGAACATAGGTTTTTTGTTCAAGGTTATTTTTGTCTTTTTGAAATATTTAGAATAAATTACAGATTGCATGCTTTAGTGACTTAAATTCTAGGTTATACATTTTAGTGCCTTAAATTATAGATTACACACTCTCAAAATTTCTTGGATGGAAAGTGATGAGCTTACAACTTGTAATTTTAAGAGTGTACAATGTGTAATTAGGACACTAAAGTGTGCAACCTAGAGTTTAAGCATCACTAAAGCATTCAATCTATAATTTACTCAAATATTAAACTTGAATTACCTAAAGGTTGGAGTGTCTAAGAGACATTTTTACCCTATAGAAGGTCTGATAAATTGGGTACAAACAACAAGTGTGAAAGAAATCTAACTCTCTCTTTCTTTTTTTCTCCGCTTTGTGAAACCCCAAGGACCAAGCTCAATCTCTTCGCCTCTATTTCTTCTTCTTCCTCTCCTCTCTCTGCCTTTTCTTCTTCTTCTTCTTCTTCTTCATTTCTCCCATCTCCTCTTCACTTTTCTAAACTCTTTCTCCTTCTTCATCTTTTCACTTTCTCTACCTTTTTCCTTTCCCCCCCCCCCCCTATTTTTTGTAGATGCTTGCTTTGGAAGCAACTTCCTTGGATCTGGAAGTTCTGATGTTGTGTGCCCTTGCTATAGCTTTTGTATTGCTGCTTGTTAACATCATTGCAATTCTTGCAACTTCTTTAGCCAAAGCATCTATTGCAATATCAATCGGCCACAGATCTGACAAGGAAAAGTCATCACTGCTAAAACACAAAGTCAAGTCATGGAACTTCCCACTCCATCCAATAGTTGTTCAAGTTATAGTTGTTTCGCCCTTGCGGCGTGTTATCTCTCCGTCCCTGTGGCATGTTTCTCTTTGCCCATGGGGCGTGCTAGTCTTTGCCTTTGTAACGTATTTTTGCCTATTTAGACATTTATGATGGAGGATGGGTTTTTCGTATTTTTTGAGCTTATTAGTTGTTGTTGTATTTACAACTTTATTTTTAAGATTTGATTGGACTTAATCCATACCTTAGCTTGGATTACTTTGTCTATAATATGTATGACAGTTTGGTCAAATTCGACTCCTCGGTTTCGTATGTTTTTGTCCTTGCCTAATATTTCTCTCTTCTTTCTTTCTTTTTATTTTATTTTTTATTTTTTATTTTATATATATATTTTTGTGTTTCCGTATTTATTTACAGTTTAATGAATAAAGTTTGTCATCCTATACTCCTACGAAAAGTAAAATAAAAATTGATACATTCGGTACCTTCGGGGGTGGGTCTGAATTTTTTTTGAAAAGGCATCCCAATCTGAACACGTGGCGCAGAGTTAAAACAAAAGATGTTTCGTAACTCGTAAGGAGTAAGGACATGATGGGGTCTGGGCTGTTGGGAAGTCAGAATTCAAAATATCCAAAAATCGAAACGACGGTGTTCGTTCGTTGGCCATTCCCATTTACCAGAAAGGCGCACTGTCACGGTAGGGTTCTATCTTCTCCACCGATTTCTGAAGCGAACTTCGCCGAGATCTTTCTCCAAGTCTCCAAACCCTACGGATCTGCGTTTTTCAGGTGAAGCGCTTGCCAAAGTTCCTCTGACTTCAATATTTGTTATCGCCGACGAGCTCTGAGTTGCAGTTCTTGCTTCACTTCTTCTTCTATTCTTCTCTGAAAGGGAGGAGAAGAAGAGAACATGGAGAGTTTGATTTCTTTGGTGAACAAGCTGCAGAGAGCTTGTACTGCTCTAGGTGATCATGGAGATGAGAGCGCGTTGCCGACCTTATGGGATTCTTTGCCTGCCATCGCTGTTGTCGGTGGACAGGTGAGCTCCTGTTCTCATTTTTAGTGTGCAAATTCTCATTTTCATTTTTGTGTTCTAAATTTTGAAGGATGATCTGTCATCTGATCTGTCACTTGCCTTCAGATTAATAAGTAAATAAATAGATCTCAATGCGATATTTTAATTCTCATTCAAATCGATTTTTATATTTTCTACGTGGGTATCTTAGGCAGTCTTTGCCTATCTTTTTTTATTTCTCTCTGATTTGGGCCTATTTCAGTGCAACATTTAAGCTGTCAGTTTTTGGCCATTTTTATGTTCGATATCGAGTCGATGATCTGTTCCTTTATATTGCAAATAAATTGATATTTTTTTTGTTTGTTTCAAATATAAGTTTACTTTTTATTAAAACAAGAAAACAGACACATGTGGCCTCAGATCCTTGAGATGCTCAAATTTGTGGTTGATCTAGTTCGCGTTCAAATTGGAGTATTCTTGACAAATTTAGAAGAATGTAAATTCTCATGTAGAATCTGTTGTTAACCACGTTCAATCAATTTAAAGAACTTTTTATTCTTTCAGTCTGATTGGTTCTAAATTGGGGTTCCTAATAAGATCTAATCCAAAAACTTATTCCGATTAAGGCTGCTCCTGCAAGCTGGCGTATTTATACTATTTCCTCGGTTTTGCTTATATATGTTGGTGAAACCTATTTTTTATTTGACTGATTGAGGAAAAATATTCTTTTCTATTCGCTTAGTTCTCCCATCAGGAATTTTTGCATTGAAGCGATTTTTTTTTTTAGTTTTTTTTTTATAAGTTTGGGGCGTTTCGTTACTAAACTTTGTTCCTCACTTCGAACTCATCATCAATTATCACTCTTTCAGTATTTTCCTTTATAGATACTACAAGTGAAGCTAATCAATGCTGTTTTCCTTTTAACTGGAAACAGGTTAAAGTATCAAATTATGTTAGGCGGCTGGATAATGTTCTTATAAATTTGATAGTTGCTAACTATGTTGGTAGAATTATATGTATTTAATTTCTTCCCTGGTTCATGAGTTGTCTTAGGTTTCTCGTAAACTGTTCCAAATTTTCACCATTCTCAATTAGTGTTTGACCCAAAAAATTTGCAAACCTTGTCTAATAAAAATAAGAGTGTGTCATGCATGAAGCTCCCACCAGTGCGGAGTTTGTGAAGACTCATAATGTAGCCAACTTTACCCTTGCCACAAGAGAAGCTATTGCTAGAGACTCAAACCCATGACCACTTGATCACAATAGAGCAACCTAACCTCTGAGAACTTTGATGAAGCTGTCTAAGAGGTGAAGTTTTGTCATTACATAGGGAAATGTTTTTTTATAGTTTGGGAGATGTTGTCAAATGAAAAGATTGAGAAGACTTTTGGTAGTTCAACTTGAAAAAGTTAGTGTAAATATAATTTCTCTATGGTTCGTTTCCTTCCAAAATGCATTTGACCTACTTAGGAAATTTTTAGACTTTCAGTGCTTCCTGACCTAGATTGATGATTTACAAGTTGAAGTCAACTGGCCTTCCATTGGGAAACAGAGTACATATATGTTGGTACTGATGATTTATTTTTGTGGTTATTAATGATGCCCTGTTGATCAGTTGAACAAGAGATTCTCTTGTAGTTCTCAGGTGCAATTTTCCTGAAATATGTAAATCCCCTTGAAAAAATTATTTTGCATTATTTGGTAATATTTTACAGAGTTCGGGAAAGTCATCAGTGTTGGAAAGCATAGTGGGAAAGGATTTCTTGCCTCGTGGATCTGGTAATTTACTTTTGGTTGTCAAAAAAAAGAACTTTTATTTGTTTACTTTTAGCACTTAACTTCTTTGTTTTGCATTTCCAAAAAAATTGACGGAATGATGTGGGAATAATTTATGTAGGTATTGTTACAAGGCGTCCACTTGTGCTGCAACTTCATAAGATTGATGAAGGGAGAGAGTATGCAGAGTTTCTTCATCTCCCTAGAAGGAGGTTCACTGATTTTGGTAAACATCTGTTGTCAGTATAATGTGTGATCAATTTACACTTTTTCTGTCAAGTTGTCTGTATTTGATATTTTTTAATGTCACCCTAATTTTTCCTTCTCTAACTCCAATTATTGTTGAAGTAATTTTTTGTTTCATTTCATTTGCTTTCCGTATCTCATGATCAAGTATCGCTTTGATTTTTATTAGCCCTAATTTGTCGTCTAATCTCACATACTTGCTGATTTATACTTTTGTAGCTGCTGTGAGGAAGGAGATCGCAGATGAGACTGATAGAGAGACAGGGCGCTCAAAACAAATATCTAGTGTTCCCATTCATCTTAGTATCTATTCACCTAATGGTGGGTTGGGCTGCGTTTGATTATTGTTGTTGCTCTACTGTTCTTAAATTTCAAAGCAGTAGATAACAATTCTTAGCTTTTTCATATGGATATTTGTTCTCTTCATGAATGACAATGTTTTTTCATTTGGTTTGTTCTGTATGTAACTATGTATACCCCCCCTCCCTTTTTTTTCTTCCAGACACTGTATTTCATTGATAGGAAAACCTAGGAACACGAACAACTATATGGCTGTTAACACTGATATGCATCTTTATGGAACATTTTTTTCTGTCAACTTTTGATGAGACCTATTGCATTTATGAAGAGAGATTTTTGTTCCTGCTTTAAATTGGGTTGTTCTTGAAATTTTAGTTTTTTCCAACCTTTGAGTTATAATCGTAATTGGTTGCACAACTTCTCAAATCTCTTTTGAGGTATGTAGAGAAGAGGGAGTTTGCATCTATAACTGCAAGAGTAAAGGGCTGTAACACAGTGCTTGCCCTGCCTAGGTCCTAGGAAAGATGAATCTAGAGTCGGTCCCAAGGCTCAACCTTTTCCATATGCTTTGGCAGTCCTAACTTATTACAATTGTCATTGCAATATTTCCAGCTATAAATGAGTGGGTATGATGCTTTTCATGGCCTACTTCAGCTTGGAACTGCAATTGTTGGTTACTTTCTTGGGATTCAACAGTAATGTTGAAATGTTTTTGAAGATTCTATATCTACAGTTTATAATTTTCAAGGCTTTATTTGTAATGTTCAGTTGCTAAATTTCAAATTGTAGAGGTCTTATTTCTAGTATGCTTCTCTGTGTCGTTAAATTTGCTTCTCATTTCCTTGTTTCTGATGGTTCTTTTGAATTTTGACAGTTGTAAACTTGACATTGATTGACCTTCCTGGACTTACAAAAGTAGCTGTCGGTAGGTTCCTTGCCTTGGGGAACTTATACAGTTACCTGTTACAGTTGGTGTCCCATTAAATTAAAAATTTCTTTCATTATGCATATTATACTTCTAACCCTGGCTAACTTATTGGGAATTACAGAGGGCCAGCCTGACAGTATTGTCCATGACATTGAAAACATGGTTCGCTCCTTTATTGAAAAGGTAATTGCTGTTGGTGGTCCTGAAATCTCATTGGACCTCGGATATTTTATAATATTTTATGTAGGGATAGTGCTAGTTCTCAGAATTTCCAGTATGCTGTTATAAACATTCTGCTGCCGTTATGCTTGCATCATCTTCCTTTTGATATCATGAATTGCATGGCATTTTCTGGTTTGTGTCTTGGGAGAAACAGCTGCTTCTTGGTTATATCAAGATGTGTTGACTATGTCTATTCACCTTTGCTGATGAATGGTGGATACATTAAAATATTGCAACTTCCTAAATGGTTAAACTTTGAGGCACTGTTTGTTTGTTGAATTTGAAGTGGGTTGGGGAAAAGTTTGAAAAGTAAACTTTTCTATGAAATCCCAAAATGTGGCTTGTTTGATTCACTGGGTGGGAAAATTGACAAACAAACTTCCTTCATTTCAGGAAGCTTGTTTGCTGAGGTGACATGCTAATTTTCCCACCTCATCCCTTTTCAAAATCTTACAAAATAGTTGGGATTTTGTGGAAAAGTGTGGAAAACAATGAAGTGGGACCTACATTTGAAATTTTTTCATAAAATCCTTTCTTTTCTTTTCTTGTTCCCCCCCTATTACATATGGGTCCCACATGTTTATTTTTCCCACCTCACTTTTGCAAACAAACAGTGTCTGAGTTTCCAACTCTTTGGGGGCTTTTGGATAATTACAAATGATGTAGGAGCAATGGTGCTAGAAGCTTCCAGTCTAATACTGATGCAGCACAGCCTTGGACCAATACAAATCCCATTTGCAGACGCAGATCTAGTAATCAAGTCCAAATATAGATTCTAGTCTAGTAGGTATTTGAGATATTGTTATTTATTTTATTGCGTGACACTGTGACCAGATACTTAATTTGGGGAGGTTATGTTGGAGTCATTTTACTTATTTAAATAGTTAAAAAGTCCTGATATAATTGTTTTATTCTTGGTTGTAATCAACGTATTGAAGATGGGTTTGTTTCTCTGCACCTCCTCCAATAGTTTATTCATCCCATTCCTCCCCCCCCCCCCCCCAAAAAATAAAAAATTGAAGATGGAATTGTGGGTTGAATAGCATGAAGGCTTTGTGTGTGTGCACTCCTCTCTCCCCCTGCAACTCTGCTTCTTCACAGGTTCCCTTCTTTCCCCTTCGTTGTCTTCTTCACCATTTCTCACCCATATTTGATATGCGTGATAAGAATTCCTGTACAGTATGAGTAAGCAACTAATTATTTCTTAAGTTGGGAAGATGAATCTTCTGATTCATATATGCTCTTAGGTTGTTGCATAAGTCCTGCAGTAACATATAGGTGAAATAGGTTTTGGGCACTATTAATTCACCAGAATGGTAATGCTAAGGCTAAACAGATGTTTCTTAGCTATTGGATCTATAGCTTATGTTTTGCTTCGTTGCTGAAATTATTCCTCACAATCTTATATGCCCGGGGTTTTTTTTTTTTTTTGGGGGGGGGGGGGGAGTGTGGCTGCTGATTTCTGATTGGACTGACCATCGGCTTCTCTATTTCTTGACTGGGCACATACTAAAGGCTGTCCCTCTCTTCGCCTGCAAGATATACATGACCCAGACCTACCTGTGGGTTCCATATCCTATAGTAATGTCCTTGCGTCCACTGGTATGGCGTAAACTAGTTGTACTAATTTTTTCTTAGGATCAGTATTTCTTTTAGTGTGTCTAGTCAAAGTGGCCATCTAGTACTTGAAAAGAGCCTCTGGTTAAGGGTACTGAAATCAAACTGCAAACCATAATTGACCAATAAAAGGTAACTGTAAGTAATCAATTCAGTTTCAGTTTTGAATATTGCAACAATATTGGGTTCTGTTTGTTTTAAACCAACAAATGCTTGGGCTTATAAAATAACATACAAGTTGATTTTTTCAGTTTATAAAGTTTGGTGAAATATATGCATGAAATGAGATTATGGTTGGGGTTATAAAATAAAATAACATACAAGTTGATTTGTGTATTTTTTCAGTTTATAAAGTTTGGTGAAATATATGCATGAAATGAGATTATGGAAAGGTAGTTGCTAGTCCTCAATATTGTGTTTCACCTTGCAGCCCAACTGTATAATTTTGGCAATTTCACCTGCCAATCAAGATCTTGCCACTTCTGATGCAATTAAAATATCTCGTGAGGTAGACCCTAAAGGTAGGTCTTTAAAATTTTGTATTTCTCAAGGATCTGTTTTAGATAAATTTTGTTGGAAGAAGCTATTAGTTCTAATTCCTGATTTAATTTGCTTAAACTTTCCAGGTGAGAGGACGTTTGGTGTCTTAACAAAGATTGATCTTATGGACAAGGGAACAGATGCAGTTGATGTAAGTCAGAGAATAATGGACATTTTGCTGTTGGATTGTCAATTCAAACCAAATGCAGAGCTCAACCCTTTATCCTCTGCTTGACCAGTATCCATAATTTTAAATAATGAAATAAGGGCGACACTTTTTTTTTTTATCTCTTTCTCATAATATGGTCACCATAGGTGTATATAAGGTCTGTCAAAATATTGTGACATTTTGTAAATGCTTTGAAAGGCCAACTTTGACTCTGGAGTGTTAAGGGGGATTTGGGCTTAAGTTACAGCTATTAAAGCAATATTTGGTATTGTAGTTGTAATTTTGATTTGTCGCACCTTGATGAGCAGTGACACATTGGTGGGAAATAATTAACAAGGAAAAAAAATAGGATAGAACAAAAAGGAGAAAGCTCCCCACGTTGTGGCAAATTCTGACAGTATTTTTGACCTTAATCAATTTCATAGGTCTTAAAAGCACAGTGCACATTTGTGGTTCAAAGATATTGGTATTGTACAGTTGTACTGTTAACTTCATAAAAGAATACAGTTAGGAGACATGTATGGACTGTGGATTTTTCTGTTTTCTTTTTTAATTTTTATTGTTTCTGGCTTTCTGACTTGGCATTGATCATATTGACACTCTTTTCATTGCCTAGATTTTGGAAGGCAGGTCATATAGACTACAGTTTCCATGGATTGGTGTTGTTAATCGTTCTCAAGCTGACATTAACAAGAGTGTTGACATGCTTGCTGCTCGGCGTAGAGAGCGTGAATATTTTGCAAATACCCCAGAATACAAACATCTTGCTCACAGGATGGGTTCAGAGCACCTTGGGAAGATGCTCTCCAAGGTACTGTGCATGTACCACTAAGGATTATGTTGATGGATATTTGTGACATTTCGGTTACCTAACATTGCAAGTCACGGTAATTGTTTTATCTGTTTCAGTTAAAATAATTGAACATTTGGTTGCTATTGCAGCATTTGGAAACTGTTATCAAGTCTCGTATCCCAGGCATCCAGTCACTTATTAGTAAAACTATTGTTGAAATAGAAGCAGAGTTAAGCCGCCTTGGGAAGCCTATTGCTTCTGATGCAGGAGTAAGCTTATTTTATGCTTTATTGTGCCAATCCAGTGGCTATATATATGCTATAAGTCTATAACCATTCTTTGGCATTATAGTTTGCGTTTTGAGGTATTTTCTTAATCTATTTACGGTGGAGTTTCTTGCATGTGCAGGGAAAGTTATACATGATCATGGAGATTTGTCGTGTTTTTGACCAAATATATAAAGAGCATCTAGATGGCGTGTATGTATCCTAATGTACCTACCTTGTTGTCTAGCTTGGTTCTGAATTACATATTAGGTTTCATTGTATGCTCACATCCATTGTGAGTTACCTTATGGTGTAAATTCTTGTTTTATGTACAGCCGGCCAGGTGGTGATAAAATCTACAATGTGTTTGATAATCAACTTCCTGCTGCTTTAAAAAGGTTGCAATTTGACAAGCAACTTGCAATGGAGAATGTAAGAAAACTCATTACTGAAGCTGATGGGTACCAGCCCCACTTGATAGCTCCGGAACAAGGATACCGTCGGCTCATTGAATCCTCTTTAGTCACTATAAGAGGTCCTGCAGAGGCAGCTGTTGATGCGGTATGCTTTAAATCTCAAAATTTTCTAGTTACTAAAAATAAAATTCAACTTTTCTAGGCATTCTGAAAATTATGCTGGCCTGTATGCTTGTTAGTTGTCATCTGTTTGATTACTGTAGTACTACACTATTTTTCTGCAGTTTGGTGATTTACTTTTGGCCTTCAATTGCATGCGATCAGTCCTTGTTTAAATAAGAACATATGTTGACTTTTGATGGAGGGAAAAATCCAGAAAGAGAGAACTTGTGAGAGGGGGCTGTGACTGCAAGAGAAAATCAGAAGAGTGAGCATGTTAGATAATGAGATGGGAGGTGAGAGGTGTATATGAATTTCTTTAAAAATATTTTTAAATATCTATTTTCTTGTATTGGACTATAGACAATATCTCTGGAAAATTTGGTTCAGTTGGAATCCTGCATCCACAAGAAAACAACAAAAGTGAATTTATCATAATTACTGGATTAAAAACAATAATCAATTATAATTTCATGCATAATTATGGTCCGATTAATCCCAGTGCACAAGGCTCCTACAACTGCAGGGACTAGGTGATGCAAAAGTACAAAGCCTTAGGCCCTGCTTTGCTGAGAGGCTGTTTCCAAGTTGATTCCACTACTGACTGGTAGCAACAGCACAATTTAACCATTGGATGAAGGCACCCAACTGCATTTTAAGTACATTGGTATGCTGCATGAGTTTCTGAGCTCCACTAGGGTCCAATAGCATGTAGCAATTCTAATAGGACATTTGAATTTTAATCGGGGATGTGGATTCCCAGAGATTCAGAGATGCAATGCAGCCAGATAATTGGAGGAGATTTTGTTTCTGTCTTTGCATGATCAGTTGCTTACCAGTTTCCTTGTGTCTATGCATACAACATACATGTATATATGAATTGCCATGTTGTATGATGTGACGCTAATTTGTCATGTTGATGATTCCAGGTTCACTCTATACTGAAAGAGCTGGTTCACAAGGCTGTTAGTGAAACACTGGTATGTCCCCACAAAGTTGTTTTGCATGTCTTATTTTTTTTTGTTATATCCCTGTGACCCTGTCCATGTTACTTCTCTCGTACTGTGTTCTGAAAATTTTCCTATTTGTTGTTTCATTATCTTTGCTTTTAACTACTTTTGACAGTAATGGTTGATCAATGGGCCTCACTATTATGAAACCAAGGGCTTTCTTGAATTAATTATTTTTATATGTTGATCTTCCAAAGTTATGAAAGCAAAGATTCTGGTGACAACTTTCCCTGCTTCCTTTTGGAATGTATGTACTGGACTTTTCTCTTTGCAAATTTAGTTACTTCGTATATTGCACCTGATCCACTGATAGTTGATCTCTATGCAATGTAATTGTTCAATCATTTCTTTCCCACAACTCGTCGGTTTTAAGGTTCTTCCTTTTCAGCAAGGTAGTATACTGTATCCCATCAAGTTTTACTCTCATTCAGTGGAAAAAGAAATTCATGAGAGCTCAATGACATCCTGCAGAATTTTGCAGTTGAGGGAATTCTTTATGAATTGTTTCCTCTTTTCTGCCTTCTCTGAGATAATATCATGGTTGCTTAAATAGAAGGAAATAGCTCATATTGAATTGTAGAACCAGGATTTTTTTTTGCTGATCACTCATAATTGGTCAGATCTCCTGTTGGACTGCCCCAATTGACCTGACACGTGGGGTACGATTAGCCCTTAGCACATCATGCGTCCTTTTGGTGGGCTATTGATGTTTTCTGGGAGAGACAAGTATTTGCTATTTTTTTTGTTCTGATTGTGTGGTGCATTTGTCTGTGGTTTGGTTTCCAATTAGTGTGTGCCATTTAAGCTTCGAAAACCCATGTCAGATGAGCTTTTCGCGTGGACACTTAACAGGCATGATGGGTGTATTTGTTCAGTAGACGTTGTGCTGGCAGCTTTCCAGTGGTTTCTGTCTTACTCCTTTTTTGTCATCCTGTCAGGTCTCACTTTGTTTTCCACCTCCATCTAATAACTTCTATCATTTAGTTTATAAAACTGATGGTAAATATGATCAGGCCAATGATTCTGTGGGGTTAACTGGATAATCAGAGACCAGAGTCAACAGTGCAATACTTGAAGAAACATTGATATTTTAATTACTTTAAATGTAATGCAATTATAAGCTAAAAGAACTATGATTGTTATGTTCATCTTGCATTTTCCTTACATTGATCTATGGGTACGTTGACGTCTTGATCCTTGTGTTCTTGACTTCTTGGTTGGATATTGTTTTCCTCCATGACAGGAGCTAAGGCAGTATCCCTCTCTTAGAGTGGAGGTTACAAATGCAGCTTGCGAATCATTAGATAGGATGAAGGAAGAGAGCAAGAAAGCGACTCTCAAACTAGTTGACATGGAATCTGCTTACCTGACGGTTGACTTCTTCAGGAAGCTTCCTCAAGATGTTGAAAAAGGGGGAAATCCATCACATTCAATTTTTGACAGATACAATGATATATACCTCAGGCGAATAGGTATGCTGACCGTATTGGAACAAAGTATAGGGGGATATTTCAACTAGTTCCATTCAGTGACTTGTATTCTTTCTAGATGATCTCAACCATGATAGGAAGCACTTGGTTCATAATCCAACTTTTTCTTTCCTATTGAGGATGCTGGACTTGGTAAAATTAACTTGAAGTCATGAAGTCATTATTTGAGGCTTTGAATGAGAAATTTAGTTAGTGGGTTTAGTCATTGAGTTCTTCCCTGGGGCTTTTGTTGTCTGGTGACTTTTGAAGAATCAAGATTAATGTTAAAATGTAGCATTTCCATTGCTTGATATTCTCTGAAGACCATCTTGAGTATCTTTCAGCTTTGTGCAGTTCAGTTCTGATCTTTGGTTTTGCTTGCTTTCTTGGAACTTCAACAGGATCAAATGTCTTGTCCTATGTCAACATGGTCTGTGGGAGCCTGCGGAACTCGATTCCAAAATCCGTTGTCTATTGTCAAGTGAGAGAGGCGAAACGGTCTCTACTTGATCATTTCTTCGCTGAGTTAGGTAAAAAAGAGGTGAGCATGGCTTCCCCCTTTCTTTTCCATTTCCGTAAGTGTACATTGGTGAAATAAAAATCTGGGTTCATTGTTTTATTTGAATCTCACAATGTTAATCCAAGAACTCTGTTGAGACCCCCATCTGGCTGGTTCTGTTTGTACATGCACAACTTTTTTCCTATCCTGGAAATTACATACGCTATTTTAGGTTAACAGTCCAGAACATTGAACTTTAAATGTTCCTTGTCCCATTCCCAGTGGTGCAGGTCATGGTGGTTTAGCAAATCAAGTTAGTTATTCATCAAACAGAACTGATTGTATTATATTTGTCTTACTGAATAAATTTTGCAGTTCATTATAAAGAAAAAACTCATTTACTAGGTTGATGTTTACTGCTGAGAGGAATTATGTCAACTAACCCTTTTTCCCCCCTCCCATTTTGCAGTCAAAGCAGCTGGGTTCATTGTTGGATGAAGATCCAGCTATCATGGAGCGGCGGGCTGGCCTTTCGAAGAGGCTGGAGCTATACAAAAGTGCCCAAGCAGAGATTGATGCAGTGGCTTGGGCCAAGTAAAAATCGGATGATTTGCTAATCATTTCTCACCATTTTTAATCTGGTTGGAGTTGCGATTCATTTATTCATGATTTAGGGGGTCCAGGGTTTTACTAGTAACGTGAGTGGGAAGGGATTAATAGACAGGTTTGTCATTTTTTTCACCCCTATGGTGGGTTCCTTTGATACACATTTCACGTCCTCTATATATAGATATAGAATAGTTATTGGATGTACCATATAACATATATAAAATTGTATTATACTTATTCACTGCCTTTATCAACCCTTTTTTGCTCACCTTCGTTTTGCAATACTTTGTTGTGTTGCTCCAGTTTCCGGCCCTAAAATTTTCTAAAAATTCCTCTCAAATAGCATCATGGGGATTTGAACACGAGACCTTTTAGCTCTGATACCACTTACTTGCAGGATTAAGCGCTTGTCATTGCTCTAAAAATTCGGACTTGTGGATATGGTGTTACTAATATTCTTATAATGTAAAATTTTCTAAAAATTCCTCTCAAATAGCATCATGGGGATTTGAACACGAGACCTTTTAGCTCTGATACCACTTGCAGGATTAAGCGCTTGTCATTGCTCTAAAAATTCGGACTTGTGGATATGGTGTTACTAATATTTCTTATAATGTAGTCAGCAACTACCGGGTTTGAGCTTGATCTGGGTGGGACCTTGAGCAACTTCACACAGCCTGACGAGATCTCAACAAAAATTAAACACATGGATTTGATTCAGCTTATCCATACAAAGGAGATTGGTAGAAATGTTATATTAATCGATGTCCACATGGAGTTGTTGCAGTAAAGTGCAAGACTCGTGATTTATTCCTTGCTACTACAGCGGTAGAAGACATAACGATGATTTGCTCCTGGTAAGGAGCTTAGATTTGAGTTGCATCTTAACTTTTTGAGTCATCAAGCATTATTGCTCGTTTAAATGGATCTGTTGCTCCTTTTTCCTCGTATTGTTTCGTCTCTTAAGTATTTCTGGGAATAAAACTAATGAAGCCCACAGTTTCTACAATAATTTGACTCCTCGATTCAAGAATTAAGGTGTTGGCATCGACATATCGTGTTGACTGTGGACACTATTGATAACTATTCTGTGCAGTCGTGGCATCAATGGTTTGTTTCTTGCTAAGGAAAGGGAGGCAGAGATGGGCCATAGGCTAAGGAAAGGAAGGAGGGAGAAGATGTGTAGAGACGTCAAACTTGAGACCTTTTGGTGTTTTAACTCCCTTATTAAAACGACTAGCAATAATAAAAAAAAAAAATCCAAAATAGAAATGAAATTTAAAGAGATAAATAGTTTTAACATAGTTCACACACCAACCATGTGGTGTGTTGTTACATCTAGAGATGAATAAGAAAAATCTTTCACTATATAAAAAAAGAATAAAATAACCTCAATCAATTGCTAAGAGAACTTTTACCTAAAACCTTAAAGCAAAAGCCTCTTAGGTAAATATAAAATGCATATATAGGCATTAATTGGGTAGACAGGTCGACCTATTGGGTCAAGTCAACTAAGCCCTTTAATTGCTTTAAAAATAGATTATCAAAATCAAGTTATTTTGGTTGCCTAGCGTTAATTGGTATACCCGGCGGAAGATCTCATTTATCTAGAAATTTCAAATCTATGGAGTTTTAATTTATAAAATTAGATGTTTGGTTGTAGAATGAAATTTGTAGATTCATCTTAAAAAAATATTTGATCGCGTGATTCTTGTGAATGTGCAACTGTATAGTTTTTTGAAATGCATATCCCCTTCCCATAGGCTCTGATTCACGTTGGTAGTGTAGAAATGGTCGACCTCAGATTGGGTCATGAATTTAGTTTTCAAAACTAAGCCCTTTAATTGCTTTAAAAATAAGATTCTCAAACATTGCCCAATAAAATATATCAATTTATGTTTGAAGTTTTTAAAAAAAAAAAAAACTTCAAAGATATATTAACATATTTTATGAGTTGGGTACAAAACTTTGAATCACAAAATCACAGCAGCCTCAGTGTAAGACTCTACCTGACCAAAAAAAAAAAAAAGCTTCTAAATCATTATCATGCCAGAAACAAAACCACCATGGGTAGTTGATTCTCTATTACCTCCTGTTAGTGGAGCACCAATGAAGCTTGTTTGCTGAACATATTTTGTGAGGCTCATGTGAGATCCACAGGGTTACACCTCTGATTATTTTAGGGTAAATTATGGATTGCACGCTTTAGTTAGTCATTCTTTTTATATTTCTTAGGTCTCACCTCTGGGCTCTGAGTCGTTTTTTATAATCCTTCTTATATATTATCTTCAATGCGTCGAAAGAGACTCAGGACTCGCGGGACCCACTATTAAGACGCTCGCTTTCTTGTACGTTTAGCGAGGGGGAAAATTGGAAATAAAAAATAATGGAGTTTTCAAAGTGTGTCCTAGTCAAATGGCGGTTCTCTCACTCATGGTATATTCTTACCAGTTCCTTCTTGGTATTTCCGTTTTCAAATAATCCACGCCGTGAAACTGTCGGTGCCGGAAGCCGGAAGCCGGAAGCCGGGTGGTGGAAGTCAGATGAGGAAAATAACGAGGCAGAAGCAGCCAAGCATTGAATAGGTAACGTACCGAATCACAAATTGAGAACAGTGAACCCTTGTTGGAAGATCCATCTTTCATCGTCATTTAAAGGAGGAATATGTTTCTTTCAATTTGTCATCTTGCGTTTGTTGGAACAGAGTCCTTTTCCATGCTTTACCTTCTAATTAATTATTTACTTAGAGTTACACTAGAGTGAATTTCATCTGCATTGTTCAAGGATGGGAGATTAATGGATCCTTTGAGACTGGAGATCTTTAAACCGTATTTCGTATGCTCTGATAATCTTCTCGGCGTTTCTTTGTGTATTTCGTTAAAGTATGCTCTGATAATCTTTTCGGCATTTCTTTGTTGTGGACTGTTTATGGGTTTTGCTCTCCTACGAAGAAAGGAAAATACCCATCACGTTTCGTTTGCTAAATGCTTCTAGTGCTTTAATTCAGACCCATGTGGTGATCTCTAAGTTCGCATTGTGGGTTTTGGTATGCTTTTCATGCCCTAAATGAAAATCTGGATCTGAGTCCAAACGGAGTCTAGTTCCTGTTGGTTAATGGTATTACTTTTCGTTCCTCCAATTTGTATAATTCCACCACCCACAGTGGCTTCTGGGTTGTTGGCGACTTTCTCTTTTAGATTGGAATATGCATGTATATAAATCAGAAATTTTGTTGAAAATAAGGTACTTGCAAGCTCAACCTGTTGCTTGTTGGAGTCCTAGACTCTTATGATACTGTGGGAACAATGAAACATTCCAAAGTGAGAATGGGATTGTTGTTTCTGATCTTCGTTTTTGCAAAATCTGTAGCAAGCACATCATAGACATCTTTTGTCCAATTTGAAATTTTCTTTAATGGAATTCTTTGGATTAATCAAAGGAAAACATCTGGCTTTCCATGGGTTTTGTGTCCCAATTCAGTAAGATTCTTCTTATTTTCTTGTTTTGCTGGTAATGCTAGAGTTGGGCATAATGCATACCAACCCTCTCTCTTGTTGGATGGACGTTCAGGCATTTGGATGCTAGGATTTGAAAAGCACCAACTAGACCCTGAATTCAATTGTGTTGGGTCGGACACTCTAAGTTAGCCACCTGAAGCAGAACTTACCTCCAAAATATGGTTGTTTTGAATGGATATTCTCGTAATGTGGTAATTCAAAAAATCAATGGATTCACTTCCTTATTCGTCATATATTAATCATGATGTGTTAAAAGATGAATTATTCTGTTTTTCTCCCCCCTTTTTCCTTATGCATCATTGTTTGAATGTTAATGGTTCACATCCTTATGCAGTTTTTTTACTTCATCTAATGTAGGAATTGTTATATTAATGAATTGAGGGATCCTTACAGGAACATAATAGCTTGCACCTGAATTTCTCAACCATCCAAGTCAAACTTGAGCTATGCAAGGTTTCAAAAATCAACCTGGCCTTGGATTTTGTGTTAATACTTCTGCTCTTTCAATGTTCTCAGTTAAGTCCCCAGAAGCATGAGAACCCAATAACACACACAACATCCCATACTGTCCAACATTCAACCAAAAATTGTCTTGTCACAGGTTCCCCAGAGCTTGAAGTATAATTACTTCATATTAGGTGCAAATGCTCTTTTTCGAAAACTATTTGCAGTTATTTATATGCATACCAGGTTGAGTTTGAATGCTTGTTTAATTGTCAAGATAAGAATGTTTGGCAGAGCAAAACTAGGTAGTTGTGAGGTTTGTGTAATATGACTCAAATGCTTAACCACTTCATGGCATTGCTGCTCTGTGAGTTGAAATTCTGAACAAAAAGAGACATGCCTCCCATGGACCAGTAGCTGTTTCAGAACAGTGTTTCTGTTATCGATTTAATGGTTAGTAACAGATAGGATATTAGCCAGCTTTGAAATTGACACTGATACATATCAGTATATATCAGCTTCTCGCCCCCCGGCGGAATATAATGATATTAATATTAATATTGTTTGGATCATTTTACACTCTGTCTGTACTATACCATGGATATAGTATTGGTGTCAGCCAACCTAATATGTATTTTCAAGCCCTTTACAGCTGAGCCTTCAAAATTTAAATGAGGGTTCATAAATGGATGTGAATAATAAATAAGTCTTGATTTTCTTTTCCTGGATACTGTATTCTCTTTCTAGTCTGGAGTACAGATCAATCAGGTTGGCAGACATGCAGAAGGACATGTTCAGTTTGTTGCTATTTGAAGAGTTTGTTATGCAGCATCTTCTATGCACCCCCCCCCCCCCTAAAAGTGCACCAAATCATTTCTTTTACAGGTAATGATTTTCAGTTTTATTTTTATTTTTTGGTTCTTCTGTGGTAAATTGCAGATTCTGTGGAGACATTGGGAAGAGAAACAGAGCAGAACTACTTAGATAATGACCTCTGATAGGGATATCTTCAGCCTTTCAGGACCTTTTCACCTTACGACTGTTGATTGGTAAAACATTTTCTTTAAATGACTGGTTCTCATTTGGGACTATAATGATCAACTACTTTACATTTTCTAACGGGCAAACGCATGTAAAGTAGTGCTTTGTCCTCACTACTTTTAAGTGGGGGCTAATTACTTGAATTGGAATGGGAAACAATAGGTGTTATCTCATGTAGGCTATTTGCATTTTCTTCTAGCTGGGCAAATTGTAGTGCACAAATATACTGACTGCCTACTATCATTAACAGTGAAACAACTTATTGACATGAATGTTAAAGAGTTCTCTTTTGTGCTTCACAGGACTAATGCACATCACTGTAGATCTGTTGCTGCCAGCTTGGTACAAGGTATCTATGTTTTAGAGCGGGATCGCCAGCTGAATCGTAAGGGGCCTGAATCCCTTGCTCCACCCTGGTGGGAGTTCTTCCAATTTCAGTTGTTTAGCCTGCTCATAGATGATGTTGATTTCTCCATCTTTGGTGCCATTTATGAATTCAAACCCCTGGCTTCCAATAATCAGTACCCAATCCAGGGGGCTCCACGATACGTGATCGCCTTCCGAGGCACGATCACTAAGGGCGACTCCTTCACACAGGACCTCAAATTAGATCTCATTTTCATTCAAAATGGACTTCATGGAACCTCACGCTTTGAAATTGGAATGCAAGCAGTCCGGAACATGGTCGCTGCAGCTGGAGCTTTGAATATTTGGTTAGCTGGTCATTCTTTAGGCTCCGCCATTGCAATGCTCGCTGGTAAGACCATGGGAAAGACAGGTGTTTTCCTCCAGGCATTTCTCTTTAATCCACCATTCGTGTCTGCTCCAATTGAGAGGATCAAGGATAAGAAACTTAAGCATGGAATCCGAATGGCGAACAGTTTCATCACGGCTGGACTCACTTTTGCGATTAAGAGTCAAAACCAGAGGTCGGCATCAGAGGATCCGTTTGTTATCTTGGCTGCATGGGTCCCATGTTTGTTTGTCAATCTGGAAGATCATATATGCTCGGAGTATGTTGGTTATTTTGAGAACAGGAAAAGAATGGAGCAGATTGGAGCTGGGGCCATAGAAAAACTGGCAACTAAGAATTCCATAGGGGGTCTTTTGTGGGGCAATAGAGAATCTGAACCTTTGCACCTCCTCCCATCTGCAAACCTTACAGTTAACTTGAGCCCCTCACCAGATTTTAAGAGAGCTCATGGGATCCATCAGTGGTGGAGTCCAGACCTCAATTTGCAGTGTACTTTATACCAGTACAGTTGACTGTTCTGCTCTTTATGTTTTTTTTATTTTTCTTACTTAATTTGTTATGAAGATTGGTATTTCTCCTGCCTACTGAAATTTATTATGGTGAAGTTAACTGGAACATAATCAATCAATCGTGTTCCTGTGTGTTTGGTTACATGAGTAAGGGTATAATTAGTTAAACTAATGGCAAGAAGTAGAACATTACCTAAATCCCCAAATCAAAGAACTCTAAAGGTGCCACAGAAGAAATATTACTTAATTAATTTCAAATGCTCATCATATCATCTGTTTAGAAGAAAATCTTTCTTAGTAATAAATAATAATGCAGTTGTGCTTCATTAGAAAGCCCTTTCTTAGAATCTGGATCTTCTCCCCGTCGGCTCCCCCATGGCTTCTTGACCACAAAAATCAGTGGGTCCCACTGGTGAAAAAAAACTTTTTTTTTTTTTTTCAAAAAGTGTTTTTTACCGTGGGCCCCACTGATGTTTTGTGCTCCCCCGTAGAGGTCGTTGATCCGGACTCCCTTTCTTAGCCATCAAGGGGGACCCAACAACCTGATGCTGACTCTTAGATGGAAGAAGTATATTTTGACTTGAGATAACTCAATTAAGTGGGTTAGGCGGATATTCCTGCTGTAGCTTTTAACTGGCAAACAGCATGATCCACAACCCAAAAAGTCCAATTTGTATATTTGATTTGGAACGTGGGTTTTCTATTTAAGGTTAATTTGTTGTTTTGAAATATTAAACTTGCTTATATCAGCATTTAATTATAATTTATTAATTGTTCTTGTAAGGGATTTTATTGAAAAATTGGATAATTTTGGATGGCATTAATTTTAGGTACTGAAAAAAAAAAAAAAAAATTCCAAGATATCTTGCCCCGTGGTTCTTTCTCACTTAAAACAATTCAAAGGAGGAGAAGAGAATTTATTGAAGAGTTCCTAAATCCTAACCCTTCTTCATATGATCCTTGTTTAATCTGGATTTACCCTTGTAGTTTGATCTGCAAAATACTAGAGTTTCTCTCTTGTTTTCCTTGCAACCGATTTGATGATGATGGATTTTCAAGAGAACAATACATCGATCGATGTTTATGTCATTTTCATTTTCGAATAATTCTAACCTAGGATATTCAATCAAGCTCCATGCATAAGTAGTTTATTTTAATGTTCGCTTACGGTTGTCAGAAAAAGATACAAAAAATTTAATGTTCGCTTATGGTTAAGTAGATATTTTTCTTCAATAATTATTTCTCTAATTAGTAAATCATCATAGGCTTTAGAAAAAATTAATAATTAATACTTACCGAAACAAGCAGCGGGTGACTAATAGGTAATGATTACCATCTTTAATAACATTAATCCAAATTATTATAACTGAGAGAACAATAGTTATTTTATAAAAAACTAATTTAAACTATATTACAGAAGTCAAATAGTAATTATTCTAATATTAGTTGAACGTGAAGCTGCATGCAATGGAGAATATGATAACTGATGGACTTACTGAGACTTGACTTCAGTACATCCAGAAGTTTCCGACAATCTTCAGCTAGCGTTATTTCTCTGTAATAGGTTTTGCTTATCTTTTGTGCGGAGATATCGAAGCAATTGTTTACTTGTACATTCAAGTAAGTTGGTTCTTATCCATGAAAAATCCTTACTTGTTCCTAGTCTTTCTCTGTATCCAAGTACTAGTCCATGCCCTGAAACGATCGGTGCCGGAAGCAGCAGCCGAAGTGGTGGAAGACGGATGAGTAAAATAACACGGCGAAAGCAGCCAAGCAGTGACTAGGTAGCTTACCAAATCACTAGGTAAGAACAGATAAAGAACTTTTGTTGGAAGATCCATCTTCATCTTCATCTTCATCGTCATCTGTATTGGGAATTTGGGATATGTATTTTTGCATTATCTTCTCGATCTCAAACCTTGTTTAATTGGTTACAGTATGCTCTGGTAATCTTCTTGAAAATACTCATCACGCCCTAAATACTTCTGGGTTGCTATGCTTTTTATGCCCTAAATGAAGAACTAGATCTGAGTCCTGTTTCCCCAATTTGTATAATTCCACCACACACAGTGGCTTCTAGTTATATATAAATCACAAATTTTGTCGTACTTGCAATTAAGCTCAACCAACCAGTTGCTAATTTGAGTCCTAGAGTACTCTTATGATATGATACTGTGCATGGGATCAGTGAAGCATTCCAAAGTGAGTATGCTGGGATGGTTATTTCTGATCTTTATTTTTTGAAAAAAATCTGTAGCAGGCACAGCATACACATCTTTAATTTGTCTGATTCGAACTTGTCTTTAATGGAATTCTTTGGACTAATCGAAGTGGAAATTAATCCTGCTTTCCATCGGTTTTGAGTCCCAAATTCAGTAAGATTCTTCTTATTTTCTTGTTTTTGCTGGTAACGCTAGAGTTGGGCACAGTGCATACCAACTTAATTTCTCTCTTGTTGGATGGACATCCGTTCAGGCATTTGGTCGACACTTTTAAGTTTCCCACCTGCAGAAGGAAGCAGAACTGACCTCCAAAATATGGTTGTTTGAATGGATATGCTCATAATGTGGTCACTGATAAAGAACCAATGCATTCACTTCCTTTTCTACATCTAATGTTGGAATTGTTATATTAATGAATTGTGGGTTCTTATAGGAACAGTACGTACGTCGAACAGAATAGCATACTCCTGAATTTCCTAACCATCCAACTCAAACTCTATCTATGCAAGAAAAGTTTCAAAAATTTAGCTGGCATGACATGGGCTTTTGTTTTAATACTTCTGCTCTTTCAAGGTTCTCGGCTAAGTAATTCGTAATTCCCCAGAAGCATTTTATGAGAACCCAACAACACAGAATTTTTAGTGGAGTTCTAAATGACATCTCATGCATACTGTCCAATACCTCTCTCCACCTGTTGACACAGGTCTCCCAGAGTAACCCTCCTGTGCAACCACTTCATTAATTTCTTTTACAGTTAATGATTTTCTTGTTAATTTTTTATTTGTTGGTTCTTTTGTGGTAAATTGCAGATTCTGTGGGGGGAGACATCAAAAAGAGAAACAGAGCAGGACTACATAGATGTATAATAACCTGAGGAAAATGAAGGAAAGAAAAGCTGCAGACGAGGACAACTTCTATGTTTCAGGACCTCGTGACCTTACTAATGGTCATTGGTACACCGCTTTCCCTTTCCCTTTCCCTTTCCCTACACATATAAGAATGCATGAATGGTTTCTTTTTTCTAAAGTTTTTGGTGATCTATAAAATGAGGCGATGATTACTAACTAGCTTTCTCTAGTTTTACTTTTTTCTCTAGTTTCTGAGTCACAGTTGATGTATGATAACAGGCAAATGCATATATGTAAGCATGCCCCAGTAGTCATCAGTAGGGGGCTAGCTAGCTAGCTAGCTAATAACTCGACTTTGAATTTGCAGCATTATCTCATATAGTATGGGTGCTTCACAGGGGTAATGAACGTGATCGTAGAATTATTTCTGCCAGCTTGGTAAAAGGCGCCTATGCTTTTGAGCAGGATCGCCAGAAGGATCGTAAGGGAGGGGCTTGCTCCACCCTGGTCGAAGCACTTCGGATATGAGAAAATAGATGAGCTCATAGATGTTGATGATGGATCCATCTTTGCTGTCATTTACAAATTCGAACCCCAGCAGCAGCAACTGGCTTTCAATAATCATCATCAGTGCTGCTGCTGCTACCCAATTCAGGGGAAGGCCCCAAGACGGGTGATCGCCTTCCGAGGCACAATGTTTAAGAAAGCCACCGCCAAACGGGACGTCCGATTGGATATCAAAATCATTCTAAATTTACTTCATGAAACCTCACGCTTCAAAATTGCAAAGCAAGCAGTCGAGAAAATTGTGAAAGAAGTTGGAGCTTCGAATGTTTGTTTGGCTGGTCATTCTCTGGGCGCCGCCATTGCAATGCTCGTTGGTAAGACTATGGGAAAGCAAGGTTATATGCTCCAGGGACTTTTCTTCAATCCACCATTCGTGTCTCTTCCAATTGAGTGGATCAAGGATGAGGAAATTAAAAGTTTTATCCGACTGTCTAAAATGCACCTCACAGCTGCAATCGCTGCCATTAGGGGTCACCACCAGCTAGATAATGCGTTTGTTGAATTGGCTGACTGGGTTCCATATTTGTTTGTGAATGCGAATGATATTGTATGCTCAGAGTATGTTGGTTATTTTGAGTACAGGAAAGCAATGGAGCAGATTGGATTCGGAGACACAGAAAAACTGGCAGCCCAGAATTCCTTAATGAATTGTTTTTTCTCGAAAAAGGAAGGAACCGAGCGTTCTCACTTCATCCCGTTTGGAGACGCTGCAATTAACAAGAAGCCACCACCAGGTTTCTGCAGATCTCATGGGCTTAAGGTGTGGTGGCGTCCAGACCTCGAATTGGAGCATAAGACATACCAACTCAGGTGACTCTTGTGCTTTGTTATGTTTTGTATTTTTATTTCATTTGTTTAGAATGGAATGCAGACAGGTTTTTTAATTCCCTTTCTACTGAATTTGATTGTGGTCAGGTTAACTGGAACATATGATCATGTCACTCCTGTCCCATTACTGGTGACAATATATATATATGAAAGCCAGGATCAGTTTTAGCAGGACTTGGTAGCATGCCTTTTTTTTTTTTTTTTTTTTTTGCAAGTTCGTCTATTTATCAAGTCTGATCCTCAAATTATAGGCCTGACAACAAACCTATGTCCAAACAAGCATCTTACTGGCAACAAAAAGTACTCTGGTCTTCGGACTATAGCCTGCGAATTTTACTTATATGGACTCAGCCAAGATTCATTTTCGAAAATGCAAGTAGGTGGACCATTTTACAAGAAAAAAGAGTGGATAGACAGATGATGACTCTACGATGCATGATAAAATGCAAAACTTGCAAAAAGAGCATAAGAAATTTAGGAGTTAGAGTCTTCCATAGACCATTTCAAATCTTTTCTTCTATGGAATTATGAGAATAAAATAAAACAGGCTTTGAAATTTACATTTGATCTTCTTAAGGTTCCTTTTCGGGTTCTCGAAAATTACTTAAAAAGAAAATATAGAGAAAATGTAACTAATCATTAACTTTATTGATAGATAAACTTGCTTACATATGCTGGACTTGAGTGCAAATGTAACTAACTAGTGATCAAGATTGTACTGAAGGTTACTGACTTACTGTTATACCTTTAGGGAACGAAAATGTTCTTACTTATTTACAATATTTACATAAATATTTTTGTAGATGACGTCATAGGATCTTTGGAATCTTCCATCTTCTTCTTTATATGCCTGACATGTTGCCTCGTAGATGTTGATTATTCTTCAAGAGGCTTATCAGGACATTCCACATAATATTATGTTACTATTTTCTCTATCGATTTGCCTTAAGATGTTAATCCATATTTGACGAGCAGGCCTGGTTTTTGCTAGGCATACATATTTCCCTTTGCATGCTCAAGTTAAAGCGGTTGGGTTTATGCTCACCGGCAGAGTTTACCCAATCGTTTACATGGTTAGTAATTAGTACTGTCATAGATCCTGTTATCGCTTAGATAAGGGGTCAAGGACTAATATGAGGTTTTACATGGTTGTCTTACGAATCATGTGGTACTTTTAAAATTGGGTCAAAATCTTTGTGGTTTTGATTAGGTCTACAAAAATCTATCTAAGTTTTACGACATTAGAATTGGTCGGATGGTAAAGAAATCACCCTATGGAGTCTACATGTCCAGTAGACTCTATTCCTTATCTTTCCTTTTTCTTGTTCTTTCTGCTTATTTTAAATTCTGAACCATATGGGGAAGAAGTGGAATCTTGTGATGCCTGAAGGTTACTGGGCCCACGACTGCTTCCAACATTTTCTTGTAATTTGTGCTTGACTTGTTCAATCATGCCCTTTTGAACTGTTCTAGAAATGTATCTACATTTTCTTGTATTGTGTGCTTGACTTGTTCAATCATGCCCTTTTGAACTGTTCTAGAAATGTATCTGGATCGCACAGCTGTGAATCTCTTGTAGATGAGATCTTCTCATTATTTATTTTCTTGTAGCTGTTGTTGAAGGAGAGCCTTGTCATTGTTCAGACTTTTGTTTGCTGCCTGAAGCCTTTGTATTCCTCTTTCTTTATTGGCATTATCAAAATGTAGTGGATTTATCCGTGTGGCTCCACTAGCAATTTGGTCAATAAGTTCTTTATTTTCTTCTTCATGTTTTTACAATGTTCGCAAAACAACTGCTTTTGTGTCAATACTAGAAAATGAGGGTAGGTGCATTCCTGAGCTTTGGGTCAATGTAATAGTTTGGTCCAGAGACGCTTGGGCAAACTTTGTAGCTTGTTCCAGGGTTTCATAACCTGAAAAGGGGTGTAGATAATCTTTTGTGGCTTCAACAACATCTTCCCAGTCAAAAAATATTCCTGTTGTATGACCTTGAAAAACAACATAGATCTTGGATTTTCCCTTTTTTGTTTTTGGCTTGGTAAAAAAGGAGAGCAATGGCCTGTAAGGCATTAGAAACAGAATTAAGGCAGTAATTTTTGTTGGCCAATGCTGTGGTTTATGAACTGCCAAAGGTTATCAAGGGCTATTTTCTCTTCATCCGATATCATATAATGGTTGAAAATTTCAAATTTCATTTGGGTGCCTTTGAAGAGAATATGGGGTCCAATTTGTATGGTTTCAGGTGGAGATGTTCTTGATGTTCTTGAGGTTCCTACAAATAAACTTGGGTTGAAATATGAGTCCCTGCGAAGGTATTTTGTGATGGAGTAGTAGGATTGCTCAGAAGACTAGAGGTTAAAAATCCTCCTTGTAAGATTAGTATCCATACCTGAATGTTGTGATTGTTATGTTGTGAGGGGAGAGGAAGCTGTAGGGGTAGTGTCTTGATGATTGAGAGAGGGAATATAATCCTCTCTAGCATGGCTCTAATCAAATCGTCTTTCTACATAAAATACATTAAAAGTTATCATATGACCATAACCATTCCCTGGATTGTTATATTATGAGTTTATGATCTCTTAGAAAACTTCTTGCAGCCTCCTCAAAGCCTATAATCATTGTGTTAAGGATTGTTAATACAATGTCAAACAAATTCTCAAATTCTTTCTTCCTTGAGTGGTATCTATACGGGCGAATTGAATATAGCAGCATTGTTCTTCTCTTATGATTTTGAGAGCTTTATCATAATTATGTTCAGCCACTATTATCCTTAATCTTTTATTATTGGTGAATTCTTGATAATAAATCAGCTGCCTTTGTTATATTGTCCTTTAATATGTTGTATAGTATAATATGGTGTATCCTCTATTATAGAAATGATTTCCCAGAATAACCCACCTTCAGTGTTGTACCGTTTTTTTCATTAAGATTATGGTAAGCTTTTATTATAGCTTCACAATTTGTTCTTATGGTGAAATGCCTATTTATAAGAAAATTTTCCATACTTTCTAAGCCTTTTATGAGTGCTTCTACTTCATAATCTACAAATGTAAGATGCTTTACAAAATTTTCCAGAATTATATCTTCTTATTTCATCTGAAGATTTTGTATGATATTGTGATGGTTTTATTTTTAATATGACCCCCCAATCGGCTTCAGAACCATCTGTTTCTACTATTCTATAGTCTTTATCTGTGGGAAGTCATAAGCAAGGAATATCATCAAATAGTGTTTTTATTTTTTGAATAAGTTTTATGTCTTTACTATTCCAACAATGTTCTCTATTTGGTGATGTTTTTTGAAATGAGGGTCCTAATATTCTTCCTAGATTTTGTATGAATGGTCTAGCCTAATTTGCTAACCTAAAAAAGATCTAATTTGAGTGACGAAGTGAGTTTATTGGGAAATTCTTTAACTTTTGTGGCAATATGAGGTTGGAGTTTTATTATTTGCCTAATTCCATCCCTTAAACTTTTATGTATGTTTTACTAATTTCCATTTTTTTTCTTTGAGACAACTATTCCATGATTCATAAATTCTAAAAATATAATTTTTAAATGACTAACATGTTCTTGTGGAGACTTACTGTAGACCAATATATCATCTATATAGACTATGACAATATTTCTATATTTAAGGAATATCTCATCCATTCTTTTTTAAAAGACAGAAGGAAAATTTTTAAGTCCGAAGAGCATCACAAAACATTCAAAGTGGCCTTTGGTTGTGGAGAAACCATTCCATCAATTCTATTTATTTGATGGAATTCTGACTTACAATCAAATTTCGTGTAGTAATTTTGGAGGAACATTGGAAAGTATCTCAAAGGGGAGGATGAAGAGAAACGGGAGTAATTTGTTGTGTTTGATATTCAGTGTTTTGGGCAAGTATTTGTGGGGAAATAATGTTAGGGTGGAAATGAGATTGTCGGAAACATTGGACTTGGGTGTTTAAGTCTTCTAATTGTGTTTGCATGGATTTGATTAGGGTTTTTATTCCGGTAATAGTTTCTTCAAAAGAGATGTTTTCTTGGGCCTGTCGTTCTTTTGCTAACCGGTTTTGTAGTTGTAAGGATCCTAATTCTTGTTTCAAGGTTTTTATGTGGTTTTCATGATTAATATCTATCTTGTTGGGTTAGGTTATTGATATTTTGTTCAATAGTTGTTAATATGAGATCAGACGGAGCTGTTGTGATTGGATTAAGGATTGTTGGATTTGTAGGAGGTGGTTGTTTAAAAAAACAAGGCATAATTATGGGGGTCGTGCTTCAATGCTGCGCATTAACGGTGAAGCGCACGGTTGAGATCGAAATCTCGACCGAATTTCGATCTCGACCGTCCGTCTCGGTGTTGAGACAGACGGTCGAGATCGAAATCACGGTCGAGATTTCGATCTCGACCGTGTGCTGCACATGCTGCGCATTTAATGCACAGCATGCAAGTCACACTATAATTATGGTAGCATTCGTGAGACAATTTCTACATGCTTCCTCATAACATGCATGGTTTAAGTTGATATTGATTTTTGAAAGAAGGGCCAAAATCTACAATAGATACAAGGTTTTGTGAGGTTTCCTTTTTTATTTTTCCAATTATGTTGGCATTGATCCATTAATAAATATAAGAGTTTATATTTGAATCATGAACTGTTCAATTTGGATGTGGAATCTCTTGTTCTATGTCTTGTTCTACGTTTTCTTTATCAACTTTTAATTCAATAATATTATATATGTTTTCTGTGTTTGAGACATCTTGGTCTATTTTCTATTAAAGCTTGGTTTGTGTTTTGAACTAAATATGAATTTCTAGTATAAGTAATTTGTAGATTAGGACAGTTGTTACTAAAGTGTCCAATATTTTCACATGTATAACATTTTAATTGTGTTTTGTATGTTCTTTTGGGATCAAATCTTCTTACATGTTTTTCTTGTAATAAGAATGGTTCTTTCGCTATTGACTTTTTAAGAGAATAATTTCTTTTCGTTTAAGAATTTGAATTTTGTATATGTTGAAGAATTTTATGACTTTGAATGTACTGTTTTCATCTTTTTGCTTGTTTCCTATAAAAATGTATATTTCTACTATATTGTTGGGTATATACATTATGTCACTGTAACTATTTTCCCCTTTAAACTATTTTTGTGCTAATTCATCTGCACATTTATCTTTTAATACTTGCATGATTTTAGGCCAATTCTCTCTCCATACACACTATTTTCTTTTTGTTCTTTCTATGTCTTGTTCTAAATATTCTAATTTTGCTAGATCTTAATGTACTACCATGACAAAACTTTTTATCTAAACATTCTATTGACCCGTATAATTCTTTATTTTCATCATATAAAGAATTAAACTAAATTCTATCCTTATGAGGCCAATCGATCTATAGGATGCCTTTGATTTTCATTTTGTTCATATAATTGTATTATTACCTTTTGGTTCTGAAAGAACTGTTTGGTAATATCAAAATCTTATCATTTATGTTATGTTGGTGTTTGATTTCTGTAATTATTTCTTCTGCTCTAATTTTTATGATTTATGGTGTTTCTCTCATGGTTCCTCGTGTCGGCCATATATCGCCGACACGAGGCGATATGTCGAGGTGTCGCTGGGGGGCGACACGACACCCCCCAGCGACACCGAAGTGTCAATTTGTCGGCGATATATCGCCAACAGTCGATATGTCGCAGGTGCAGCCAGCGACAACGATGCCAGAGCCAATGCGTACAACGATGGGATTCTCGCACCATACGAATGGGGCTTTGACATGGTGCGAGTGCCAAGTGAGATGGAAGGGATCAAAGGAGAAAGAGAATTTGGTGGTGGAGAGGGAGTAGATGAGGCGGTGGGAACTGGAGGAGCGGAGTGGGGCACGGTTGCCGGAAGTAATGGTGGTGAAGTGGGTGGTGTTGCGGATGCGAACCCATATGCGAGAGAAAGGATCGAAGGCGGAGGTGAGGGAATGATTGAGAGGGTGAAGAGCGTAGACGATGAACCAGGGCTTGAGACTAGGAGTGATTCTGAGGGAGGTGGAGACGGAGCGTCGCCACTCCCTGGAAACACCAGAGGCCGCCACCAGGTCCGACAACGGCAGTTCGGAGAGGTCACCACTCCCTGGAAACACCAGAGGCCGCCACTAGGTCCGACAACGGCAGCCCGGAGAGGATCATCGCCTCCAAGTTTCCAACACATCTCTGTTTATCGGAGCTGATGAATTTTCTACTTCTGTTTGATCTGCTACTGCTGCAGTGCTGCTCTCTCCAAAACGGCAAAACCTGGACCATCGCCTTCAACACATCTCTGTTTATCGCTCGACTTTTGGCGACATGTCGCTTGAGTCGCTGTGTCGCCAGGGTCTGACACGGCGACACAGGCCGACATGTCGAACCTTGGACTTTCTCTATCCATCCTAAAGGATCTTCTTATCACTGATCTTACTCAAGGGTAAATCCTTAGAGTAATTTATCAAAATGATTTTGTATACCATGTAAGGCAAATTTTTGTCTAATCTTCCTGGATTCTTTTACCAATTGTTCTTTCTTTTTGGACCTTCTTTTATAGTATGGGGACGAGCCATATATATATAAATTTTATTTGTTGCACTCATGGCATCTTCTACCTCTTCCAGCACCTCTTCTAGCGCCGGCTCTGCAGCTCAAGCATCCTCTTCCAGGATGGCGTCTTCTCAGCTTCCAGTTTCCCTGGGCAACTTCTCTGATGATCAACATATCATGCTGGACGGAACAAATTATCAGTCATGGCGTGCCCAGTTCCTTCAGTTTTTCCGTGTAAATGACTTCCTGAGGTTTGTCGATGGATCGTATCCTTGCCCGTCTGGGAAGTGTGACAATGAATCATGGCAACGTTCTGATCGACTCATTACAGAGTGCCTTCTCCCTACCATCACAGAAGAAGTTTCTTCTGGTATTGTTGACCTAAGTACGTCTGCTGCCATATGGAGTTATCTTGCCAAGCTCTATGCTCCTCCAGAACCTCAGTTGCAGTCCTTCAAGAAAGATGAACTCTCTATGGATGACTTCATTCAGCAGGCCAAGTCTCTCATGGGCCAACTTGCTGATGCTCGTACTATGTCTGAATCTGAACTTCAACTTCAACTTAAAGTTACCATTCTTGGTGGTCTTGGCCCTGAATACAATGTTTTTGCAACGTCGATCAGTTCTGAACCTCCTGGTCTGGATAAGCTTTCGTTGGATGAATTTTATGCTCGTCTCCACTACTACGAACTTAATATTGATTAAACTCTTCTCTTTTATTTAATTTGTTTGGAGTGGATCGAAGATTGGTATCATTTTCCAGACCTCAATTTGCAGTGTACGCTATATCATTACAGGTGACTGTTGTGCATGCTTTCTATGTTTTCTTATTTTTATTTAAGTTGTTTGGAATGGAATGAAGATTGGTATATATGTCCCGGATTAACATCCTCTGTGGCACTCTAAGTAGCGGTCATAACTAAATCCTAACCATTAAATTTTAGAAAAACGTTTTCACTTGTAAACCAATAAAAATAGGACGGTTCAAAAGAAAACCAAATCGATTCTCTTCCCACGACGTCACCGCCATTGTGATCACCGGCTGATGAAGACCTCAGAGATGAACTTGCCTATCTTGTTTTCCTTGGGAGGAAAAAAAAAAAAAATCTTGAACTTGACTCAGCCTCAAACAAGAGATGTTACGCGGAAGATTCAAAAGATTGATTGTGAAAGTGCTCTCCTACTCTCCACATCTTTGTTTACCCATTAAGATTCTCCATTTTCAATTTATCGAACAAAGAAAGTTATTAATTTTGAAGCTGTCGAAGAGGATAATACAACATTCCAAACAAGAAAACAAAGAAACAACGCCCTACTTCACGTTGCCTTCTCTCTTCGGTTCTGAGAACCTTGTGCGTTTCTTCAACATATAAATTTAAGCCCGCCATGGAAAAATGGGTTAATTGTTTTAGATGTTCGGATTTTCAAATGGAATCTAACATGAACAGCGGCAACGGGTAATTGATCGATTCCTTCCTCAAAATTCAGGTCCCAATAAGGGGAAAAAATGTTAAATATTTGGATGATTCTTGAGTATTCCCAGCTATGTGTTCAAAATCAAGAAGAATGTGTTGTGGTAATTGTATTACAAATTCTTCAAACACACCAAAATGAAATTGCAATACAAGATTGTGATAAAGCGCGGATCTCGTCTAGAAATCCCCGCTGAGCACGTGGGCCATCCGCCACGTAGGACTCCTGATGTGGACTAGTGGGCCCGATCCCTCTTATTTGTCCAGAACCAGGCCAGTGGAGATTCTATCCAGGCCAAAAAGACTCGTGACGATAACATAATGTTAGAACTGAGGGGGCTCAGTAGTTTCATAAAAAGTAAAATTCTTTTATTAATTAAATTATAATACACGCAGTGAATAATAATTATTTCCTAATATTTTACTTGGGAGCAGCAATCTGGCGCCACCAAGACCGTTGAATAAAATATTTACTTAACGACTTCAGATTTACTCTGGAGTCTGGACCACAAATTGGATCCGGGGAGAGGAGAGGTGCTCGTACGCATGATATATTCGAGAACGTAAGCATGATATATTCGCGAGAACGTAAGCTTGATATTCGAGAACGTAAGCATGAATGCATGATATATACGCGAGAACGTAAGGCTGCATGCACTCATTCGGAGAGAGTGAAGACAGAGAGAGAGAGAGTGATTACTGGACTCAAGAGTCAAGAGTTCAGTTCCGAAAATCCAGATTTTTCAGACAGTCTTTTAGTTTTCTATTAGTTGCTTTTGACATCTCGCCATACGCTACCCATCTATAATAGCTGGTGCTCATTTTTTGTGTTTCGAAACGCTTTTTACTTCTTCGTTCAGTTAAATTGGTTCTTATCCATTAAAAGTCCTTACCCGTTCCCAGTCCTTTTCTGTGTCCAAATTGTCGGTGCCGTGAAACGATCAGTGCCGGAAGCAGCCGGAGTGGTGGAAGACAGATGAGGAAAATAACATTGCGAAAGCAGCCAAGCAGTGACTAGGTAGCTTATAGAATCACAAGGTAAGAACGGAGAATTTGTTATGCAGCAACAACAAACCCTCATGGTGATACCACATCATTTCTTATACAGTTAATGATTTTCGGTTTTGTTTTTTTTTATTTGTTGATCCTTTTGTGGTAAATTGCAGATTCTGTGGAGACATAAAAAAGAGAAACAGAGCAGAACTACGTAGATAATGAATGACCTCTGAGAGGAATAACTCCATTATACAGTATGCTCTGATAATCTTCTTGGCATCTCTTTGTTGTAGATTGTTTATGGGTTTTCTTTTCCAAGGAAGAAAGGAAAATATTCATCACGTTTCGTTTGCTAAATGCTTCTAGTGCTTTAATTCAGATCCATGTGGTGATCTCTAAGTTTGCAATGTTGGTTTTGGTGTGCTTTTCATGCCCTGAATGAAGATCTGCATCTGAGCCCAAAACTGAGTCCTGTTTCCATTGGTTATGGTATTATGTTGGATTTTGGTTTTAAAAATCAAATAGTATAATATAATATGTTATTTAGATAAGTTTCAAAAACATTAAAACTCTATCTCCCAAGTTTTTGTTTTTAAACTCTTGTTTGATTCTTACTCTATTGGACTCTTCCGGATGTAAAGATAGTTTACCATATTTGTTTAGTCCCACATCAGATTGAGCTAATGAAATATCGATGATATATACATTGATTGCTTCTAAGAGGGGTGTATGCCGGCAGAGAGTTAAATATGAATCACGCGCATGCGCCGAGCTAGGCCGAGTCGGCCATGGGGCATGTCTATGATGGGACTTGGGACTTGGAGTTGGAAAGGGGTTCTGGATTATGATACAGAAAATTTGGTTTTGAGTAAAATAAAATTCGTGTTCTAAAAGTTAAAAAAAAAAATCCTGTTTTTAGGGATGGGAGATCGATTCGTAGTAGGCAAGTTGTGGGGACTTGGGGTTGGAAAGGGGTTCGGATTATGATCCCAGAAAATTCGGTTTTGAGTAAAATAAAATTTGTGTTCTAAAAGTTTTAAAAAATCCCGTTTTTAGGGATGGGAGATCGATTCGTAGTAGGCAAGTTGTGGGGACTTGTGGATTGTGGATTATGATCCAGAAAACCTAATTTTGGGTCTTGTTGTAGGGAGGTAATAGAGGAGAAGTTAAGAACAAGGTTGGACATTCTGTTTTGGAGTAAAAGAAAATTCGTGTTCTAAAAGTTAGAAAAATTCCGTTTTTGGCTTTCATCTTTCCTATGCTGTATATTGCATTCGTATCTCCTTTGCAAGTAGAATCTGTTGGAGTACTAGCCTTCAGATCTAAGGAGTTGTTGTATCTTGGAGGTGAGAACGTCAACTTTAGATTTAAGGAGTTGTTGTATCTTGGAGATGAGAACGTCAAGGTCAAACCCAGTTTGCACTAAAGGGGGAAGATGAGACTTGGGGTTGTGGATCATGGATTATGATTTAGAAAACCCGGTTTTGGGTCTTGTTGTAGGGAGGTGATAGAGGAGAAGTTAAGAACAAGGTTGGACATTCTGTTTTTGAGTAAAAGAAAATTGGTGTTCTAAAAGTTAGAAAAATTCCATTTTTGGCTTTCATCTTTCCTGTGTTGTAGTATATTACCTTCGTATCTCCTTTGCAAGTAGAATCTGTTGGAGTGCTAGCCTTCAGATCTAAAGAGTTGTTGTATCTTGGAGGTGAGAACGCCAAGGTCAAACTCAGTCTGCACTAAAGGGGGCGTTCAAATACCTTAAGGAAAAGTACTGTACGTACGCCTCAACTTACCTTGTTCGAGTTCGTGCTGGTTTCATTTCCACTTCCTCTACTTCATTCGGGTAAGTGGTTCTCACATAAGGTATACTACTTTGAATTTTGTTTCTCTTTGTCTGATATTGGTCTGTCTATATTGTGGCTCTGATCTTCTGGTTCTAACATATTAGTTTGATTTCCCCCAATTTGTATGGTTCCAACACCCACAGTGGCTTCTTGTTATATACAAATCACAAATTTTGTTGAAAATAAGGTACTTGCAAGCTCAACCAACCTGTTGCTAATTTGAGTCCTAGAGTCATATGATATGATACTGTGCATGGGATCAATGAAGCATTCCAAAGTGAGTATGCTGGGATGGTTATTTCTGATCTTTATTTTTGAAAAAAATCTGTAGCAGGCACAGCATACACATCTTTAATTTGTCTGATTCGAACTTATCTTTAATGGAATTCTTTGGACTAATCGAAGTGGAAAATCCTGCTTTCCATCGGTTTTGAGTCCCAAGTTCAGTAAGATTCTTCTTACATTCTTGTTTTGATTGTAATGCTAGTGTTGGGCACAATGCATACCAACTTAATGTCTCTCTTGTTGGATGGACATACGACGTTCAGGCATTTGGTCGACACTTTTAAGTTTCACACCTGCAGAAGCAGAACTTACCTTCAAAATATGCTTGTTTGAATGGATTTGCTCGTGATGTGGTAACCAAATAATCAGTGGATTCACTTCCTTATTCAGTCATATCGATCATAATCATAATGTGTTAAAAGATGAATTATTTGGTTTTTTCCCCTTGTGTAGTCATTGTTTTAGTGTTAATGGTTGACATCCTTAAGCAGTCATGATGTTTTTTCTATATCTAGTGTAGGAATTGTAATATTACTGAATTCTGGGAAGGTTCCTTACAGGAACAGAATAACATACACCTGAATTTCCCAGCCAGCCAAGTCAAACTCGAGCTATGCAAGGTTTCAGAAATCTAGCTGGCATTGGATTTTTGTGTTAATACTTGTGCTCTTTCAAGGGTCTTGGTTAAGTCCCCAGAAGCATGAGAACCCAACAGCACACAGAAATTTTAGTGGAGTTCTAAATGGTTAAGTTATATGCATACCAGGTTAAGTTTTAATGCTTGATTAATTGACAAAACAAGAATGTTTGGCAGAGCAAAACTTGTTAACTTTGTTTTCTATTTGAGGGTTCACAAATGTTTGGAAGGGCACCATATCATTTCTTTTACAGTTAACTTTCTTTTCTATTTGTTGGTTCTTTGGTTGTAAATTGCAGATTCTGCGGAGAAATCAGGAAGAGAAACAGCAAAAGTACATAGATAATGTTCTCTGAGAGACATAACTTCAGCCTTTCAGGACCTTCTTACCTTACTACTGTTGATTGGTACAACATTTTCCCTACATGAATGGTTTCTCATTTGGGACTAAAATGAGGCGACTACACTCTATTACTTTTCTCTGATTTTTGACTCACAGTTGCCAACGGTCAAATGCATGTAAAGTAATGCTTTCCCTCTTTGCATCCGAGTAAGGCGTGCGTCCAGCCATTAGGTGCCCTGTCCATGGTGCCCTGCATTAATGTTTGCTTGGTACCACGGACAGAGCATACGGCCGAAGGACACTGAGGGTCAAGTAACTTGAGATTGAATTGAGAGACGATTGCATTGGGCTATGGATCTCATACAAGCTAGTTATTTGCATTTTCTCTTAATTATGTGCTTGCTTAATTTACAGGACTAATGAACATGATCGTAGACGTGTTATTGCCAGCTTGGTACAAGGCACCTATGTTTTAGAGAAGGAGCGGCAGAAGAAGCGTAAGGGGATGGCGAAACCCTGGTGGGAGTCGTTCCAATTTGAGTTGTTTTGCGCGCTCATAGATGATAATGATTCCTCCATCTTCGGTGCCATTTATGAATTCAAACCTCAGCTGGCTTCCAATAACCACTATGGAATCCAGGGGACCCCAAGATTCGTGATTGCCTTCCGAGGCACGATGCTGAAGTGCAAAACCTACAAACGGGACCTCAAATTAGATTGCAATATCTTTCGAAATGGACTTCATGAGACCTCACGCTTTAAATTTGGAATGCAAGCCGTCCGGGAGAAGGTTGCTGAAGCTGGAGCTTCGAAGATTTGGTTAGCTGGTCATTCTTTGGGCTCTGCAATAGCAATGCTGGCTGGCAAGAACATGGCAAAGACGGGTGTCTACCTCCAGGCATTTCTCTTTAATCCACCATTCACGTCTCCTCCAATTGAGTGGATCAAGAGTGAGAAACTTAAACGTGGAATCCGAGCAATAAAAGGTGCCTTCATTGCTGGAATTGCATGGATTAAAGACGACGACGATGATGATGATGATGATGATGATCACTGCCACCAGGGCCAGGGGTCAGCTGCATCAGAGGATCAGTTGTTGGCTGCATGGTCTCCATGTTTGTTTGTCAATCAGAACGATATTTTGTGCTCGGACTACATTGGTTATTTTGAGAACTGGAAAAGAATGGAGCGGCGTGGAGCCGGAGACATAGCAAAATTGACAGCCCGGCATTCCCTAAGGGGTGTTCTTTTGGAAAACAGAGAATCCGAACCCCTGCATTTCCTCCTGTCTGCAAACCTTACAGTTAGCCGCAACTCACCACCAAACTTAATGGGTGCTCATGAGCTTTCAGAGTGGTGGAGACCAGACCTCAAGTTAAAGCCTACTATGTTATACCAATTCAGGTGACTCTTGTGTTTTGTTATGCCATGCTTTTTTAGATTAATATTCAATTAAATGCTCGTGAACATATGTTCTGTACCTTTAAATCCACCCATATTGCTAGACAAATGCACCAACCTAACAAAGCGCTCCATGTTTGATAATATTTTATTTTTATTGAATTTTCTAAATTTGTCTATTATGGAAAATATACCCTTTCTTAGAATTCTAATATGGACGGATTAGTATGAATTAATAGAAACTTTTAAAACTTAATGGAAGATCTAATAAGTTGTTTATATAAGGAAATGTTAGGTCCCTCTCCTAACTTTAATCAACTGCATATTATTCTCTGCACATAAATAAATAATTTAGAGAGATAGTAATAACCAACTCAGTGAAATGTGAAGACTGGGTAAGGTTGGACTTAGAGACCTAGTTCTTCACGTTTCACTGACAACAGGTTGTTTCTTTGCTGCCCAAGATATTAGGTTTGGCCCTAAGTAAATACAATATCCAGTGACAGATCGTTTGTCATCAATATCTCCTGCCCAATCGGCATCAGAATAAGCAGTAATGGGGAATGACGAGCCCTTGGTGATTAGAAGTCCTTGATTGATAGTCCCTTTAAGATAGCGTAGTATCCGTTTAACAGCCTCCCAATGAGGAATGCGTGGAGAGTGCATATGTTGGCATACTTGATTAATCTACTAAGTAATCTCTGGCCGTGTGAGACTCAAATACTGTAGAGCATCAACTGTGCTTCTATAAAGAGTAACATTATCATAGGGATCACTATCATGGGCAGACAACTTGGAACCAGTAGTCGTAGGAGAAGCTATTGGTTTTGCCTCAATCATTTTTGTTCTTGTTAATATATCTGAAATATATTTTAACTGAGAGAGATGAAGACTGGTAGAGGTACGTGTTGCATGAACTCCCAAAAAATAATGGATGCCGCCAAGATTCTTCATAGCAAATTCAGTCCCTAAGTTGTGGAGAAGAGATTCTATAGATGCAGATGAGTTACCTGTGAGTATTATATCATCAACATAGAGGAGAAGGTACATCCGAATATTGGCTTGATTGTAGACAAACAATGATGAGTCAGCGGTGGATGCATAAAATCCTAGCCCCAAGAGAAATGTGGTGAACCGTTGGAACCAAGCACGTGGTGTTTGTTTGAAACCATAAATCGCCTTGTGTAAGCAACATACATGATTGGGGTATTGTGAATCAACAAATCCTTATGGTTGGGTCATAAATACTTCTTCATCCAAGTCACAATGGAGAAAAGCATTGGTAACGTCTAGTTGATTAATTTACCAATTGTTGCTCACTGAAATTGATAAGACGCTGCAAACAGTGGTTGGTTTGACAACAGGGCTGAAGGTATCATCATAATCAACACCAACTTGTTGATGAAACCTCTTTGCCACTAAGCGTGCCTTGAATCAGGAAACCTTGGTAGCTAATTTCTTGTCTTTTTAATTCATTAGCATATGTACATTTCTAACATGGAGCCAGAGCCATAGGAAAACTGGCAGCCTAGAATTCCCCAAAGGGCTTGTTTTAGAGAGAATTCGAACCTTTGTACTTCCTCCCGTCTGCTAACCTTACAGTTAACTTGCAGTTCAACTTCAGTGCTACGCATTTCATACACATCATTGTGCTGCCATTGTCGGCACCTGATGTTGGGCATCAAATACGCAGCATTCAAGTCTCGCCGTTAAGCCCACTAACAGAGTTTGAGTGCTCAAGGGCTTTCAAAGTGGTGGAGCCCATACCTCAATTTGGAGGGTAAGTCATACCAAGTCAGGTGATTTTTTTTTGGTCTTTCCCCTGCGAAATTTATTGTGGTCAAGTTTGTTAGAATGTTTGAATATTTCACACAAAGTGGGGTTCTTATGATTTTTAAATTCGTTGGATATGTGAAATATAATTATTATAGTTTTAATATGGACAGGCTAATCTAATAGGAATTGTCAGATCTTAATGGAAGATCCAATGACTTGCCTAGATAAGAGAGCCTAGATGGATTTGGTTGATAGTAACAGATTGGATATAAGCGACAGTGATACAACTCTATATCAGATTTTCCCCCTTCAAATATAATCACATTAATATTGTTTTGATCATTTTTCCCTCTGTCAGTTGCATACCACAGATACAGCATTGGTGTCGGCCGATCGAATACGTATTTCTAAAACCGTTTACAATTGAGCCTTCAAAGTTTAATTGAGAATTCACAAATGGATGTGAATAAGAAGATTCAATCAGGTTGGCAAACATGCAGAAGGACATGTTCAATTTGTTGCTACTTGAAGAATTTGTTATGCAGCAACATCTAACCCTCATGTGATACCACATCATTTCTTATACAGTTAATGATTTTCGTTTTTGTTTTTTTATTTGTTGATCCTTTTGTGGTGAATTGCAGATTCTGTGTAGATATCAAAAAGAGAAACAGAGCAGAACTACATAGATAATCTGATAATCTGAGAGGAATAACTCCATTATACAGTATGCTCTGATAATCTTCTTGGCATTTCTTTGTTGTAGATTGTTTATGGGTTTTCTTTTCCAAGGAAGAAAGAAAAATACCCATCACGTTTCGTTTGCTGAATGCTTCTAGTGCTTTAATTCAGATCCCTGTGATGATCTCTAGGTTTGCAATGTGGGTTTTGGTGTGCTTTTCATGCCCTAAATGAAGATCTGCATCTGAGCCCAAAACTGAGTCCTGTTCCTACTGGTTATGGTATTAGTTTGAGTTCCCCCAATTTGTATAATTCCACCACCCACAGTTGCTTCTAGTTATATATAAATCACAAATTTTGTTGAAAATAAGGTACTTGCAAGCTCAACCTGTTGCTCATTGGAGTCCTAGACTCTTATGATACTGTGGGATCAATGAAGCATTCCAAAGTGAGTATGGGATGGTTACTTCTGATCTTTATTTTTGAAAAAATCTGTAGCAGGGACAGCATACACATCTTTGTCGGATTCGAAATTGTCTTTAATGGAATTCTTTGGACTAATAGAAGTGGAATTAATCCTGCTTTCCATCAGTTTTGAGTCCCAAGTTCAGTAAGATTCCTCTTATTTTCTTGTTTTGCTGGTAATGCTAGTGTTGGGCACAATGCATGCCAACTTAATTTCTCTCCTGTTGGATGGACATACGTTCAGGCACTTGGTCGACACTTCTAATTAGTTTCCCACCTGCAGAAGTAGAACTTGCCCTCCAAAATATGGTTGTTTGAATGGATATGCTCGTAATGTGGTAATTACCAAATAATCAATGGATTCACTTCCTTATTCAGTCGTATCAATCATAATAATAATGTGTTAAAAGATGAATTATTTGGTTTTTTTTTTCCCTTATGCGGTCCTTGTTTTAGTGTTAATGGTTGACATCCTTAAGCAGTCATGATGTTTTTTCTACATATAGTGTAGGAATTGTTATATTACTGAATTCTGGGTTCCTTACAGGAACAGAATAACATATACCTGAATTTCCCAGCCATCCAAGTCAAACTCGAGCTATGCAAGGTTTCAGAAATCTAGCTGGCATTGGATTTTGTGCTAATACTTCTGCTCTTTTAAGGGTCTTGGTTAAGTCCCCAGAAGCATTAGAACCCAACAGCACACAGAAATTTTAGTGTAGTTCTAAATGACATCTCATACTGTCAAACACTACCAAATATTGTGTTGACACAGGTCCCCCAGGGCTTGAAGTGTATTATTTCGTATTAGGTGCAAATGCTCTTTTTTGAACTATTTGCTGTTAATTTATATGCATACCAGGTTAAGTTTTAATGCTTGATTAATTGACAAAACTAGAATGTTTGGCGTAGCAAAACTTGTTAGTTGTGAGGTTTGTGTATTATGATTCCAAATGCTTAACCACTTCACAGCGTAGCTGCTCTGTGAATTGACATTCTGAACAAAAACAAACATGCCTCCCATGGACCAGTTCAGTGGCTGTATCATAACAGTGTTGGTGTTATGGATTTAGTTGACAGTAACAGATTGGATATTAGCCAGCCCTGATGCATATCAGTCTATATCAGACTCCCCCCCCGGGGTGCACCATGTCATTTCTTTTACAGTTAAACTTTCTTTGTTTTTGTTGGTTCTTTGGTTGTAAATTGCAGATTCTGTGGAGAAATCAGGAAGAGAAACAGCAGAACTACATAAATAATGACCTCTGCGAGGGATATCTTCAGCCTTTCAGGAACCTTGTCACCTTACTACATGAATGGCTTCTCATTTAGGACTAAAATGAGCTGACTACTCTTTTACTTCTCTTTGATTTCTGAGTCACTGTTGCTAACTGGAAAATATAGGTTTAGTGCAGCTGGAGCTTTGAATGTTTGGTTGCTTACAGGAATTTTTTTTGGTTACCATGGCAATGCCTGCTGGTAAGACCATGGCAAAGGAAAGTGTTTTCCTCCAGGCATTTCTTTTTAATCCACCATTTGTGTCTGCTCCAATTGAGAGTATCAAGGATATGAAACTTAAACTTGGAATCCGAATGGAAAACAGTTTCATCACAGCTGGACTCACTTTTGCCATTAAGGGTCAAAACCAGAGATCAGCATCAGAGATCCATTTGTTATCTTGGCTGCAGGTCCCATGTTTGTTTGTCAATCTGGAAGATCATATATGCTCGGAGTATGTTAGTTATTTTGAGAACAGGAAAAGAATGAAGCAGATTGGAGCCAAAGCCATAGAAAAAGTGGCGACCCAGAATTCCATAGGGGGTCATTTGTGAGGCAAGAGAGAATCCTTTGCACCTCCTCCCATCTGCAAATCTTACAGTTAACTGGAGCCCATCACCAGATTTTAAGAGAACTCATGGGATTCATCAGTGGTGGAGTCCAGACCTCAATATGCAGTGTATGCTATACCAGTGCAGGATTGTATGTGTTTTTTATTTTAATTTAAATTAATGCATTGCAAGAAGTAGAACATCACCTACATCCCCAAATCAAAGAATTATAAAGGTGCCACAGCAGAAATATTACTTGATTTAATTTCAAAGCCATGATATCATCTGTTTAGAAGAAATTTTTCTTAGTACTAACGCAGTTGCGTTTCATTAGAAAAGCTTTTCTTAGCTGTTAAGGCAGGGACCCAAATGCTTGCCTGGTTCATGATCCTTCTGCTTGATGTCTTTTTTAAGTATAAAACAGGAACCTGATGCAGACTCTTTTAGATGGAAGAAGTTGGTTTTGAATTGAGATTTGATGATAAGGACTGAAAACCTTGCTCTCTTTTTTATGTTTTTTGCAAGATAGTTACTCTTTTCCAATGGAAGTGAAGATGAGTGGTAGGTTTTCTGGATCAACATGTCAAACCCAGAAGTGACTGGGTAGGCTCAAACTTTGCACAACTTTTCAAAGTTAATAATAGCTTACTTCATGGATCTTCTCAGCTTTTATACATGAAAAGATTAGTGCACAAGAAAAGAAAAAGAATATGATTCGGTTAAGTGGGATAGAGAGGATATTCCAGCTTTAGCTTTTTAACTAGCAAACAGCATGAGGCACAACATAATCTCTTAGTGCCCCAGTTTATTTGGTTAACAACTAATTGACAGAAAGACAAAAGTAATCTATGACTCAGGGTTCATGATTTTTTTTTAAAAATGAAGTGAATCAAGCTTTTAACATGCAACTCTCCTCGGACTCATTCATGGAGGTCTCAGTTGTTTTAAATGAGATTATTATTTTTCTTTTCTTGCTCTAACCATGTAACTGATACCAATCTCTTCATCACCATTGGTCTGACATGGGATTAATCTTTTTACTTAAAAGGTGTATGATCATTCAGTGTTATGATTGATCGCAAAGAAGAATATGATTTAAAAGTAAAAGTAACAACAGACATATTAAGGCCGTGTTTGTTAACCACCAAAAAATAATTTCTAGTGTTTCTTGTTTTGAGAAGTGGAAAAATTGACTGATAACGTTTTGATAAATCTCTCTTGTTTTGCGTGATTTTTGTAACATAAATTGAAAAATAGGAGGAAAAAAAAAAGTTCCTAAATTGTTTCCAATGTTGAGCAGGCATGCCTCTCAGTTGGGGGCAATTATTAATAATTAAGGAGTTAGAGACGAGATATATAGAACATTGAGCTGCAAGTCTGTCATTATTATTTTGGACATTTCATATTTCCATGTTTAAGAAAATTCTAATCTAAGTAGTTGGTGCTGGTAGACTTTTTGTAAATTCTCATTATTTGATTCATATCTGATATATTGACAGTGACCAATACCAATGCCCGCCGATACCACACGGCATTGAACTCATCAACCAATTCTCCATAACAACCACCACCACCACATGCTCTGTTCCTGGTGCAAATTCTACTACTAGAGATCAATCCCATCATGTCTAATGCTTCTTTCACAATCCACACCAATAAAAGTAAAGGACGATCACCAACCTTGGTTTTGTTTTTCCCTTCTTCTTTTGTACGGAGAATTTTTTCTAGCATTTTGCTTGGGAGCAATGCTGTTCTCTGTAGCAAGGTTTAAAGTATCAGTATCGAGTATCGTATCGGTCAGGTGATTTTAAGAGACGTATCGTCTTGTATCGAGTATTGTATCACTCTGACTAATGTATTTTAGTGTAATTCTATAGAGAAACGTATTAATTAAGATGTATCATATCAGTTGGGTCATATATGGATACGTATCGTACGGTATCAGTGGGATACTTAAAACCTTGCTCAGCAATCTGCCGTCCAGATTGAATTTAAGGTTCAGAGCAAATGTAGACCGTTGAATGAAGTGTTTATTCAACGGTCCAAATTTGCTCTGGACCCCGAATTGGATCTAGACCATGCACTGCTCCCAAACATGATCCATTTTTTCATCCATGGAAGGAGAGGATATTACATGTAGCATCAATGAGAGTTGAACGTCTTCACTAGAAGGTATTATTTATTACCAATTCAGTAATCCGGTGATGGTGTTTTTCCTTTTTTTTTGATTGAGGTTCTTCAAGGCATAGTTTTATATAATTTAAATATTTAATATATACATTAAATTGAACCAATTTGATATGATATAACTTAAAGAACTTGACCCAAATGGTTTCATTAGGTTTGAGACTTTTAACATCCTAGTTAAACATTTTTTAAATCAAAATTGTACCACGTTAAGGGTTTGAATCAACACAATAAAGTTTTCTTGTATTTTCAAGAATGGTAATAATTTTGCTGACTTCCTGACTAGGAAAACCTTGTCCATTTCAAATTAAATGATTTGACATCCTTCCACTCCATGACACTTAAACATTTGTCAAGCTGAAAATATGCTATCATCCAGCTTTTGTCAATAAAGCTTGCTTCACCAAACAACAAAACTACAAGGAACATGGTGATTCTAATTCTCATTGATGTCTTCTTCTCTTATTGTGAACCTTGATTTCAGTGACAGATCTCACCCTCAGACCCTCCATATGGATCCCACAAAGTCTACAACATTATCAATAAGAAAGAACGAGAACAAAATGAGAGGAAAAAAAAAAACATTAATAGTATATAATTGAGAAAAGTGTGTTCTGGCAAATGGATGGTCGAGATCAAAATCTATTAACAGCACAGTGCTACGCAATTAATTGCGGAACACCAAAGTCGAGCCGATAATTCTAATTCACATTGAAATCTTTCTTCTCTAATAACGGATCTTACCCTCAGCCCTCTATCTGGGTCCCACACTACAACATACTCAACAACAACAAAAACGAAATGAGAGAAGAAAAAAAAAACATTATCAATAATAATTATTATGGACCTGGACTACCAAGTCCATTCCCACCTACCGACACCTCACATGCACATGGAACTACAACGAGTTCAACACCAATTATGAAGAAACACAATTTCCATTTCAATTATTATTTATAAAAATTTACACAAGGAAAATTGAATGGGATGAAGAAGTTATGAATCTCTCTCTCATTTACTTTTCTCTCCATCTATCTATACCTATTGATCATTTGATCAAGAAAAATAAAGGAAAGGGTAAGAAAATTGGATAAATATCAGAATCAGAATCAGAATCCGAATCAATTATCAAACCGAAAGGCCAGCCACAAAGGCCACCCCTGTGGCGGGCAACCAAGAGGACCCGAATATGAATTTCCCGACCGTGAACTTAGCCGCCTCCGTGGCTTGGGTGATTACACGGTAACCGGGCCAGGTGACCCGTTGTCCGACCGCTCCACCCGGACCGCTATTCATGTATTCCCCGTAGTAGAGTGTGTTGAGGGCAAATGTGGCATTCCATTCAAGCCAACCCTTGGGGTGGATGTGATCACCCATGTAAGACAACATGTAAACTGTCCTGGAGTAGACCTTCCAAGGCCGACCCAGATAGGTCGGGTAAGTGGACTTTACGGGCTCCAGATCGGAATCAGCGAGGATCCGACATCCATGGATCGAAATGCCGGTGTTTTGGTTCGGGTCTTTACGATTCTGGGCCGTAATAGTGTTCTTCTGCTGGGCCATGGGCTTGCGCGCATAAAGACTACAATTCTGCAACACCACCGCGGCGTTCCCAAATACGAAATCCACGGTGCCGTACACTTCAGACTCTCTGTAGAACTGTCGTTGCGAGTGTACGTACAGCGTGTCCTGATACCCTACGACGCTGCACCGGTACACCACCGAGTGATCCGCACCAACTCGAAGGGCCACCGCTTGATGCTTCTCGGGTCCCGCATAGTTCTCGAAGGTTATGTCTCTTGCGATGAATCCAGCCCCAGTCGCCGCTACAATTTAATAAAATAAACCCGGCCCCACATTTTTCCATTACAATCCAACAACAAATTATAATTAATATTACTTAATACATAAATTATTACTTACCGAAAGAAGCCGTGTGGAACGTTGTAACCTTATCATACACGCTCTTTCCACCCGTAATGACGGTTTTGCCCTTGCCATCTCCAATGAACATCAAGTTAGTCTTTTTTCTGCCCACCTTCAGGTTCTTCTCTTCGTACCTAAAAAAGGTAGTTCAAATTTTCACGACAATGCATGAGATTACGTTATTAACCAATGGAAATAATTAATTCCTAACTTCTAACCCAAATTATCATTAGTCAATCTTAAACAGTGCAAACTCGTGAATAGCCAGCCAGCCAAATCATTTTCTTTCACATGCAGCATAATATTAATTACAAAATTTTAGTAACATCTCATGATAATTAGTTAGAGACAATGACAAAAACACCCATAATTGAATTGTTGTAGATCTTATAACATAAAATGAGATTTATAAAGTCAACAATAGCATAATTATATTTTTTTTGCTAATTATCTTGGATCTCTTTTAAATCTTTTTTTATTAATATTAAGTATAATTATTAGTGCGTAAAAGCTTGGAGAAAGGCAACAAAAAGGTGACTTTCTTTGAAAATTACCTTCCGGCCTTGACGTGGATAATAAAACGGCGACTGCTGTGCTCTGGAGCTGCTTTAATGGCGTCGGAGATCTTCTTGTAGGTTCCATTTCCATCTTTAGAGACAACAATGTCAGCGCGAATTACGTCGGCCGGCAACTGCAAAAGCCTCCTCTCTTTCCTCGACAACCATTTCGGGAACCCATGAGTAGTAGTAAATTCGCTTCCCATCAGTCTTCTCCGGTTCTGAATAGGAACTCCTGAGAAATCTCCGTCGTCGTCGCCGCCGCCGGAGAAGGCGAAGATGGCTAGAGAATTGCTCACTAGCTCCGACAAGTCTTTAAGCCTCTCTTTCACTTGATTCTTTATGACGTTCCCACCATTAACCTCATCGAGTCCTTCCAGACACGTGTCTTGATTGGTGAGTGCCGCACTTAGCCAAGTCATCACATCTTGCGCTGATCCAACGGTTCCTGTACCTCCGCCGCTTCCATCTGTCGGTGGCGCCACCGACGACAGAGACTGCGAGAGGTGGTCCATCGAATCCTGCAACAGCTCCACACAATCGCCATAAGCCGATTGAACCAGAGAATCCATCTGTAAATTCGCAATGTCGGAGACGTCGTAGAGGGCTTTTCCGACGCGTTGGAGAGTCATGTTGACTGAGATGTGAACAAGGTCTCGCTCCCCTGCTTGAAGCGCACCTGGAAAATCGACGAGAGAATTCACACAGAGATCTGGGTAACGAGTCTTGCTGCAGGTTTTGGAGATTGCTTGAGTGGGTTTTCCTCGAATGCCGAGTGCTCCTATTCCGGCGGATTTTGGTCGGAAAACAACGACCAGTGCTGCACAACCAGCTGCAGCGATGAGGAGCACAAAACCAATTACGCCTATGATAATTAGCTTTCGACTTCCATTTTTCGAGCTTGAAACACTTGTGGCTTCGCTCCGAAAAGATTCTCCAAACGACGCCTCTGTACGCTTTGATGAACCAAGCCTCCCGTAACCCATTTTTACACAGAGAAAAACAGAGATGAAAACAGAGAAGATAGAATGAAAATTGAAGTTTTAGAGAGGTTTTAAATGATACAAGCAGAAGTTGGTGCGCAGTCCATTTCGAAGGCGTTGCTAGAAGCTTTATTCTGGTTGGGTTTCAGTAGAGAAAGAGAGAGAGAGAGAGAGCATGAGAGGAGTGACCACTGGGTTATCAATAACATAAAAAGGTTCCTTTCTGCTGCTCTCCTTTGGTTCCCTTTCTGGGTCTTCAACTTTCTTATTTAAAGTAAACACGGAACCTATACTAGCTTTCTTCAATTAGAGTTTTAAAGTTAAGAGACACACAACAGGGAAATTTACTGACTAATTAAGCAGGATTACAGAGTGCTATTGGCTTAGTAGAGAAAGATTTGGTATTTTGGAGTCACAGGAAATGAAGAAAGCTATGGGAGCTGAAAAAAACAAAGAGCACTCACAAGTCACAAGAGTTGGAAGTCCAGAGGAAATTACCATGCCACCATGAGTGGCTTGTATTTCTTTATTTTCTTCTTGACCAAGGAAGGAACCAAACGAGGGAATCCATTCCTTGACAGGTGGGTAAAGCCGTAAAGGTGGACATTTAGAACCAGTACTTAAACCGTACTTTAGAATCGAACTTAAAAAAGTTTGGTTCGGTCCAAATATTACGGTGGAGACGGCTGCGTATACCACTTGTAGGATTAAATTCATGATATCTTCACTAAGAGGTATTCGTTATTATCGAAGATTGTTCGAAGAACTTAAAACCAGAACCCGGTTTGGGGCGAATCCGATGAGCAAAGCCATGTTACGTGGGGAGCCGGGTCAGCGACAGTAGTTAAGATCCACCGACAGAGCTTGTGGGCGTGAGCATGTGAATCGGTGATGGTGACTCGTGAGATAATGAGAGAGCGAGAGGAGAGGTGAGTGAGTGGAGGAGGAGAGACTGGTGCGTGAGGGGTGTGTGCGTGCGAGTGGGTGATGCAATTCGTTTTAAATTTATTATTTGTTTATACATACGTGCTTCACGTAGATGCATGAACCAAATTTTTTTACTATTCCTTTTCTTTGCATCTAATTCTCGAATAATCCACATGTATGTATTTGGAATCATAATTTATGCAAAAGTTTTACTTACATGGAACTTTAAGGGTTTTGATTATCCTTTTCCATTAATCTGAACCAAGGTTTAAAGTATCGATATCAACTATCGTATCAGTCAGGTGATTTTAAGAAACATATCGTCATGTATCGAGTACTGTATCGCTCTGACTAATATATTTTAGTGTAATTTAATAGAGAGACGTATCGAGATGTATCGTATTGGTTGCTCAAATATAGATACGTATCGGCAAGTATGTATAGTATCGTGGGATACTTTAAACTTTAAGCCGAACCAACCTGATGTCAATTCTTATGACGTGTTAACATATTCCGTATTAGGTCTAATCTACCACTTATACATCTATGTGGGCTCCACCAAACTCATAATGCCTATTATATATCAAACTTTTGACTTCGTGTCAACTCTGATAATTGCTGTTAGTTTTCATAACAAAAGCTTTGAAACTGATGGAACAAATTGAGTCAAATCCTTTAAGCTATTTCATATTAAACTCGACTAATCTACAACCCACACATTAGGGTGGACTACTGCAAATACTAACATGCATGTCATCATGTATCACAAAATCGAAATTGATGGTGAGGTGAGAGTAAGTGAAATTCCACTGTTGTGCCTAGTTTGGAGAACCAAATTAAACCTAGTCTGACTTGTTGGGTCGTTCAAATCCAAGTTCTCAAGAACCAAGGGGCCTCGACTCAAGATGTTCAGGAAATATGTGTTTGGAAGAAGGAGTTAAGCGTAGGAACTTGTAGCAAGCTTTCACTGAGTAGTTGGCTACACGCCGACTCCATATTAGGGAGATATCTGAAAACTTATCCTTACAGAGTTGAGGTTTTAACACACAGGTAAACATAATCAATTCGGTTAGGACCCAGACTTAGAGCCCAAGAAGGAAACTATCAAGTAACCCAGATCAAACAATCCAAAAAGAAGCAAGCCATCTCCATCCAACGATCACTATTTAACCCCTATCTCATCAATCTACGATAATTCCGTTCAATCGTACTCAATTGAGATTCATTCTAAGCTCATGCACCTACTTGAGGTCTTCTTGGTGTTGAGTGTCTAATATACTGACTTAATTATTAGAGGTGGCCTCCTAATCTCCCTAAATTGAGTTGTACTCATCTTCCATCCATTGTTTTATAAAGTATTGATGGTTAGTTGAAGTCAAGTTAAATTCAGACACACTAACCTACAAATAATTAGTAATGAATAAATTATTTAGAAGATCAAACAAACAATTAGTGGAACAACGAAAACTCTCAAATCAATCAATGAATTCATGTGTTTGGGTTGTTATCTTCGATTCCTTTCATACTCTACATATTCTTTTGGTCTATCATTGGATCATAAGATCAACCATGCATATGGGTCCAGAAGAATTTGTCAACAATCAATAATAATAATTCTAAAATGAAGGGAAACTTCTACCCAACGAAGCAAAAGCATTTCTTTTTCCTAGTACAAGATTCTCACCCTTTTTTTTTCTCTTTCCCTGTTTTCCTCTACTTCATTATGTTTTCCTCCTTGTCTAAGAAAGCTCAAGAAAATAAAATTTTTTCTTCCAAGAGCATAAAAGCATAGCATGGTGTGCTGCTTAAGTTAACCTCTCGTTTTTTTTTTTTTTTAAATGATTCTGACATAAACATATTCTTGTTAGAGATGAACACTAAGAAAGCATAAACAAAAATAAGAAATAAATCAAAAGATAAACTAAAATTTAATATAGTTTTCAATTTATTTCAGCATATCAATAAGTTAAGGAGAAGAAATTTACGAAAATTCTTCCAATAATAGGGAATAGGACACCTATCTTTTAATCTGAAATGTACAATTCTGATAAAAATACATTCTCTGTCTCTGTCTCTGTCTCTGTCTCTGTTTCTTTTTCTATTTCGACTTTGCATATATGTCTATACCTAGAATACAAAATGAAGAAAATCCAGACATGGCCTAGTGTTTAGTAGATATAGACTTGCCCCACTTTGCTTCAGATGTGTAGCTATTTGTATTCAATTTGGACTTTGATTGGTAACAAGTAACAACTTACTTCAAGTGTACATTAGCCTGTGTTTGGCTTCCTTGAATCCTTCTTGCGCTTATAAATTCATGACCAAAAAAACCTAAATCATATTTATAGTGCCAACATTCTGCATTAATATCTTTTATCTCATTAAAAACATATTAATATGTCTGGCACCAATTAAACATACAAATGAAAGGGATGCAAATTAAATGCTACATTGGTGTTAGATGATTAAGGATGTTTTGCTTATGATTGATTATTTTTTGGACATTACCTTTTAACATAACAATAATTTGTTGTCATGTCTTGTTGGTGTCAATTCTTTCCCTAGTGTTCGCTTACCAAACTCACTCAAGAACCATTGGTTGAACCAAATTAGAACCTCTCGGTAGACTTTAGATCATTCATGGCTTGCCTGTAAGGACTCAAAAAATCCGTTAGGTGCGGGGCTAGTCGGGATGGTCGGCGAACTACCTCCGATGGTCAAGTCAAACAATAAAACATGAGTTATTTGCAAAAATGACAGAGCAAAAATGAAAGAAATCGAGTGAGCAAGGGATGAAGTTTTAGAGAGTGATATGTATAGTGTTATAATGACGTACCTTTATTTCCATGCTTGCCCCATTTATATCCTTCTGAACACATGTCTGATGCTTATGTCACACCATCAAATATCCTTGATTGGCTTGACAGCTCAGGTTGTGTCTATGATCAAGGTTTAAACTATCAGTATTGAGTATGTATCGGTCAAGTGATTTTAGGAGACGTGTTGTCCTGTATCGAGTATTGTATCGCTCTAGATAATGTATTTTAGTGTAATTCATTGGAGAGATGTATCGTATTAGTTGGGTCAAATATGGATACGTATCGGCTAATATCGTATGGTATCGTGGGATATTTTAAACCTTGTTTACAATTCCGATTGGATTCTCCATCAATTTTCCATGTTTTAGATGTTGGACCGTCGATTGAACCAATTCGATCTGGCATTTGGGAGATTTAACCATAACACTTCTATTTTTTTAAGAAAAAGTTAAGACATCAATCTTTTTAAGCAAAAGTTCGACTTATGCTAGGTTTAAGTGAAGTACTTTTGGAAAGGGGTATTCATAGAATTTAGCATCATAAGAATATTGCTAAAATCTTCTCATACTGTGATAGTACTCTTCAATTTGTCACTTCTTCAACCCTAATGGTAGAGATATTTGATTTTTCATCTTCTTTATCATCGGGACCAGGTTCTTCTTCATCTTCTCTATCTCCTATGAGACCCTAACCCATGTCTTTGCTAAACCTATCATTCATCTTCTCTATCTCAGGTTATTGCAACAAAACCGGATGGTGTTGTTTTTTGTTCCAAAAGCAAATTTTACCAAACGCTTATAAAGTGTCTATGATGTGAGAAACATCAAAATTATAAAAATACTTAGTGGATTATCAAACGGGTCCAAGTTTATTTTACCACCCAGATCAAGTAATAGAGATATTAGAGATAAACTATTAGAGATGAACACCAAAAAATCACAAACAAAAACAAAAAGAAATCAGAAGAAACACAAGATTTAATGTAGTTTGCATGCCAACACTGCGTGCTATGTCTATCAAAGTAAAGGGAATTTTGAATTTCAAGATGTATGGATCTTGATGCAATTCCTCCATTTTCTGCTTTACAAATTATGTGTCTAGTAAGAGATTTATTTCAACATATCAATAAGCTGAGGAGAAAAAACTTACGAAGATTCTTCTAATAATGAGGAATAGGATAATAACATTTATGTCTTTCATTTGTTTAAAAAAGGAAAAGAAAAAAAAACTACTGCGTCACAAACTCACAATTTGTATATGAAAAACGAATATAGCCATAGAAGTAATAAATGGTGGACAACACAAAAAACAAAAACAAAATATGATGAGGGAGATGTAAAAGTAAAACCAGCAATAGAAACAGCATTTTCCAACAGAATTACCAAAAGAAATTTTGGTAATTAAAGACAACATCAAGAAACAAAGCAAAAAAGTACATAAGAGCCAGGTGGATATGAATGGAGTTAACGCGTTTAAAAAGTGGGGAAAAACAAAAGAAGCATTAACTTGTTTACGCGTAATCAAAGTTGTAAGGGAAAAAAAAACAATGGGTCCAGATGAAGGAAAAAAAGGGGGTGGTTTTGTGGAAAAGTGAGGGGGGGGGGGGGAAAGGGGGGGGGGGAAAAAAAAGAAGTGAATCAACATGGGATTGGGTGATAAATGTCGTCAGCATATCAAATCAAGAACGCTGAATTCAAGGCAACGGTTATAGTGCAGTTAGTTGGTACCCTGCTGGTGTAGCCGTCCAAGATCACTGTTGCCTTTCTGCTTTCACCTTCGATCTTAATTTGTCTCTTCTTCTCTTTTTCCTTTTCCCCTTCTCCATGGCTTTAGTTTCCAGAAATCTAAGCAAGTGGAGATGGAGGGACTTTGCTTGTGTCTTGGGCAAGATAGGTTCAATGAGATTTTTTTTTTTTTCTTTGGAATGAGGTTCATTCGGACTAGCTTGCGCGTACCTCGACTACATCCTCAAGGCCCCGAGGAAGATTCGAACTCGACCTCCTATGTGAAAGTATTGGTCTTTGCCAACTGAGCCACCCCTTGAGGTTAGGTTCAATGAGATCATTCGGTCATCATATCAAAATCTCAATCTCAACCGTTAAAAATTAATGGATGAGATCGAGATCAAGGTCTAAGTCGAAATCTCGACCTATTCATGATTCAAGGATCTGCTGAACAGTCATGTGCATTTATACTGAAGCAAAATGTTGAGATGGAGGGACTAATAAAAAGAATGAGCACATATATTGTGTGTTCTTGGACGTTCCTCAATGGTGCATCTAATATGGTGGTGCTTGTATCCAATGGTTAATGCATGTCATGTGGATTTTATTAAATTTCAATCATTCAAAAGATCATATGAACAGTCAACAACTTAAGTGAAATAAAATCATTTTTTCTTTAAAATTAACTGAACCATGTTTTGAGCAATTGGGATTGAATAGAATTTATGTGGCATGTGTCCAACTGTTGGCACTAAAGGCATCACCACACAAGTAAGATCCCCTCTCCTTATACTCCTCTGTTACATGTTCAAGACTCAAGAGTGAAGCTTATTCTTAGTAGAGTTGGGATTTTGTCACCACAAAATAAATGTGAGACTTACCTTTGAATACCAACAAAATAAATCAATCTTACTTTCTTTTTTTTTTTTTTTTTTTTTTTAAATTTTTTGGGGGGGTGGGGAGGCATAATTCCCCAACCACAAAAAACATTGGGCCCCCAAAGGGCCCCTAGCAAGAGATGAAAAACACATTATTAAATAAAGGCGGTCAATGTATAAAAAAATCCATTTATTTCTTGACCTAGGGGCCATTGCCATCGGGGTTGAAGTCGTTTAAGGCACCTGATTATTGTTCGTCGAGATGATAAAGGAGTCTTGAATCCTCTATCCTTCTGACTTCTAGGTCTAGAGCCGAAGTAGAGCGGATCTGTTCCCACCCTTCTTAGACTTGGGCAACCCATGAGGCATCTACATTCACTTTCACAAAATAAATGTGAGGACTTTCCCATGAATACCAACATCCCCCCCCCCTTTCTGTGGGCTGGCTGTCTTTAAATAAATCAATCTTACATGGACCTTACATTTATTGTGATGTAGAAAAACGTATAAAGAGGACAGGACATACTTCTTCCCTGACAGAAAAATAATCTTGATAAAGTAGACCACAAGTGTCCAAACCCCACCTAAACATGTGAAAAAGATGTATAATGGAATAGCATAATTAGGGCAAAGCATCCTAACTCATTAATAACTTAGGAAAACAAATTAATTCACCCAAAAAATAATTCACCCACAGACCCACAACCCCATAAGGCAAAAAAATTCCATATCATTATTTGCCAGGGAGGAAAAGAAGCAAAAATAAATAAAAATTCCTATATCATTAAAACTAAAACTACCACCCACGACATCAACGCATCAACGCGTCAATGCATGAATGAATACATTATGCATGTGCATCAGTGCATGTGGCCTGTGGGTGCCGCATGCACTAATAATGCTGCAAATCTAGGTGGCACAGAGACTAATTCTTGTCCTTATCTCCAGTTGGTAGATTTCTAATTAATTGCCCATGACGTAAATGTATGTCATCTTAATGTAACATAATTTATGTATCCTTTCAATGAAGATGACCATCCTCTTCTTTTGTCGTTTTGCATGTTAACTAAAGACAGGGAAAAGCTCTCTGAGTGTAAATGAATAACTGAAATTGCTTTGGAATTTACATCTTCATCGGTTGTCCGATTACTAATAGGATGTGGATATGATATATCTCCTTCTTATCAATTATTATCCGTCCGATTGAATTACTTATTTTGATTTTTATTTTTTTTATTTTTATAAATTTTTTAGCTGTGATATATGATTATTTTTCTAGATTTTCTACTAAAATAGCTACCAAAGTTGTTAAATTCTTAAATTTCAAATATAGAATTCACAAATAAAATGATAAAGATGTAATCAGGTAGTCAAAAACTTGTATTCAATCTGTATTTATGCCCATTTAGAAAAATCTACTTAAGAAAATAATTATCCAAGTATCATCCGATTGAATCCATAGGATATTATCTGAATCTGTCCGAATATAATAAGATGAGGATATGATATTACCACTATCAGGTCCATTTACATCCCTACTTATTACCAATTATTTTGTGGCCCATGGGCTTACTATAAAGAATCCTTCCAATTGCATGTGGTGGGCTTGGACTGATGAACACTGTTGTCATAAAATGTACCAGATTCAGCTACAGAAGCCCAACTCCTTCGGGGCAAATCTAATCCTTCCAAAGCATCTCTCTCGATCTAAATTAATGTTGAAATTTGAGAAGGTTTCTAAAACACAGAATTGGATACCAAATGGGCTCCTACTCAATTGAAGGAGAAGGGATTAATACCAGTGACCTGCCCTTTTTTTCAAAATTTTCTTATGGAGAGTCATTCATAATGGTTTGCTAGTCAATGGGATAGTTAGAAAATGGAAGAGTATATATCATATGGAATCAGCACTGAGCACATTCAAGCTGGATCGATTTTAGAAATGATTATCCAACTTTGTTCCAAAGTCAATGGGAAAAATCTTCAATTTTCTAGATGCTTTTTGTTTTATCAGTGACTTTCCACTTCACTTGGAAAGATAGAAATGCCGTTATTTTTTTTGTAAGGAAAAAGTAAATTGAGGCAAAATTATAAATACATGTTTTGGATAAAAGAGCTAACCGGTTATAATATAGAATTCTCCACTGCTAAGTGTTATTCACATCCAAATTTCCAAAGAGGAGGAGAAGCCTGATATCAAGGTTTAAAGTATTGATATCGAGTATCGTATCGGCCAAGTGATTTTAAGAGACATATCGTCCTGTATCGAGTATTGTATTGCTCTGACTAATGTATTTTAGTGTAATTCAATGGAGAGACGTATCGAGATGTATCGTATCGGTTAAGTCAAATATGGATATGTATCGACTAGTATCGTATGGTATCATGGGATACTTTAAACCTTGCCTAATATGACCATCTTTACTATTTAACAACTAATGAGACTCTTATGGTTGCAAGAAGTAGAGAGGAGCAAGGAGGAAAATGGAAGTGGATGATCGGATTTCGGAGAAACGGGAGGTGTTTTTGCCAGTCAAAACTGAAACCCAATAAAAAAAAATAGAGAAAACAAAAACAGACGGTTGAAATCAAATCTCAATCCCCAGAATTCTCAATCCCCAGAAATCTTCCTGACCATAAGCAGCTCAGTGTTGCACAATTAATTGTGCAGTACTGAAACAAAAAAGTGTTACGGTTTTGCTTCAGTGTTACACAATTAATGTACAGCATTGAACTATTTACAATCCAGATGAATTCTGGTGGTTGAGATCGAATCTCCAATACCCGTTTTGATTTTCTTTTTCTAATTTTTTACTTTTTAAACTACAGCACTGAAACCCCACACACACACACACACAAAAAAAAACACTGATGCTTGGAATTCGAATTCTTCCGAAGCATATGTGGAGCACCGAAGCAAAATCGTGTTTCGACATTAGGTTTACAACGTGGAAAATTTTCCATTTCAGACTGAAAATTTCGGTATCATCTTAGTTTGGCAGATGAGACCGGCTCAACACCGAGATTTCAAACCTTGCTTTTTCTTGGATAATGAGAAACTTGGTTTGCATTCCAGATCGATCTGCACCGGGCAACGAAAAAGATTTGGGCCAACATTCCTTCCTCGGCCACGTTTTCAATAGCTTTTTGGTCTCTTCCAAGTCTGAGCCATCTGAATATCAAATTCCCACATGAACTGTGCAGCTAGAGATGATGGGGGCCCTGGGGAGAACAAACCCAGAAATGCAACTCCAGAAGCCCAAGCAACGAGGAAAACAAAAAAGATAAGAGAGAGCTTTTAAGATCTCGACGGAGAAAAAGCATAACACAACGAAGGAAGAACAATTCGTAGACAGTGCCGCTTAAATCATGCCGCATGTTACGCTACTTTTTTGAGTCTTTGGTTTCATTTCATTGGGCAGGTAATGCCCGTCCCATCTCCTCCCATGATTGTGATTTAAGATACTGGAGAGCATAGCTTCAGAGCCAAGACTCCCATGCCCCTGTTCTCGCTAGTTGGATTCAACCACCAAAAAAGCAAAGCTTAAATCCAACGCTGTCTCCTGTCTTACTCTCTCTCTCTCTCCACACCCATTTCATCAAACACTTGATCACCATTTCTAAAGGTTGAGGCAACTGAAAACTTAACTACAACTGTAGAATTAGCTATTTCTAGTCAAGTTAATCATGAAATATGGAGGCAATTTGGAGTTTCAAGACCACAAAAATCAAACCCACTTGTGGATTTGAAACATCTTTACACTTCATCTACTTCAACGAATTGAGGATTCGGATTCAAATTGAAAACCCACCCCAACACAGAACTAGTAACACGGAAATCTAAAGAGAGACGATGAAAAAGAAGTCAGCAATGAAACTTTAGAACGGATCCACCACTGACGGCAATGGCCACTCTGCAACTAATTCTGGCCTCAACGTGATGGGTGAAGAAACGCAAAACCCTAACACTACCGGCCATTCTCATCCTCGACTCGATCTCCAAGGTGGATCCCATCCTGAACCCATCGAAACCGGCGGTCTCTGCCGTTATCATCTCCGGCGCTGAAGTGGTAAGAGGGAAGGACTGAACAGAGAAAGTGGCGGACATGTACTTACTCCGGCCGGCGTCGATTTTGCCGGCTGGGATGAACATGAAACCCACCTGGTTACCTGAGTAGATGAGCTGAAGAGAACTGTCATAGTGAGTGAAGACGGCCTTGTTAGGGTTCCGAACAGTTGCGTGTTGAGAGAAGACGAAGTTGACAGTGCCGTTGGATATGGAGAAGGTTGGAAGCTGGACAGAGTTTACTGCGACGTTGGGATCCTTGGGCTTGAACACAGTGAAGAATACGACGACGATTACTATTGCTACGAAGATCAAGAAGATCAACGCCACAATACATGATGCGAGATTCGTCCGCCCAGTTGAAGATCTCTCTGGTTTATAGTGATGATGCTGATGATGCTGATGATACTGATGATTCATGGGTTGTTCGATTCTCGCTAGTCCCCTGTTCTTCCCCTTCCCCTGCTCCCCTCCAAGAGATAAAGAGAGAGAGAGAGAGAGAGAGAGGTAGGATCAGTAGAGTGTGGGAGGGAGATCTTAAACTTGAAGTAAAGATGAAAGACTTCCCTTTATATATATTGTCTGTCGTGTCGCAGTGAAGAATGAAGAAAGGGAAAGTGTAACAAGAGAAATAAAGGGAAGGGAAGAGACGAGCAGGAGCTTGCTGGAGTCTTGAACGTATGGACAAGTAGCCTCTATATTTTTCTGTGTCTAGGGAGACGAAGGTAAATTGGTTTTTAGTGATTTTCAAGTCACTGAGATCATTTCAGGATTGAATCTTTATTTAATATCTGGGATAAGATTGATAGGGATCATGGGACCCTACTAGGTCTGGACTTTGAAAAACAAACAAAAAAAGTTAGTGCAACTCTGCAAATGGGAAAGGGAAGGGAAGGGAAGGGAAGGGTGTACAACAGTAATAAAAGAAACTAGTTTTACTTGTGGCACAAGTTTCTTTGAAGTCCTTTCCTGGGTTTAATGATGAAATTGTCGGACTCCAAGGTCCCAAGACTCCCAACAGTTGCTGCACTGCTGAGGTTCATGTAGGGTCTTGGATTCCATCTCTTGTTTTCCTCTTTTTTTCTGCTGTTTCCTGTCCTGACTGAATTCACACTTCAAACCACTCCCGATCCAATGAACCAGCTCTGTCCTGACTTAGAAGTTGCATTGAATTTGAATTCCAAGCCCAATTGGGGAGGAATTATAATACCTTGCATTGAATTTGAATGTGTTGCTTGATGCTTTTTCATCATACATATATTTGAATATGACAAAATTAATTCAGAGGTAAAACTCTTTCAAAATTTCATGAAAATCCTACATATGTAGTCAAAAAGTGTCAAGGAGAGTGTGTATTCCCCTCACAGCAAAAAAAGTGAACAAGACTCCTTGCATTTCGTAGTAAAGTGTGTGAAAAACAAAAATGCAGTCAACTAAATTGGTCTTGTATGGCATTTTTTTGACCAATTAGATAATGTCAAAACACTCATTGAGTTGTGATATAGCAAGGGTATTGGGTAAAATTTAGATCTTTTAGCTATCAGGGTAAAAGTTTGTGATCTCCTCACACTTATTCATAACATGATATAAGTCAGCTTGCCTCTTGAATGATGTCGAAAGTTAGATGCCAATTAGCCCCTCATGAATCAGCCTCCTAATATGTATCAAGAAAAGGAAGCACAAACCTCTACTTTGAGGTATATAGGATCCCAACCTATATGCCGTTTTAGTGTAAAATGAATCTCTAGATTCATGAATCTGAGTTTTTCCAATCAAACGGATATCATCTCAGATGAAGAATCGAAATCTGGATTCAGATCCCAATCCTAAGAGAAACTCTTAGAACATTTGCAGAGTGCATTTGATGTTGTTCCATGGCCTAAACATGAGGTGTTGTCATTCTTGGCAACTCAAGTGGGCTGATATGGACAACAACACACAAAAAGGTTGTGTTGAGTTGCTTTCTCCCATGATGTGAGAGAGGAAAATCAAATGAAATCAGAGATTTTGAGGGCCTGTGTTTTGATCAACCTCTTCACGGATGTCATCCAGGTCCGATTGAGCGTTTTTGGAGGAGAGCTTCACGACTCTTGATCTTCAAACCAACGGTGGTATTGTCATTGGAGATCTCTAGTGTCCAGAATTGTACGTCAAAACACTCCTTGTTTATTGACAGGAACTCAGTTTGATCAAGCCCGAGTTTAATAACATATATAGGAGTTCAAACTCTAAAAAGAGGATTGACAAGTGGAGGACCCTGGGAAGAGCGTGGACACGCCCTCCACAACGGTGGGAATAAGTTTTCTTCATCTTCTTGAACTCCTCTCGTACCTTGCGTTTTACTTTTTCATAACCCGTTTTTGAACAAAAGAGTTGCGTTGAAGGAAGTCTTTGTTTTGGATTAGAAAGAAAGGAAAGAGAAGGAAGAAGAAGCGAGAAGATCCAAAGTCATGGTTGTATGGTTTTTAAATGAGAAAACTGAAAAAGATTGAAAAGAGAAAAAAGAGTTGGAGAAAAAGAGACGTATTGTTCCATGCACTCAGTTGAGGCTCGTATTCCAAGTTATTGTTTATTATTGTCTAGGTTATGTTTAATGATTCAAAATAGATCATGAATGTAATTTGGGGAAATCTAATTATTGGTTTACATTGTGGCCTAGCAGTTGGAGCTTGTCTGGGGGTGGGGTTGGTGCACTTGTTTGAAATGCATTTTAGACTATAGCGGGATTGGTGTTCCAACATGATAAATATTAGTGAGTATTGAGTAATATACAAAACCCTAAGTAGGGTATTACTCCGTGGATGTGGCAATTTGGCCGAACCAAGTAAACTCTGGTGCATTGCGTTTTTTGTTTATTTTCCTTTGTTGCACATATTGAAATCTTGATTGCAAAGTGGTGGTACACTTGGTAGACCCAGCCACATTGGGTGTAGGGATGGTCCTTGTGCAGTTGATTCAAAAATCTAGAGATTTGAACATCGTTGTGTGGTGGACGTGTCCTTGTGCAGTGATAACTAATTAATCTTGCAAAATTAAATAAGCTCACACGGAAGTCATTTCTAAAGCACTCGAGTGTCAATTTGGAAATAACAGGTTCTAATAGGTAATTATAGATAATATGATTAATTCATTAGCAATTGAAAAGCCACGCCCATCTAGTAATCAAAGCCTCCTTAAAGAGTGTATAAGAACAGAAATAATAAGAACAGAGAATTAGGTAAGCAACCAAAGTGAAACAACTAAAGCTACAACAGCCTCAAGGACAAACCCACAGGGCAAGGCATCAAGTGAAGAAAAGCAGAGTTGTTAATATTGGACATCAGCTCTGGCAAACCTTGAACCTGGAGGACAGCAAAGAACTATCTACCTTCAAACTGAGGGCGGCAGAAATGCAAACCCGAACATTAGCAGTAAAAGAGGTTACTCTCACCTCTTGTGGCAGTTTTTGCACCAAGCTTAGAAGCAGGAACAATGGTGGATAGTGATGGGGTTCCAAATACCAACAGCCAATCCACATAAGCCATACATCCAAAAATGCACTCTTTTAACATATGCACATATACACATATACCTACATAGTCTAGAAGAAGACAGACATATTAGATGGCGAGCTCGTCAAGGTGGCGATCCATGATCTGAGCGACACATTCGAGGAATGTAGCTTCAGTCGTTCCTGGTAGTACAGCATCCATAGCTTCATGGACAATGTTCTCAATCACAGACTCTTTCTTCAAGGTTTCTCTGCACATTATGCTCCCAATAGCATAGGGAGTGAGCCCTCTCACAGCCCCCTTCTTCAGAAGCATGGTAGATATGCGGAGGGTACGAGCACATTCACGTGATATGTTCCACCCATAAAACTTCAGAAGAGCAATATCTTTTTCAGCATCCAGTGATTTGATGTACTCAATGGTCTCAGGGGTGTAATTCTTCTTAGCTTGCGGCCAGTAGAGCCATTCAAAGGTGCAATCTTCGAACTGCAAAAGGCAAATGTTTCTCATGAGGAAAAATAATAACAATTTCACAACGGCCACAACATTAATTAATAAAGAAAAAAAGAGGGAAGAAAGAGGAGGGGTTATGATGATGCATCAGGACTCAGGACAGTTACGGTGCACATGGAATTTCATCTATCAATGTAAGTTATAAAAATTTCAAAAAAAAAAATGACCATTTAAATGAAATCCAATCCGTAGGTGACAAATAAAACATAATGAACACCAAAATCTATGGAACCTTAAAAAACAGAGCTGGATATCCAAAAGAACGTCTTTCCATAGAACTCCTCTAATTGTCAGATTGACTCAGATTCACCAAACTGTAAGGATACCTAGTTTTCCAATACACCAAGAGTTCTCATGTTTATGAGAACGCATCTCTTCCCAATGACAGGAAAAATATTTTAGCCCTTAAATTCCTTCTAATGGAAGGAATTGACATGATACAAAGAGTAAAACAGATTTGAGAGCCAAAATATTATTTGGAAACAAATTTCACATGCAATAAGTGCTACATTTTACCACAAATTCTGTCCAGTCAAGCAAACAATTTGCTTCTCATTATGTCAAACTACTTGGTCATGCCTAAGACGGAGGATAAACAAAAACGCCTCCCATCATGTCGAACTAGTTGGACATGCCTAAGATGGAGGATAAACAAAAAAGTTTGGCTTTCAGTCATCCGTTGGCCAGCACAAAAGATGAATCTACCTTCAACAGCAATGCAGGATACCCAAAAAGATTTTGAGTCATAACTCATAACCAGGACAATCACCTTTTTTTTCAAACCCATACTACAGAAGAAATAGTTCAGGAAGTTCCAAGGGATTCAATCACTAAACTATGTTTGCCATCTGTAGGTACAAGTGGTGAATCATGCACCTTCATCCGCAAAAGTGTCTACAACATCAATCATCCATAGATGTAGTTTGTTCACATCTCCAATTGGAAATAGTTATCGATTGTCAAGAAATAGCTATATACCAAATGAAGGCATCAACTAAAGAGGGGGGGGGGGGGGAAGCAAAGGGATTACAAACACATCAACCAAAACAACATCTAGAACATCATATCAAAAACTAACCGATAAAGGAGAAAACCTCAAACAATCTAATGTACGTCGCATACCACTCAATCTAATGTACGTCGCATTCCAAGTTAACAATGATGGGAAACTACATAAAAATAGAACTGAATGCACCAACATTAAAGAGACTAAAACTAAAAGACCAAGAGTACAAGAAATACTTACATTTTCAGGCAAGCAGTATCCATGATCAATTGGAATCAACACAGTTCGATCCCCATCTTTTCCCACCAGAATATTTCCAGCATGTCGATCTGCATTCGCCAACCTAATATCCAACACAGAAATCTTATGGACCTCCTCAACAGGGAAAGCCCCAAAACCCATGTCCTCACAACTCCCAAAGTTCTTCACAAACATCTGTAGTGATCCAATCTTGACATTCTTATCAGCAATTTGGTATCCACCTGGATGGTTAAACCCCTCATGCAAGCATCTCACCATAACTGTGGGAGGAACCCCAGCAAAACCCTTTTCTTCTTTTGAAAGGGACCGTGACCCAATCATTGGGTGATCCAAAATGTAGGCAGCAACTTCTCTCAATGCTCCTTCTCCTACTTTCGTCCCCCTTTTCAACCCTTCCCCATCAGAAGATACTGGTAACCCTCTAGGATTGTTGACTGCCATAGGTTCCTCATCAATTGGCTTGAAAACTGCAACAAACTTGTGACCTGAAGAATCTTGCATGAAGTAAGCCCCACCGGAACCTTCTGAGGATCTGATTGGTTTGTTTCCACTCTCCAACCCACCGAGGGCGGAGCTAATCATATCAGTAATCAACGAGGATAATTTGATCTTCGGATGGAAAATCCATGGACCCAAATAGAAATTTCTCTCGATTGACTCGCCTCTAAACACGCCAAATTCTTTTGGTTTGTCGCTAGCCTGGTTGTCTCCATCATCTGCAACAATTGAGAGTTCTAAGTCTTTGCCTACGTGTTCCCTAACTTTTGCAGACTTTCGAACCAACAAGTGAACCACAGCGTCACTACTGTGACATATATCATCAATAAGCCTCCGATCGTCGAGCTCCTCTCCATTACAGATCAGCTCCTGGTTCTTGAGATCGAGAAAACTTTTACCCTTTCTGGCGATCTGCTGTTTGACATATGCTACGTTTCTGCAGCGTTCAACGTGGAACTCCAACTCCTTCCCACAGGCAGTCTTAACCGTGATTACCCGGAGATCAGAAAGCCGGACAACCAAATGAAGAACATTGCCATCAGCGACACCATAATCCCGGACGAGAGAACCATCTCGAGCTAGTTCTCTGCCTTCAAACACCAGTTTCTGCTTCTTCACAACGAACCCTTTACAGGTTTGAATCTTCAGTTTCACTGAAGCAATGGAATCGGACTCCAATACACGCAATGGAATCACAGAACCAGCAACAGTCAGATATATAAGAATGGATTCTCTCGAACGGAGACCCGATCGGCCATGGAGATAGCCAGGTACAGACTCCTCACGAACGGGGCTAAGAGCAACACTCGCTGTAGACATTTTTCTTTTTTCCCGATCTCAACCGGGAAAGAAATGCGGACTTCTGGTGCCCTTACAGTTCAGAGTAGAAGCTCTAAAGCCTAAAACCCGTCTACCACCTTCTCATGATTCTAGCAAGAGTTATCTTTCTAATGATCCCAGAACCTTCAAGATGAAAAACTACAGAGGCCCTAGGAGAGAAAGAATGTACAGGAAGAAATGACGAAAACCCAAATTCTAAACTACAATAGCATTACTGACACCAAAACTTGAAAAGGGATTCCCAAACCCTCAAGAAAAAAAGAAAAAAAAAAACGACTCCTATGGAGCAAAGATTCAAAAAAATCACCCGAAACAAGTCGACCTAAAGCTTCACAAGGTCTGTAGTTGCTTCGAGGAAAGATTACTTGATGTTGAACACAGTTACAAGCAAAATAACTGATTAATCGAAGAAGAGAAAGTATTCTCACCGATGAAGAAAGAACCAAGAACACAGACGAGCAACTGCAACTTGCAATACAGAAAACCTAATCGCGAGAGTTCGGGTTTCACTGCTCCAGAACGAAACGAAATGAAGACGACGACCAAACACCCAACGAAAACTGGGTCGAGAGGAAGTAATTCTTCTTCTTAACAGCATCGGCTTTATATAGGCGTAACGATCACGTGACTTTTAACGGAAGGTACTGAAAACTAACTAACGCCGTTAATCATTTGAAGGAACATGTACGGTTGGATCATATAAGATTTAAACGAGATTCTCATTGTACGGTGATAAGGTGCTTACTTGCAAAGGTAATAGAATCACGATGATCCGTCAGATTCGGTGCTTTGGTTCTATAAAACTCGACACGTTTTGGTGGTCGTTAACTTCTGTTTTCGTTTACCCGGTGTGGGTCCCTTTTCTTTTGCCAAATGGGTACCATTGGCTTATCTCGTTAAACCGATTCTACGGGAAGGGTGAGATAAGAATCATAAGATGTCTAAAATTGGAAATACAATTTCAGTTGGGCTTATCTGGCAGTTGTTGGCACATGTCAATGCATGCAATGGTCAACGTGTCGTTTTGAAAGAGTTAGTCGTGATTTAAGGACGGTGAGTCAAATCGTTACCGACCTCGTCTCTGGTTAGAGATCTAAGGGGTCAAATTGATTTGGTTCCGGTTCTGTTTTTGTTCAAGTTGGGTTACATACAAGCTGTACAAATCGGTTTGGTTCTTGTTGAGTTTCGGTCAATAACTGCTCCAGTTTTCAAATTTAAAGCACATAAAATTGCAATTATATGTAATTAAAGCAGGGCAACCAGAGCATCTATTACAATCATCCACTAAGTGAGATGCTCTTTCAGTAGTTTTTTCAAAGTATTGTTGGAGTTGTGGGGATGGAAAGTTAGCATACTTTACTGTTTGTATTGTCTTAGCAACTTTAAGTAACATAGATATTTCACCAAAAGGCCATGTCGCTGCTACTATAAGTGTTTTCAAGTATGATTAATGCATTTTATCTTTGTTTATAAAATAAATAAAAAAAAGCAGGGCAACCACTGTAGGGAACTGTTTAAGACACCATGACCCAACTACCCAAGGCAAATCCAGGAACGATCATGTAATCCTATTGTAGGAATTATGTATGAGAGGCAACTATGTGCATGTGCCCTAGTCAACAAGGAAAATTCTAGAGTACATTGTCATGTAGGATCAACTTTGATGATGTACGTGGACAGTTAGGTTTGTATGTGTCGAAATGAGTCTGGATTAGCTCTCTGTCAATTGAGCACATTGACACTTTCACACTTTTGAACCATACAGTAGGGATGGGACCCACATGAGTCCACAAAAGACCTTTTTTTTTTCTTTTTTTTTTTTTCTCGTCTTATAATATTTTTTAGGTGGGCATCACCACTATGTGTGGTTTAGAAACATCAAGGAAACACATTGTTCTCCTCTTACAGGGAAATGATCCAGAACCATGTCAAAAGTACATATTGCACTCCAACATGAATGTGTCAGGCAATGCCATGCACATCATCATGTGCGTGATTCAAATCATTGCCAGCAAGGGTGCTCATCGACTCCGATCGATGGTCCAACCGAATAATGCAAGAAATGGGACTAGACCAAAGTTGGTTAAGGTCCAAAACATACAAACCCAACAAGTTTTTATCAAAAAAAAAAAGGTAATTTTCACCTGGACCCCCTGAGGTTTGGTCTATGTCATTTTAGTCCAAAAACGGAGACTTTGCACTACCTCCCGTACTATAGAAAATCAATTTGTACAAATATAAATTTTAGACCAATTTGCCCTTAGTCATCTTACTCTCTGCTTTCATCTTCGGGTTCTCTTGGTCGCCGGTTGGTTTATGTCTATGATCTCCCATCGTCACGCGGTGGCACACAAGGCCTTTTGAGGGCGGGCTCTTAACCCCGGTTTTTTGTCCCTGTGTGTCTGCTCGCGTGGGTTTCCGGCGTTGGTCTGGGGTCTCGCTGCTCCGGGCTCTTTCTTGGAATGTCTTCCTCGCCTGGTGCGTCTGTTTCGCCCTGTTTCGCCCGCTTTCCCCGTGGCTCTCTGTTGTCAATTTTTCTTTTCTATATTCTTGGTGTTTTTGATTTTTCTGTGTGTGGGGGTGGGGTGCGTGGGGTTCTTTCTTTTCTCCTTTTGTAAGAAAAAGGCGCTTCGCTCGTTGCCATTTTCTTTTTTCTTCGCTTGTTGCCTCCTTGTGGGTTGCTTCATCTCATGGGGTTCTTTCTTCTTTCCTTCTTTTTGTTTTCCCCCGTTTTCTTACCAATGTATTAGCGCCTTGCGGTGTACCACATTTCCAGTTTTGTGTTCTTCTTTATAGATTCTTTAGTTCAAAGTGGATGAGGAGCATTTCCTTTTCGCTTGGACTCGTACTCACCTCGGCTCCCGCGCGGTTAATATTGGGTGTCGGGTTGGGGTTTGTTTTGGCATTTGTCGGTCTTGGTATCGGGGGTTGTTGTTGGCTTTCAAAGTCACGCATTGTTGAATAGGCCCCTTGTTATCTGTTTTCGTTTTCATTTTCTTTTGGTCTTTTATGTTGGGGGTGGCAATTTACTTAAATGATGGATAAATTGGTCTGGTGATATTTGTCCTTAATTGCTTTTTGGCGGGGGGGTGATGGTCTCTTTTTTTGGACTAAATGCTGCCCCTCGGGGGTCCGTGTTACCAAAAAAAATGAAAGATGTATGGGATGATTAAACATGCCAACTTAATCCTTGGGAGCTGAAGTAAACAACAATTAAGTGTATAATCAATGAAATTGATATGAATAACCCATACTAGATTGGTTCGGCATGACCAAGAGTGAACTAGACCGACCAAAACTTGGTCGGACGACAAACAAGCCAAGATACAAGTACAAAGTAATGTGCACACTTTAAGATGTAATTAACTTAAAAGTTAGGAATAAAAATTCGAATTAGGTAAGAAAGCTCTTAGAGTCAAGTAATACTCTTACAACGATATAACTCCTCCTCTCCTCTAGGAAGTGAGAAACTGTTGTAGAGTTCACGTCAAACTCCATCATGGTACAATCAAGGTAACATTTTCTCGAATACTATATAAACCCTCGCTCTTGTCATTATCAGGTACACATTATTGAGTTATTTCTCCTAGCATTTAGATCTACAACTTTCTTTCTTCATCTAAAGTTGTGCGTTTCACTAACTTGATCATCGAAGGCGTTACTCGACTAAACCGGTTGAGCACATTTTTGCAAGTAATTTACTTGCACTACCGAACATGATTATAGAATAACAGAAATAAGACAAATCAAGACGCTAAACCGGATGTAGGAATTGGGTTTATGTTTTAACAAGGTTCATATAACATAGCCAGTTGGTCACTTTACTTCTGTACAAGTGCAGCGGTGGTTTGTTAGTAAAATCAACCTACCATGCTCCAGGAGAAATTTGATAATATAACTAAGGTAGCATTTCAACCAAAGCGTGGATTGGTTTTAAGAAATAAACTCACTCGTCATGTTACTCACAAGGATGGGTTCATAATCCAATCCTTTGGGTTTTTACATATTCGCCGTTTGATCCAATGGTGGGGGGATCTTGGTTTGGATGTATAACAGCATTCCCCACGAGGAGAGGGGGAGGAGGTGGCGACAACCTCCGGTTCGACCATGGGACACACCAAGCACAAGTCATGAACAACCGACTTCCAGTGGCCAGCATATCAATGCGCTGGTGGGAGAAGTCATCGATCAAAGTCAAGCGGAGACATCCTCAAACCCTCCTTCCCACAATAATCTATCCATTAATCTCTGGTCTCGAGCTCTGGTCTTCCTTAATTTCTCCAAATGGAGATTTCGGGTGCCGTTTTAAAGAATACGGCAAGGTTTCCGACCTGACCACCATTTTGCAAGTGGTGGACCATGTGGAACCTTCCTAACATCCAAATTAGTTTTCTTTGGCGGGTTTAATGCGGTCCCCCCCCTTGTGGCGCTGATCGGAATGCATATGTGGAAAATCATATTAAACTATATGGCACATTCTTATTTCATACAAATGGGGAAAGATCCATGTTGCGCACTGGGTTCCCGGGGCTCATCTCTTGCCCCCGCATGAAATAACTACACAATTGAGAAGGATGATAGGCGTGGGTTGTCTTCATATAACCGCTTCATCCGGAAAGAAAGATGAGGGTGTTTAACAACAGAGCCAAACCCGTGGGATATAAAAGTACAAACCATTGGTTAAGGAGTTGAAATTAATATGAATAGGTTCGTGGTCACCTGTGGCCAATGATGGGTTAGTAAAGCGGTTAAAGGCTTTACCTCCCATGGGGAGGTCTTGGGGTTCGCCACCCATTCGGCGGCATTAATTGAGGATGTATCGGGGCGCTGCGAGATGAAATAGGTTGGTGTGTTATTTCCTCAATTATATAAACATTTAATGTTGGCACTAGGAGTAACAATTGGAGTCGGGATTTGCGAGCGGGCATCTCCCGCAATTTTGGAAGCGACTAAAGGGTTTTGGACACCACACTTTTGCACTACAAATGGGGATGGGAGAGCTGCAGAGAAGGGATAAAATTGATGAAATTTGGACTAATCACTACATGATTACAAAGCTCCTGCCATGCCCAACAACAGAGAAGTGGCCCATTGACAAATTACCAACACTAATGGAGTTGGCTAATTCTACTAAACATATGAAATATGTTGCATTCCCCAATCCAGCTCTCCAATTGTTTTTTGAAAAACATGCAAATTTTGCAGCCACACAGGCTCATGACTGTAGTCTAAGTATAGACATTATATGTAAGTGCTCCCTGCACTAATATCTTTTTAATGAAACTTTTTATTTTTACCAAAAAAAGAAACTAAGGTAGCATTTAATAGTAGCCTTATTAGTATGGACTCACAAATTCCCACATGTCAATGTTTTTAAGCCTTGTCACCTTTATTATCAAAAAAATAAAAATCACTTACCTAGGAAGAGTTGAGGAATAAGGGGACCGTTGCAAGTCATTCACAATTTAATAACAAAATTTCTTAACCCCTTCAAATAAACAAAATAAAAGTTAAATCTACGTGTACCCACAACGGTTACTTAGGTGATAATTTTATAATTGTTCTTAATTGGTCGGTTGATTTTCTTGATGTTTACTAGCATACTTTATTTATCCAATAACTTATAAGTTTATTTATTAAATTTATTTTTTAATTTGTGATGACACCATATAATATGGTACATAAACGGGACACACCTTTTGATATGTTATGAAAGGGTTTAGGGTACATATAGTCTGTGGCTCATTCCTTGGCCGAAGAAGCTCTAGTGATTGAGACAGTACTGATTTGGTAAAATTCTACTGTCTGGCTAAAGGAGCCTGTTCCTCACCCAGAGCCTATGTCTCCTTCTACTTAATATTGTTTTCTACCACAAAAAAAGAAAAGAAAAAAGAAAGGGTCAACTTATTCTACCCAAAACCTTTTCCAATGAGATAATTTGTTAGGATCCGAATGAAAAAACTAGATTTTGAAAATTCTTCAAAACCATTAAATTGCACCTAAGAATCAAAGTTTTTCTTTGGAGGGTTTTACATAATGGTTTAGCTGTCAACAACACTGCTGCAAAATGGAATAATTCGTCTTATAAGTGTGTCTTGTATGATTATCCCGAATGAAATTCATTGGTATATTTTTCTTTCATGTTGGTATGCAAAACACATTTTATTTGCAGGTACCTTAGGCCTTAGGATTGAACTTTTCCAAACTGACTCAATTTTCAAGCTTACTTTAGAAATATGTGTCATTTTTCAATGGGACAAATAAATATTTCCTCCTGGCTTTCTGTCCTTTCAATCTCTTTCTATTATATTTGGACATCTAGAAACAAAGTTTCGAGAGCAAATGAGAAGATAATCTCAGGTAAGACCCTATAAACTATTCTGCATTATCTTGAATAATATTCTCCGACAACGGAGATAACTAACGGGATCAAAATGAATCTCATCCTTGATTGCCACGAGGCCGGCCAAGTAGTCGGTGGCGAAATTGCTTTCTCTAAGTTGATGAACAAATGTGCAGCTCATGAAGTTGAATCTTCTGAACTTGGGCTTTAACCTTTAAGATCTTAACCTGAAAAATGGTTAACCACACAATCTATCTCTTCCTTCCAAGAGCTTTTAGGAGTGTTAACGGAACCCCATTCAAAAAGAGAATTGATTTCCAAACTTGCTAAGTAAAGTTTTTTGCATTGGAAGAAAATGTGGCATTGGATCTTGTTCTCAGAATTGTGTTTAACAAGGTTCATATAACATGGTCACCTTTACTTAACGCATTTTTTTGTGTGAAGGAGGTTAGGAATAAGGGACCATTGCAAATCATTCAAAATTTTTAATAGTATTTTTTTAATTATGTGAATCTTTTTAATGTTTGTTAAGTTAAAATGTACATCTCCTTAGCTCCTTAAATTAAAAAAATAAAAATTAAATCACGTACCCCCACAACGGTTGTTTATTTATTAAATTTATCTTAATTTTTTATTGCACCGGTATTATCAAAGAGACCAACATCAACATAAGAGTGATGGACAATGACAATAAAAATAATCTAAGGTCAGGTCAGATACATGGAGACATCAATGGCGATTCTGATGAACGAATTAAATTATTATATTCATCGTGAATGTGTGACTGGAAAGAGAACACCTTAGGGAAGTGTGTTTAGAAAATATTAGAGTAGTATTTTAAACTCTTTATTCACCATCCATAATTGTTTGAAATTTTTTTGAAAGATCCTCTGACCCTCATTGCATATGTGAAATATTAGCAATTCTCTCTCCATGGAAGAAAATTTTAATGATTGAAAAACATCATTATTTGGTCTATTTCAATGTTAAATCCTCGCCTCATCTCGGATAGAATTAAAGAGAGTTCAACCAATAATCTTTTCATTAAGAGATGTTGATATGTATAATGTATTCATTGTTATCAGCTGAACAACTCTTTGATGGTAACACATATCAATTTGATATTGTATCCTAAAATTTTATATTTTTTTTTTGTCCAATACCTAAAATTTTGTAAATACTATTACATATACCATAAGGGAGAATCAAACCTGTGACTTCTTTTTTTGGTCAATAATTTGTGACATCTTCACTAAAAGATGTTGATTATTACCAACTAAACAACTATGTAATGGTATTGAACATCATTTTGCCTTATGAATGTGGCCATAAAAGATTAGTGGGTCATCCGTTGATGTTTTTTGTGTGGATTTTTCGATACAACCAAACCTTTGATGAGAGTTGGGCCTACAAGGTGTTTGCTGCCCTCGGCCTAAGGGTGTAAACGGATTGAATTCGGATCGGATAATGGTAATATCATATACATATCCTATTATATTTGGACAAATTCAATTAATATCTTATTGGTTTTAAAACAGATTCAGTTGGATATGGATGATAGTTGAATAATTGTTTTAATAAATTAGAAAAGTATTCACATATCTCAAGTAAAAAATTTATAAAAATAAGAAAAGAAGCGGATTTCGGCTTTCCATATACACCCCTACCTGGGCCATGCGAAATAAACCTCATCATCGTGGTACTCTGCCTTTGGTATTCAAACGGTAATAGGAGGGAATTTTCTCTTTTTTGAAAATTATAAATAAAAACCAAAACCAATGTCAAACTTTAGGCCCATGAGCTAAGAAGTCCATACATTATAGGAAGATGCTGAGAAACTGAATTTGTATTTAAAAACTAATCAACATAGTGAATTTTCATCCCTTTGGATATTTTTATCCATAAAATTGACAATAGAAATATGGAGGTGAAAATGTAAGGCTATGAAAAATTAATGAATTTTCCTTTTGGACAAAATAGTAATTTTCCCTCTTCAATGTAATTATTAATTTTAGGGGTTAAAAATGTCAAAAAAATATAAAAAATTATTATTTTGGTTAATTTTGTTAACTCAAATTCAGTTTTAGCTAGTTTTGATAAATGAAACATTAAGTGATTATTTTTGTAAAAGAAAACCTAAAAGCAGCTAATCATGCTAATTTACCTTAAAAATTTCCCATTAGTATATAAATCACCATTTTATTACTAGTTCATTATTCTAACTCATTTTTATTTTAGAGGGGAGAGGTTGTATTCCCACATCACCACCTTGGGATGACGATATGAAAATGCGGCAGTTGGAAAATAAAGAACGTGTGGTACCGAAAATCATTCTAAATTTAACAATTTTAAATTCCTTGCAATTCCCGCGCTTTCCAAGATTTCCATTTCCTTTCCCTTTTCAGAGTTCGGAGTTCGGACACACACACAAATGTCGCTTGGCTCATTATTTTCACTTGCATCTTTCTTCTTCACCATATTTCTGCAACTAATTAGAGCTTCTCCCAATGCAACGACCTCGAATGCTTCTCTGGTTCCGGCATTATTTATTATCGGAGATTCAACCGTCGATTGCGGCACCAACAACTATCTTGGAACTTTCGCTCGTGCTAATTTCTTACCATACGGAAGGGATTTCGACACTCACAAACCTACCGGGAGGTTCAGCAATGGAAGAATCCCCGTCGATTTTCTTGGTAACCTTCAATCCTTCTTTCTTTTCCCCCTGTTTTAGATCCGTAAATACCGATCTAGGTTTTGCATGTTTCGATCTTAATTTCTCCCAAACAGATCTGATACGAATTTGCTTTTCTCGTTGATTTTACTCAGCTTTGCGTCTTGGCCTTCCATTCGTTCCTGCATTCCTCGGCGAGGATGGGAGTGTTGAGGATATGATCCGCGGAGTGAATTACGCTTCTGCAGGTGCTGGAATTATTTTCTCGAGCGGTTCAGAATTGGTAATTCACATTTTAAGCTTCTACTAGTTACTCTGTTCCTTCAATCTTCACTCAGAAACTGGAATTCTTGGTTTTTGATTTCTTTAGGGTCAACGTATCTCCTTGAGTCAACAGATCCAGCAGGTAACAGACACTTTCCAGCAATTCATATTAAAACTGGGCGAAGAGGCCGCAAATTCACTGATATCTCAGTCGGTCTTTTACGTTTCGATTGGAAGCAATGACTACATACATTATTATCTACGCAATGTGTCTGGAGTGCAATCCCTCTACCTTCCTTGGAGTTTCAGCGAATTCCTAGTTTCAACAATAAAGCAGGAATTGAAGGTTTGTTCTGCGTCTCCTGTCTTTCAAGATAAACTGCATAGTAATTAAGTGTTGCCCTTAGTTTGAATTGAAAGACATTAATTTACGGTCTGATTTTGACACCGATTGTTATTGATGCAGAACTTGTACGATGCTAATGTCAGGAAGGTGGTGGTGATGGGATTGGCTCCGCTTGGCTGTATTCCTCACTATTTATATGAATCCAAAAGCAAGAATGGAGATTGTGTTCAGAAGATCAATGATATGATAGTGGAGTTCAACTTCGGAATGAGATATATGGTGAACCAACTCAATCAAGATCTTGTCGATGCTAATATCACCTTCTGTGATGCGTTTCAAGGATCAATGGATATATTGGCAAACCATGAACGTTATGGTAAGCTTTTTTTCTTCTTCTTTCTCTCCTATAAAGTTATCTTCCAGATCAATTATATGATCTTCTCTCTTTTATCATTATATGCAGAAGTAGTAATGTTGCATATATCCATCATTTTTCATGTTTGTCTTTACGACTTCATCTAGGTTTTGAAGTTATAACCGATGCTTGCTGTGGGTCAGGGCAGTATAAAGCTTGGATCTTGTGCATTTCACCAGAGATGGCATGCACTAATGCATCTAAGCATGTCTGGTGGGATCAGTTCCATCCAACTGATGCAGTAAATGCCATCTTAGCAGACAATGTATGGTCTGGCTTGCACACAAACATGTGTTATCCTATGAATTTAGAGGAAATTGTAGTATCCAAGATCAATTCAACTGATTGATTAAGAAACTTCAAAACTTTTACTTATTATCCTCTGTGTACCCTTAGATGTGAGTGATCAATAAACACATAAATATAAAGATGGAAGTCAGATGTCACTAGAAACTATGCAGCTACAATAATATGGAAGTCAACCCCTTGGAGATGTAAGATTTATTTGGTCTTCCATTTGATTCAAAATCTCAGTTTTGAGAACCAAAATCAAACCAAATTGTTTTGATTCGATTTAATTTCGGAGAGATGGTTTCGATTTTTAAATCGGCACCTCCAATTGAAACATTATTCTAGGTTATGATAGGTGCCAAGAATCTTAACTGTTCCAACCAGGTTTTGGATTCGGTATCACATTTCTAAAGATGAAATGGATTTTAACATAATCATCCGGTCTTATGATTGTTTAAATTATTCGCTCTGAATTTTTAGCATACATAGCATGATCAGATTGTAGATATCATTATATCAACCGTATCTACTCCTCAATGTCTTTCCATTTAGATACTTCGGGTAGGAATCTATTAGATATTGTGACTTAACATACATCACACCTTACTTAATATCAACCGTTTCTTTTCTTTTTTCTGTCACCCAAGCTTTGGAGAATAGAGTTTTCTCACCAACCATTTAGATGTATATTTGATGAATCTTTCTCTGTTTCTCATTCAAAAATTGTCTTTAACCAACCAAAGATAGCCCATGAGAACGGCCTGTAAATAAGACTCCATCGAATAGACCGATTACAGCTTTACCTTAGAATTCAGATGCAAGCAGACCAGCCTGATAGAAGATTAAACATTAAACCCTGGCACATTTACACAAGATCCTACGAACTTGTACTCCATTGTCACCGTCTCATTGGCCAGGTTTCTAAGAGTCCGCTGGACTTCCTGATCTGTCTCGGGCAGATCTTATACATAAAATGTCCTACATGGCCTGAATATTCCGCTTACAAAGCTTAGCTAGATCTCAGTTCCATACAAATGACATTGCACAACTTCCAAAACAGAACACAACCTGTGCAAGCATCTGGGAGCCGGACCATAAACCTAGGATCAAACAGTGTCTTCACCTTTGACATCCTAAAACGAAAAGGAAGAGGAAATCTAGATTGAAACTGCTGGTATGAACAAAGTAGGCAAGATCTTTTCTTCCATTATCTTGTAGGAGTTGGTGTTGAGCTGGTAATAGCACTGAATAGGAGATGACTGTGAAACACATAGTCCAACGACTCTCCTTCACTGGCTAGTTCCTCCAATAACATCACACATTTGGATGACTCTCCTTTGCGGGCTGCTTCCTCTAATAACATCTCTTGTTCCCACACTCCATAGGTCTATAGGAGCTCAATTAGAGACGCATCCATCAAAAAACTATGTCTCCATCATTTGGTACTCAATGATCCTGTCATCTCATAACCTTCTCAAGAAGCATTGGAGCTATATTGGTGATTTAGCCAGGCACTCTGTATCTTCTGCTTCAGAGTTCATTATGAAGCTGGGAAATGCTAAAGTAATATCCCTGAACATGGCAACAAAGTTAAGAATTAACCAATAGATGTGTTCAAGTATGAATAAATGCATGAACTGCGATAATATCCTGTGCATTCAATAACATTGGATTACCAAAAAAAGAAAGTATTCAATAACATTGAAACTTTAATTCATTAATTATGGGTATCAATTAGGTGGTCACTTCTTGGATGACCAACGTATTAGCCCACTAGGGCAGAGCTGTCAATTCAAAGTTTATGAGCTTCAGGTCCTTTTCATCGCTGCTTTTGACTACTCCAATAGTCTGAAAGGAAACCTCTAATGAGAACTACAGTTTAACTCTTAGGTGGTCCCAGAAGTTCCATCAGCAGACATAGTATGCAGCCCAACCTCAATGCTTTATATATATGCATTTTAAAACCAAGCGGGATAGACAGACCCCTTATTTTTAACTCATACAAGTTCAGATGGCACCCAATGTGGTGCACAAGTTATATACACACCATTTATCAAGGAACATATGTCTGTCCAATGATCAGGCTTACCAATCATATGCCCATGTAGCTGAAAAGTAAGATGTGATATGGAAAGAGTTTCAGCCATGGTGGAGCCTAAGTTGGACAACTATTTATTTAGCATTTAGATCAACAAGCTCGTTGACGATGCATATGGCGATGCACTGTAGGGAAAGCAGCTTTCTATTGGAAAATACAACAAAATGAAAACTAGCATGTGCAGCAAACCACTAAAGAGGATAGGACTCTGGACGCACTTTAAGTATGGTAGAGTCATATTCCTCAATAAAGCAGGATTATGTCCAACAAATTCCTTCCACTCTTCTGGATCGATCCTCCCATCACCTTTTGAATCAGCATCAGTGAATGTCTACAAAAGAGAGAAGCAGAATGAACATGAACAGATAGAATAAAAAAACATAGTGTGCCATTGACCAGAAGAATTCCTTACCTTATCCACAATTGTGTCGACAAAATCATCTGACAGAACCAGATCAGACTCATGTAAAAGAGCTAATACCATCTCCTTAAGCTGACACAAAACAAAAGAGGAAAATCGTGCATAATTATTGAGCTAGACAAGCAGAAAAATTCAAAATTTACCTGAAATTGGAGCAATTCCTAGATGCTTTCATCAGCAACAGATACTAGCAGGGGCAACAGGAATGCGAGAACAATGATATTTACCTCCTCACGCTCAATGTAGCCAGTGCGCCTTAGATCATATAATCGAAATGCAACTGTCATGAAAATTTCCCACTAGTGTGTCAACTAAAAATGTTGCCAGTGACATATAGTAACGTTGCATAATATCTTAAGGACTGAATTTTATATTCTCTTACAAGCAATTTTGTCTGCCAGAGGAGCATTTGGGTGGAAGACACCTAATGATCGAACAAATTCTCCAAACTCAATAACACCATTGCGCTTGACGTCAAATAAATCGAATATCTGCAAGATAATGCCATGACAATCTATAAGAATGGATACCCATGACGCCGCAATTCATCACATTAGGACAAATAGGACTGCATATTAATGGTTTTTGTCACACAGGCAATATTGTGATAACAGTACAGCAATGAGACACATTGGCTATCTTAATCAATGATGTTTCAAAAATCCAGAAAATCTACTGAGATCACTACTAAATATTACACCTGCAGCAGTGGATTATGAAATGCTTATTTGCCGCACGCATCATCTGTATTCTCCATCTACCACCAACTCCAGATGAAAATGAATAGAGAAAAGGCTCTTAGAACAAGTATGCTGGAAGAGGAGGATGTCTGTTAGGCCCCATCAACCCTACCTGCAACTGTGAAGGAAAAGGACGTATACTAATGAAGGGCAAACCCGGTGCTGAAGGCTTTCGCACAAGTAGAGTCCAGGGGGGCAATTCTATTGATAATTACCAAGTAATGAAGATAATGTTCAGGTTATTAATAGGGTCAAATTAGTCATCATATAAGGGGCATCTTGAGTAGACAACAGCCCCAGATTATAGGCATCAACAGCTAAAAACCCATCATAGTTGGCCGTATCTTAACCCTCCCATGGTATCCCAGAGCATACAACATGTCTTGGAATGTCAAGGTCAATAATCCATTTGACCCATCCCATTGTTCTCTCTAGGAGGGACTTATCTTAAGTTGATTAAAATCTGACACCAAAAATCAAACCACATTAGCAAGTGCCCAAGTTGAACCAAAATTCAAACTTTGCCTAGAAGTTTCATGACAACAGATTAATATTTGCAGTACACGAATAAAGCAAAACAAAAATGAGAGTTAAAAGCAAATGGGCTGGCAGTACACACCCTGTCTGCAAATAGGTTCCGTTTGTTACTGTTTCGAAACAGAGCAAGCTGGAACTCTTCCTGCATGTAAGAATATTATTTATTAAAAATAAAGTAAAAAATAAAATAAAATAAAACAAGATCAGCCCTCAATGCATGTTTAACATGCCAAAAACCAATCAAGTTGTCAAAACTTAGCTGTTTTGAATGATAAAACAAAATTTTAAATTCAGCCCTTAGTGAGATTACCTTGTGAATTAGCCCATCATCAATTATTGAACTACTTAGTTTCTTGAATAACTCATATAAAGCCTCGACTTCGCTCACTGTAACTGTCAACGAATAAAGAAGTGACTTAGATTCCCTAGTTAACATAAAAATTTGAAATTGTTTATAGATCACACAAATGAGAAAATAGAAATTTGTCAATATTTGTAATACAGGACAATCCACAACCTATATTTTAATCTTATAAAACAATTTAGACCTGCAATCTCATGAAAACTTCTAAGGAAATCTAGAAGAGGAAAAACAAGGATGTGAAAATGACAACACCATTCTCGCCCTAGGCTTGCCTCAGACAATAGATGCATTATCAGGATTAGAACAAGCCATTCAAGGATCCACTAGGATTATCCCCTACACCAAGTCCATTTTTGTGACTCCAATCATCCAATCCATTGCATCCTAAGGTTTATACATATAAGCATCAGAAACTAATTAAAAGGATCCTCTGGTCAACTCAGCTGTTGGACTTCAAAATCCATCAAATAACATAACCAACCTATCTGTGTGATATTTGTACACTAAAGATGTAAAACATGCATACTGGTTGAGGCACTATTCCTCAATGCAGAAGAAAACTTAAAAAACTTAGATTCTTACTCTTATATTAAATTAAACAACATCAAATCTTATGCTAAAAGATAAGAGGAAAGAGCCACTTCCCTTCCCTCTTTCCCCAAATATTCAACCCCCTGTTGTTTGGCTTTAGTTTTCCCTACTTTGTTTCATTTGGATCCATTTAGCCATCCCTATTAACTTGCAATAAAGCTACGTTTGTTAGCATCGGGATTGAGTGGATAAGACATATAAATGCAAAATTTCAAGCAAAAGAGAATGATACATGTGCTCACAAGGATTTTCATACTGACATGGTGTTTCAGCAGCAAGAACTCCAGGATCTTCATATCCAGGTGTTTTCACAGAGTGCTTCGAACTGAAGCAGCCCATGGAAGTGAGCAAATTCCCAATATGAGACTTCTGAAAAACTCCTCTCTAGCGATTTCAAAGTTCGTTATTTATGCCTGCCACTATCCATAGGAACAAAATGTTCAACAATTAATGAGATTTTAAAACTACAGAAAACTCAGCTTCTCATACCATATATACATTCTGTAGGAGATAATACGGAGGAATGGCGTTCAAAAATTTAAATCAGTTACATTTCCATGGATCAGACGCAGCATCAAAATCTTATAGTGCTATTACCCATCCTGGTAGAAGGGAAGGGAACAGATGACTAGACAAAAGTAATAGCCAAGAGTAAGTTCATAAATGGACAAATTTTAGCAAGATTAAATTCACTGCTGCAACATCTGAGAGAGCTGGAAATTATATACTATACCACATACATATTTAGAGAAATAATTAACAACCTCTTCTGTCTCATGAATGCAAACCAAACTAAAATCAGTACCATTTCGCCTCACTTACAACAAAGAAGAAATTCCGAAAGCTCCAACAGAATTTGTTTCAGTTAAGCATAGGACTGGATTCTCAGAGTTCATGCCAATACAGGGCAAGAATAAGAGGTGTCATGGATTCTATCCAACAACTGGGAGGGCATTTCAACAAACTTGTTCTGAATGAACAATAAACTTTGGCCTTTCTCTGATATTTGTATTTGATAAGAATATACTAGGGAGTCAGGACAACTTAAAAGTACATTCTATCAAGACATCAATAGCGAAACCAGAAACATTGTTGTCAGTGAGTAGGGTAGATGGAGGAAAGGTTTAGCAGGAATGAGTCTCTTCAAACCCAGCTAAGGATCACTCTGTTGATATGCTCTCACAGTCACGGCAGTACTTTTCTTGGGAAAAAAGTCTACCCTACAACCAACGGCAAGGGGAGGAAATTGACAGGCACTCACACAAACACACGCGCGCGCGGCAGATTTATCTAAATCTAAGATTTCGGTGATTGAATCCATTAGATGAAATAAAGACGCAGAGTCACCATCTAAGGGTTACTTTTTTAATTTCAACTGTTCCACCTATGCATCACATAAAAATTATGTTCTTAGAAATTCTTCACAGGAATTCCAAATAAATTTGCATTCTCCAACGTTGGATGTGAGAAAACATTTGGTTCTTCAGATTTTCAGTTTCTGAACCCTATGGAAAAGAAGGATAGGAAAGAACAAACAGAACTGAGATCTTCTATGGTACCAAGTACAGAACAAGAGAGAAACAAAAGAAATCTGAACACTTTACAAAAAGGGGAAAACATAACGGAATGAAGGAAAGCATGCAACTGACCTGAACTGAAGTTGATTTTGTTCTTGATCGTTTCTTTTCAGGTTCTCGTTTGCGAAAATGCGCGTCTCTCTCTCTCTCTCTCTGGTATGGGTCTCCGTCTCTATATCTTGTCTCCATTAGCTTTGCATTTTTGGTTTTGAAACATCGTTTTCTTCGGATGATAGAGCATCCTCATCTCCCTTGTTTTATGACTGGAAGAAGAAGCATCTTTTGTTAGCATACGATTTGATTTTATAAACAAAAAGGAAAGAAACCTCACAACACAACTCACGTGAATTATGCCAGATTGCCAGCTCTGGGCAGAGTTCAAGCCTTTCTCTCTGTCTCTCTCTTTCTTTCTTTCTTTCTGTCTCCCTCTTGCTAGTAGCAACTGGGGAAGTCTCTGTTCTTTATGCTAGATTCCATTGACAGCTTTTGCCACTAGAGCCTGGAGGAAGAGGGAGTCTCTCTCTCTCTCTATGTTTATCTATCACCACTTCTTTCTACGCTACTGTGGAAAAGAATCTACAGCGGTCATATTGGAGGGGGAGAGCCAGAATCGGCAACTTTATCTGATCAATTCCAAACCTAATAACGGTTTATCCCCACTGGGTGATCCATTACTTTAGGAGTCTTTTGAACATTTGCCAGGCAAATTAACATAAATTCTTCTACCCAATAAAATAATAATAATAATAATATAAATCCTGATTTCTAGGCTTGCATATACAAGTTAATACAGAGATAACTTTTCAATTCTTTTTCAAACGGGTAGGTTTATATTAAGGGTTGAAGAATTTTTTTTTTTTTTTTTTTTTGTCAAAGGGTTGGAGAAGTATTACTGGATTTGCATAATTCTTTCTAATTAGAATTTAGGATTGTTACATGTGGCAGTTAATTACCCAAAGGTCAGAATTAGAATCTAATCAATTAAGCTTCAAGAAAAAAAAAGAGACTTACTAATGTAAGGTTGGTAGAGTGATTAGATCCATATTTCGGGTGGAAAGTAGTGAATGAGAGAAATATTTAGAGATTCATTAAATTCACGGATGACCCTCAGATAAAAAAAATTGAGAAAAAGATTGAGAGAAATTTAGATTTTAATTATGACTAGATAATAATTAGAACGCATCCCAATCCTATATATTAATTACAGAGAATTACAAATAGTGGGAATGATCAAATATGTGAATCCAAATTCTATGGACTCTTCAATAAGCAACCTCCTTATATATGATTCTTTAATGAAGTGTTAACCAAATATCAATTGGTATTATTGGTGGCTAGCTTGAAAAGTAGATCCAGACTTTAAATACTTTTAATTATTAAATTATATGAATATAAATGTTCGATCCTGTTTTCGGAGTTGGATATGACTAGGATACCTCAGCATTCGGTAATGGAATAACAATTCCAGTTTTCAGCTTTGATGATTATGATATGAAATCTGCTTTGTGGTCTACCAGAAAAAAAAGAAATCCGCTTTCGGCCTTTTGATGGGTCATTACTTTATTATTTATTCGACATCTTAATAAAGCTATATTGTGGTAAACGAGTGATCCCTAATGGGCAAATGGGTTGATGGATGAGCACTCCAACCAGATACAAGCAGTAATGGACCCCTCTTGAGCTAGGTGAGGAATGAGAAACAGTAATACAGATTAGCTAGTCATTTCACCTTTTGCTTCTTCTGCTTGACAGGTTAGATGAAGGTTTTGCAGTCAACTCTAGTGCTGAATTGATTGAGTGTTTAATTACTTTGTGTAGGCTTGAAAATATCTCTGCAGAAGCATATGCTTTTTTATTAGAGAATTATATGAATCCATGAAGCATGAGTAAACTTACGTGGGTTTTGAATTAAATTAAACAACTGATGTGAGAAGTCATAGGAGACAACCCCTTGTATCAGGTAAATCTTGAATATATTTTATGATAACAGGAGAATCATATGATATTGATTGAAAACAACTTCAACCTCTCTCTCTCTCATTGTGTATTCATTCAATGTCTTTTTCTTAGACTTTTACATCAGTGTTTGTCTCTTGTGTTTATTTGTGACTTCAAGATGAGAAGCATGAGAAGTGTTACTCAATATCATTGGTCCTTAATTATCTCCATAATGTTATATTTTGACTGCAGTATGATAATGCATGAAATATAATTCAAGAAAGAAATGAAGGCTTGCAACCCAAAAAAACCTCAAACTCCAACTAGATCAACTCCCCCCCCCCTCCAAAAGAAGAAGAAGAAAAACCTTAGAACATATGTCTAAATGGTCAAGACAAAGTCTGCATTCACAAACACATACATGCAAAGATTTTAGCTTTACCTAACTTGTCAGGTATGTTGACAAATTTGGATATTTTTTATATACCTAATATGTCCATTAAACTTAGTTTGATGAGATTACAATTAATATTATTTGATTCTTGTTTTTATTTTATGCAACCACCTGAGAGTACTGCTTATCTACTCATAAATGTTGATAGAAAATTAAATGTTTCTCTAGGGTTATGACATTATTTTATGTCTCATAAATGACTAGGGTAAACTTATAGATGTGGCCACCTATATATGTTGAACAATAATACATATAAGTGTTCTTGAATGATTCATCACTAGTTGTGTTTGACAATAATAATTTCCTATGGTTTCTATAGCATGATATTATAACATAGACAAGATTTTATTTTTTGGCCAATGATTTGTAACATAGAGTAAAATACATTGTCACTTGAGAAGAACTCAAAAAATGAATTTTGAAATTGATTATCTTAAGATGATTGACAAATATTATCAATCTAAGACCACATACTACTATTTGAATTTAAGTCATTTATCAAATGGTCTTATTTTGATCATGAGACTCTAATTAAATCTCTTGATTACGATTTATACCTTTTTGGACATACAAAATTGTTGTGTTGAGAATTGTTAGTTTTTCAAGCTCCACCATAGACTTCATTGACTCATCTGTCAAGTGGCTTTCTTTCTGCACCAAAATATTTTGATAGCTTTCTCTTTTTTTTTTTTAGAAAATAGCTTTAATTCTTTTACTCAAAAGAGTGCTTTTTCACATCTATAAAAATCTAATTTATTATTCTAGAAAGATACATTGCTTTCAAATTTGAATTTTATGGGTAACTCTTCTAAAGATGAAAGTGGTGGCTCAAAAGTTATAATCAAAAGTGGACCTCATTATTTAGCTATTGGTCTGGATTGAAAGATTCTTTTCTGAGCAGAAAAAATCTCTTCTAAGCTTTTAAAATTTTGAATCAACTTGGAATGGACAGTGAAAATTTTCATCTATAGTATTTTTCGGTTAATAACCCAATGAGTTTGGATTCTATTTTTTGAAAATAATTATCCAATATCAAATTTGTGATCATTTTTTCCGTCTAACTAATTTTTTTTCATGAACTATCCAAATTATCCTCAAGCCTTTTATATAAAAACTTGTGAGAAGTGCTTGTCAATTCTTTCAATCTCTTGGCAATTTTAGGGCCGACAGCATCTTGTCTTTTGTAGCTCTCGTTTCTCGTATCATTCGTTCAGTTTCATGTTTGCAACAAAAGACTTGTGGATAATTTGGGTAGTTCATGGTAAAATATTAATTGGGGTGGAAAAAATTATCATAAAATTTGAAATTTGATAATTATTTTAAAATATAAGCTATATTTAAGTACAACTTTTCTAAAAATACCTTTGAACATACGAAATTGATATGTTGAGAATTCTTAGCCTTTCAAACTCTACCATACTTCATTGACTCATTTTCAAGTGGCTTTCTTCTTCGACCAAAAATTTTGATAGCTCCCTTTTCTTTTATCCAAAAAAGTGTTTTTCTCATTTAAAGAAAATCTGTGACTACTATTTTAGAAAGATACTTTTCTTTCAAATTTGAATTTTGATCGTAAATTCTGCTAAAGGTGAGAGTGATGGCAAAAAAAAATTCATCAAAAGTGGATCTCATGTACATGTGAATTGAAAGATTCTCTTTTGGAGAAGAAATTTTATTTGCTTTCAAGCTTTTAAAATTGTGAAAGAATCGGTTGAGAAAATCATTCAACTTGATTTTGAAGCAGTTTGGAATTGAAAATTATACCAGAGATATTTTATAGAGAGATGAAAGGAAAGTGAAAATAAATATTATTAAATTATTTTAATTGGTTTTTAATATAGAATATTACTTCTAAATTAAGTTTGAATTTTAATGCAAATACTTGACATTAAGTGATAAGATTACATTAGTACCCGAGGTTACAAGGTTACCAATGAGTCTACTTAATTATGTTAAATTTCTTATACTAAATTGAAGTTTTTTTAACCAAAAAAAATATAAACTTGACCGTTTCAAGCTGTCCTCTTCTCTTCCATTGTATATTACTCTTTCCTCACCTTGTTATTTTATTTTGAGCTTCAACATTAGAGATTGTTTTTTAACATTTCTTTATTTATTTGATAGGTTCATTTGACTTCCATTAATTCTCATACATACTTGGCTTTTTTCAAAGTTATAAGCAACTTTGCCATTAATAATAAAGCTGCAAATTGATAAGTAATCAGGTGACTTGCGTGTATTTATCAACAAAATATGATCCCATTAATATATCAAGTGGCAGTATTTTGAACAAAAGTAGATAGAGTTGACCAAATTCACATTTTTTAGTGAGGAAAAATATCAACAAAGGGCATTGTGAAGATAAGCTTTTCTTCAAGGTTCAACAATTTTACCACATAAACGACAGCAATACATGATTTCGTATCTTTCCCAAATCCTAGAAGTTAAAAAAAAATATATGTAAATGAATATAGTCAACATTGGAGGTGATATTATCTGCTGATATTGGACAGATTGAAATGCATCGTCGTGCATATCTATAGATCCCTATGTTACTGCAGTTGTTATTATTAAATAATATATATATTGCCGACATGAATTCAAGATCGTACGCCTCAATGAATTTGAATAGTACGGAACAAGATAGAGGAGGTTCTTGTTTCAACTCCTTACTCCACCTTAGTGTATTTTTTGTTTTTTTGTGAAAGGAGAGAACTTCATTCATTGAACTAAGCAAGAGTGCAGAAAAAAAAAAAAAAAAAAAAAAAAAAAAAAAAAAGAAAAAAAGATAGATGCATGAAACATAAGATTCGAATAGAAACATCCAAACCAAGGAAAGGAATGTGACAAAAATGTCAAATGTTCATTAAACTAAGTCTTCTAGGCTAAGGTATGGGTAAAACCTAATAGAACCTTAAAAATAAATTTGTACGTACAGCAGTAGATAAGCTCAAACAATGCGAGAAATGCATTTTCACCATTACAAGCGCCCAAAGGGGTAAAAACATACGTAAAAACGGAGACAAACACAGTCACAAAGATGAAGAGAAAGCATGCCACAGGGGAGGAGAGATACCATGCCACATGTGTGAAAAAGGTACATCATGACCCTCTAAGGGAACCAATTGGAAGGCGATCAGCAAAAGCTTGTGGTAGCATAACCTCTAGATCCGTGGGATGCATTTCTAGATTTGGCATCTACAAAGAAAAGTAGGAAGGGGGAGAAAGGAGAATGAGAAACGGAAAAAGAGAAAGAGGTGTGAGGAGAAGAGAGAAGGAAGGAAGAAAAGGAAGGAGGAGATGAGGAGGCAGAGAGACCAAGGCTCTCCACCTCAAAATGGAGCGGCAGCTGTAGGGTTTTGCAAAGGAGATGAACCCTTGCTAATCCCTCAAAACCTTATTGTATTCTTTTAGTCCAGGTTCTTTTCCACAATCTAAACTAACAAACCACAACAATGGAGGTTAAAATCAACTTCTTTTTTCAAAAGAAATTATAGAGAGTGCGGAGAGGGAATCCTAAGTTCTCACGTATTCTCTCTCTTAATTTATTATTATCGCATTTTATCAACCCTAATGGCTTAGCGTGTCTCACTTAGACTCAACCAAGTGAGGAAAAAAACCGGTGAGTAGAAATTTAAGAATATATAATGACTTTGCTAGTACCTTAGTAACAAACAAAGTATAGTGGATTGCATATACTCACCATGATCGACAATTACCATACAATCTCTCATAGTTGTCTTTTTTATTTCTATTATATATTTTTTCCCCTCTTCTCCCAGGGGCGGTGCTTCCTCCCTTTTACATCCTTTGTAAACACTTTTCTTCCTTTTTCCTTCAACTTTGTTTTTTTCAAAAAAGGTTTCCTCCACCATTATTACTCTCCAAAATCCAAATTAGTTGAAGATCAGAAATAACCAGGCCCACATAATGGACAGTCATCCAACCCTCATTTATATCCACAGAAAAGTGAAGGACCCGAACCGGAGATGCACGATTCTCATGGGCATGGATAACTTGAACCCTCCACAAGGCATTAATCCCATACTACCATGCAACATGATTTCTCCACAATCATAAGTAAACCACTGATGACTCTAGGGTTCCTCTTTTGGAGCTGATTTCTTGTGTTATGAAAGGGAAACTGTCCCAAAAGAGGATGAAGGAGCCAGCAGCAAGGACCATTCTTGGGGGCTTGAATGACTGAAGCTATTAGAGATTCAGTCATTCAAGTTTTCAAATGGTTTCGGTTGCAAAAATGAGTGGATCTGTAACTCTCTCTCCAATATTTGGCATGGTAGGACTAGGATGAACATATTAACAAGACCTAATCATGCAAACCATTCATAGTCAGTAGTCACGTATAGCCAGAATTTTGAAACTGGGGACTAGATAGGTCGTTCAACTTTGAAAGCCAGCATTATGGATGTGTTGAACCCTTTTTGTTCTCCAACTCACCATCAGAAACAGTGAAGAATTACAGAATCCTGGACAGATAGGAGGAAACTTAAGAATCACAGAAACCTCCTTCAATGTGCTGTGGCAATCAAAGTAACTGAACCCCAAAGAAACAGTGAAGAATTACAGAACATGGACAGATGGGGGAAATTTAAGAATCACAACCCCCCCCCCCCCTTTTTTCCTCCTCTCTTCAATGTGCTGTGGCAATCAAAGTAACTAAACCCCAAGCATCTAACTGCATTTTCTCTTCGATTTTATACTCGATGTCTCCTCCCAATTTAAGAATTATGATTGACAGAAACCCTTCTCTCACTCACTTTCTCCTCATTGCAACTTCTGTCTTCTGGCTGAGATGATACTGCAAATTGCTCCCAATTTCTGTCATCAAAAAGAGGGAGGTTCGCATCTTTCTTAGATAGGATACGAAATAGGAGTAATACATCAAAAGAACTACAATCCATTAGCTGATAATGTCTCAAACTGAAGGCCAAATCAGGATCCACTTTTCAGACTGCACCACTTGGGATTTGCCTCTGTTCTTCAACTTTATTATTTATTATTACTTTCATCAACCTTTCCAGTGTCATATTCAAAGAAATTTAAAATCTCGGTTATGAAATTTAAGAAAAAATGGATGAACCAGTGTCTGATGCTACCAGAACACAGCTGACAAACAGTCCCAAAAAAAAAAAAAAAGCACTGATAAAATTTAATTTAAGCCAAGCCCAATTCATATAGTGCTATTTCAATCTAGGCTGAATACAAGTGAACCCAGTCAAAACATCAATAACTCGATTAACAGCCTTCTCTTATAACAGGAAAGACAGAACACAAAGCTTTTCTTCCTTTTATCAATGTGTGTTGGGGAGTGTTGCATTTGATCCAAGGATGAATGCATGCCCTGATTTCCATTATTTCACAAAAGATGCACGCCATTCCCACAATCTACATAATCATGGAGAAACAGCCTTCTCTTTCCCTTTTTTATTTTTTCAAAATCTTTGATACCCCATTTTTAGTCCACAAAACCACAGACTGCAGAAATTAGGTGGTTTCTCTCACACAATGTACATAAGCATAGATCTAAGATGACAATCTTGTCAAATTTATTTTGTTTGACAAGAAAAAGAATTATCACATCGACCAGAGGTGTACTTTGAATATCAGAGAACTCACACAAATATTATGGAATTACCTGCATAGCAATCTAGCCACCAACAAAGCTACCCTGACAACAGAGGTAAGCAACCAACATGCCTATAAGAACTCCAGCAAGCACTTGCAATGGTGTGTGACCAAGGAGTACCTTCAGCTTCCTTTGACTGATAGGATGCCCTTTAAACAAGTCATCAACAATCATATTAAGTACCTGTGCAGATCAACTTTTCTTTTGAGATCCAATATTGAAATTGGAGTATGAATCAGCATAAATAAAGGTATAAATTTTGAAATCCAAATCAGAAATGTCAGAAGGTACAGTAAACAACAAATTCTACACACTGCACTAAGTTGCAAACAAGCACAGATTGATGCCTATGAGAAAAAAGCCAGACCTACAACATTTCAGCATCTCCTACCTAAGTACAGTCTTCCCCCAGCTACTAGGGGTTGACTACTAGGATCCTCTGCTACCAATCACTTACTATAAAACAAGACCAAAATGTCAGCAGTTGTATTCATTTTGCCAAATAACACAATTACAGAGCTTCTCTATATTTTTATTTTTCAGTTTTAAACCCTTTCGAGACTGGAAGTGGTGCAGCTGAAGAGTGATAGGAGACCAACTAGAAGCCAAGATCCTGGATCTGATCTGAACCTGGGGCTCAGCTAGGTCAAAATATGGTTTCTGGTCAGGATTAGGATGACTGGGTTATATCTAGGAGATGTAAGGGAATGTATAGTAAAGATTTTGGAGAAGTATAACAGTGGAAGGTGATCTGATTTGAAGTTGCGTGATTCAGGGTTAAAATTTGGTGTTACAAAAAGAGAGATTAGTTGAAATTGTAGGGCTTGGCTGGTCAGTATTCAACTGGACTCAAATGGTTCTGTTAGGAGGATGTGAGAAGTATTCAATCAGATTTGTAGATAAACCTGAGAGTTGGTTTGGGCTGTGGGAATCAGAGTTTCATCCTGTGAAGGTTGAGCAAGATGGTTTCCAGGATTTGAGTGCTCTGGAAGGGGGCAAGACTTGGATCAAATTTACTACTACGAGAGCAGATTAATTTATCCAAACTGGGGCTATTTCAGTGGTTGGTTGGTCTTGGCAGCATGGATATCAAAGCGTCCGCCTAGGCGCGCCTAAGCGGCCGCCTGGCGGCAGCGGTTTTTGACCACTTAATTGTGACCGCCTAACTAACGGGCTGATTTCTGCCGCTTTTGCTTATCCACTCCGGTTGCGTCTTTGGGCCTAATTGCCGCCTAGATGCTAAGCGCCGCTTTTACTTTTGTAATTTGGCATATTATTTTTCTTTTTTAATCATAATTTATTCTACAATGCCGTATATATATTGAGCCATTTTGGAATTGGGCCAATTGCGTCGGCCGGATGTGAAGCATGAGCCATATTCAATGATTATTGATATAGTACATACTACATAATTTTGTAATGAATCTTATGATGTTGATGAGATAAGTTATGTTTTTATTCTTTTTTTGGATAATTTTTCATAATTGTGATTCTTGAATTTTTATTTTATTTTTTTTATTTTTATGAATGTGATTGTTGAATGTTTATTTAGTACTTCAGTTTATTATAAAAAGTATTTGTATTAAAAAGTAGTTTAAAAGTAGTTATATTAAGATATTGACTAACCGCTTTGGCGCTATTGCGCGCCGCTAGTCCTCGCCAAGACGGGCCCCAATTGCTTTGGTCGCTTTGCCGCTTTAATAACCATGCTTGGCAGTATAGGGAACATGGAAGTTGAAAATTGTTAATTAGACGATTAGAATAAAGCCATCGTCTAAGGTAGTTCAAACTTACTTGCTGTCAAAGTAGTACTTGGCAGCAGTCTGTTTGACTGCAACAATGTAGATGAACAAGAAAGCTTGAGTGTTGATTGAATAAAAAACAATCCCACCAACAAACAACACAGGCTTCCCACAGCAAGGTATCAATTGGATCAAAACCAATCCCTTATCCAACTAGCCTTAATCAAACTCATGTCTCCTGTGCTTGTGCTCGTCCACCTTACCCCCCTACAACCTCATAGAAAAGACTTAAAAATATATTCTAACATAAAAACGAAAGGACTGAGCCAATCCTTAGCCTACTAGATAACTAAAACTGACTAGAAAACTGAATAAAGATATCGAGGGGCTGGAAGATTGCACCACTATTTTTTATGAATAAGGTTGATGAGTTAGTAGCTATGGAGGCCATCATGGAAGAGTGTTTTATGATGTTAGTTTCAAACAAATATATAGAATAATTACCTGAGGAATTATCATGAATTAATACTCAATATGGCTAATATGGAGTTAATGGTGAGAGGTCAGTATTTGGGGGAACAAATGGATTAAAGAATCAGTGTCCAGGATCTACAAGAGAGCAATAGACAAGGAGAAAATTATCACAGACTTCTGGGCAATTACAAGGCAGACTTTATGCTTTTAGGCAACCTATTTCTTTATGCATCAAAGCCTCCAGATAAAAAAGGAGATGAAGGAAACTTACATGAAATGCGGACAATAAAATGGAATAGAAAAAAATAGTTTAAAAAAAAAAAAAAAAAACTGAAATATTGCAATTTCCCTGTGACCTAACTTAAGAAAACCAGATTTCGAGAACTGGCGCAAAAGGAGGTGCTGAAAGCTGATTAACATTGATTGGTATGATTGAGAAGAATAAGAGGAAGCCATGTCCCTCTCTCTATTGTATGAAGCTACCAGCTGAATTTTCCTGGGAACATAAGTGGGACATATAGACAGCCGAGCAGATGTTATTCTGTCCCTTTGTTTCACCATGCTGACTCTATCCTTTCTGATTTTACTTATTTTTGTGAAAAGCACACTTTTGACAAAGGATATAGAACTGCTGCTTACCCATGGGGTAAATATAATTGGAGTTTAAGAATTCTATAATTTGCAGAATTCTTGATGTAGATCACACGTCCATAGGAACCAGCCACAGAACCAGCCCAGCAAGGTTGTGCGATGCAACTGCTGTGAGAGGCAGCCTTGCCTGATGATGTGGCATTCTTCCTTTTCTTTGGGGTGTGTTATAAATTTGATGAAGTATCACATAAGGCCAGCCCTACTCCAAAGTCCAAACAGAAGCATGAAAAAAGAAGGGGGGGCAGGGGAAAACAAAAAACTGTTCATGTCATTGTCCATGTGAACAGTGTCAGAACCAGACTGCCAGTATTTGCTTTATTTGGGGAGCTTCAAGAAGATTTTGTGGACCAGTCAAATGAAGAAAGATGCTATCCTAATTAGTCATAATTTACTTTCAGTTTTAAAAATAACATTTTATTTCATTGTAATAGAATCTTAGGTTGTTTCTAATTTCAGTTTGTTACTATTCTTGGAGTTTCTATGTTGATGTTTACAGAAAGTTTCTATTTTAGTCGCTTAGTTTATACTTTAAAAAGTTTCTATTTCATAAAGTTGTAGCCAAGCTATAAATATGCCTTTGCATTGTAATTAAGAAGAACCATAGAAATCGAATTTGCAGACCACCTTGCATTGCTTATGGAGTAATCCATATTCAATAGCTGAGGTAACTGTCTGTAAGAGACACAGGGCTGAGATAACCCATCTGCTACCCCCTTTCCATCTTCCTTCAGATTCTTTTATGCTCTTTTATATGCCAACTAAAGAAAAAAGAATTATATATATATATATATATATATATATATTACACATTTCAGTTGCATTCAATTTCTTCATCCTTAATGTATTGATCTTGGCTCATTGGTTGCAATCAATCTCCCACTAGTTTCCTCAGTTCAAGGACTACTCTAACATCAATTCTTCTTCATGTAATCTATACAGGACTTTAATGGAGAAGAACCAAAAATTCATCAAAGGAAAAAACCAAGAGACTAAAGAATCTACTCAATTGGATTACACCCCATTGTGACCAGGCTTCTTTGTACCTGTACCACTACACTGCCTGAACCGCTTCACTAAATCAATGTAGAACTTTTTTTTTCTTGTTGCAGATAAGAAGGCCAAAGGACAAACAAGATCTAATTAAATAGAAGATTCTTCAGGCTCGTATTCAGCATTTTTCCCACTACTGCCATACTCCAAAGCACTGGTCAAACACAGGCTCAGTAATAGATTTTTTTTTTTGGGTGCAAAACCAGAGCATTTTTTCCTTTTTATCCATTGGCCTCTGCCAACTTGTGTCAGCTTAAAGAAGAAAAGTCGAATGTAAAACAATGAAGGCTCTATAAATCATTGGTTTCCCCATTCCTTTTGTTCTCATGGGAACTCCCACAACTGAACCCAAAAATACATGTTATGCATATCTCAAATACTTGGTGCTGATCCACTCCAATATTTGTTACTGCCAACGAAATGGATTTTTTCTGACATCTGAGAAGGTAGCAGAGGGCTCCGGCCAAGAGTGTGAATACATATTTTTCGTGTCCTGCTGTGTTTGGCAAAATTAAAAGCATGAGATTAGTGGATTTGTCCAGTCAAGGTTTCTCAGGGTTCTCGTTAGATCTCCATAGTAATTTCTGTAGTACATCATATGAGAGTGTGATCCATGGTAAATTTGTATGACATCTTTGTCGGTACTGTATAGTCTTATTTATTTTTCGTGGTTGATAGTTTTGAGATTGAACAACAGACCCAATCTAGCTCCAACAACTGAGGTGCTAAGCTTACTTAGTTTAAATCAGTACAACAGATATAAATGGTCCAGACTTCAACAAAAATCATAATCAAGAATTAACAACCACAACATTAAGTAAAGAATAGAGACATTACCTCTGCTTGCATCCCTGCGTGTCGACGAACTCCTACTGCGTCATACATGACAACGAGACTGAAGCCTAAACAAACAGGGAAAAGCGAATCTCCCACCCCATGACAGAGTCCCACCGAAGTCGTCAAAGCCGTGCATAAGGCAGAGTGAGACGAAGGCATTCCACCAGAAGCACAAAAAATCCTGAAATCCCATTTCCTCTCCACTAAGAAATTCAAGAAGACCTTTGTCGACTGAGCCATAAGCCAAGCCAGAAGACCGGAAACAAAGGTTGGATTAGCTGCTAATGTTGCCACAAACGGCCTTACACGAAGCTTCGCCGTGGAAGTCATGGTCATCAGAGCCATTCCGATCCCTCCACTCTGCAAGTACTCGCCTTCCCATCCTTCTGGTGATCTCTCCGGTTGACCAAATCCTTTCACATAAGAAATCCATTTCTGCAGGAACCCAGCAGAGTCTTTGATGCGCTTCCGAAGGAGTAAACCCCCAAATGGACTTTTTAGGCGACTTTTTCTGGGGAAGTTGGTGAGACTCGATTGAGGTCTATATGAAGCAAATATCTTATGCCTTTCTGGATTCTTAAATTTGTCGAACCTGAATAATGCTACAGAAATGGAACCGGAAGGAACATAAATAGGGTTTACGGAACCGAGGACAAGTACCTGAGATGAGGAATTTATGGGAATGGACTTCATGAGGAATGCCCGCTTCCCTGTAGTGACTGAAGCAGCATCTCAGACAGAGAAACAATGCAGAACAGTAGAGGTCACGGCTGGAAAATCGATCGGATCAGAGTTCAGAGGTGACTGCTGAGAAGAAGACAGACGATGAAATAGGAAGCAAGGTCCCAACGAATAACAAAAGAATAAACTGTCAAGACGCACGCAGATGCTAATTTTGACTTCTGATGCGCGCACGAACATGGTGGAAGACTGGTGCACTAGATTCTACAACTAGATTTTTTAAAAATTTTTTTTTATTTTCCTCCTTTGATCCCATTTCCGCTAAACCCTAGAGTTTAAAAAATAAAAAAATTTCCTTGTCATCATAAAACCAGTCACAATGACAGAGACCATATGAATCCGGATTCTCACCCCGTCGGGGTAGCACAGAGTGCTCTCTGACGGGTTCCCGACCACACAAAAAGTGGGGCCCACGGATGAAATTTAAAATTTTTTTTTTTTCTAAAAAGTGTTTTTCACCGTGGACCCCACTGTTTTGTGTGGTCGGGAACCCATCGGGGGAGCTGATCCGGACTCAAAAAATATGGGAGGGACAAAGATTTGAACACAGTGAAAGACTTGATACCTGGGCTCCGGGGGAGATGTAAGAAAAATTACCTATGCACTAGATTCTTGAACTAGATTATTTATTCTTTTTTCATTGAACTCGTTTCCCTTAAATCCTAGGGGTTTTATTTTTGATCATCAGAAACTAGTTGAACAAGTGGGGCCCATTATCCTAGGGGATGAGAGGTTAGGGGAGAGTAAGATAGGTGTGGAGGGTCAAGGTCTAAACAACAAACTAAAAAGCTTTATTGCTTCTACATAAGAGGTTACAATTATTGTACCAAAACCTCGTTCATTTGAGGGTAGTTGGGTGAAAAAATCAATACCTCCTTCATGGTCCAAGAATTTAAATATCGACATCATGTTTGCAATATTGAAAGGGTTGCCTCTTTAGGGATTTTTTTTTTTTTTTTTTTTGCATTGTTTTATTTGAGTAGATTTCCCGCCTATGAAAAATAAAAAGTGGTAAAATGAGCACCATTAAATAGTGAATCAAAATAAAAACAAAAACAAAACGAAAATACATAGAGATTTAACACGCTTCACCAATAATAACGTTACAAGAACTCTCTCCCAAAACATTAACGGAAAATCTCAAATATCTCAATAATGCGGTAGACAAACATTAAATACATATATATATACTCCAATCAATTAAACAGGTAGATCCATCAAGTCATTCAAGTTAATCTATTTAGTCATTCAAGTCATTGGTCGTCCATCAAAATATGTTGGTGCAGGTCTATCTTCGAAATTGGGTATAAGAATTTGGATCACAACATAACAAAAATGTTACTTGATTCATACGGTCGTGTTAGATAGTCAGACTTAATGGTTATTCCACAGGCAAGGAAAGGTATAAGCACCTTGCCTCACTTGGTTACACCAATCTTTTCATAGTTTTTAAATCTAATGCACAATAATAAGCCATATATTCAACATATAAGGCTAATTTGAAATTCAAAACCGTGAAATAAAACGAAACATCTCTCAATTATATACTCTAAAATAAATTATTTTAGAATTTTTTTTTTCTTAAATGGTGACCAACTAAAGTGGGTGAAACTCTAGGCAAAAAATTGTTGGTTCTCCTATTCCGACCAATTCCAAAATTACTAGTTAATTGTTAAGTAATTCAAAATTTGAATTTGAAATTATCCTAATGCTTTTAAGGGGTATTATTACCAAATTACTTTCTCATACCCAAGCATTTGGTGGCCCAAGCATTTGGTGGGTGAAGGGATTCTTTCTTCACCCATCTTCTCCCTACACCTCGCTGAAAACTGCCCACCACTCCCCCTCCCCCTACCGAAAATCACCCACCCAAAACCCTAACTCTTCAAGCGTCAATGTTCTACTCACTCTCAATCCCTTGCTCCCTAATTCAAATTGGTTGAAAGAGGTAGCTCAGAGAAGGAATCCCCAAGAATCTTTTGGTGCTTATTGGTAAGGGTGTCAATTCAGTACAATACGGTACGATACCAAATTTCAAACCCTCATACGGAAACCGTATCGTACCAAATTTATATGGTACAATATGAAAACGGTATTTTTTAAAACAATTTCGATATAAAAATTGTACAGTTCGGTATAATTTTGGTATTAAAAAAAAAACCATTCTTCTAATCTCTCATTTGAATCAAACTGTGATTGAAATCTTCTCTTGTCATATAATGTGATGGAAAGCTGTATCTTTCACAATGTGTATATTGCAACATTTCACAAGTTTGAAGCTGCACAAGAGTTAAGAGTTCTAGTTTGTGGGTTGATGAAGTTGAACCACCTTACTAGATAAGGTTTGATTAGAGACTAATTCAACACAACATTTGAAATCAAATTTCGATGACTCATTGCCTGAGTTATCTGGTGTTGATGACTCACCTGCAGTCTACTCTCCAGAGATCATTCATGGGCCAACTAAGCAACCTATTCGTTTCTTGGAGAGTCTGAACCATGTAGGGTTTTCAAACATAAAAAGGGTTGTTTTTCCTTTGAAGGTTCGTTGTTTACATCCGTCATCATTAAACCTATCTTTCTCTACAAATCTGAAGGAAGTAGACGTTGTTTGTTTCAATATGAGCTTTCTTAATTTGAGGTCCATTTCTTCTTTTTCTCTTAACAATTGAGCCCAACAAAGAGTAATGTCAAGATGGACTGAGCCCCAACCTAGGAGTAATGTCAAGATTGATTGGGCCTTAAATTGGGCCCAACCCAACCTAGATAAAGGGTGTCAAATTCGGTATACAGTAATTCGGTACAGTATTCGATATTTACCATTGGTACAATGTGAAACCATATCGTATTGAATTCCAAATAATGATTTTGGTACATACCGTACTGAATTTGAAAAATGGAGTGGTTTAAATGGCGTGGTTCAGTACGGTAAAACGATATCGAGTCATCAATAGGATCATCCACTACTATGTGTATCAAACCTGGGACCTGTGGATCATAGGAAATTTGTGAGAGCGAGGACGCTTTTGTGGACGAGAAGCCGCATCCGATGGTAAAGTTAGATTTTGGATAACACAGTTTCTCATAGAGAGGGGTGAATGCCCGAAGAGGTGAAGTTCTCTCCAATAGGTGCTGAAGTTAATGCAGATTTAACTTGGCTTAGTTTGACTTATTTGATGAAAGGTATATCATACCATTCTTATACTAGAAGAATTTAGCATGGAGAAGATGGATGACAACCGTTGGATGGCTTGATCCGACTCCCAAGGGGAGAACTAAGGCGAAGGTGGCTTGTTTGTTCGCTAAGCAACTGGATTCAGGTACTTCTTAAGGATCTTAAAAATATCTCTGTCATAGACTGACTTTAGATGTGACACATTTTGCTCTGATCCCCCGACAAAATGGAATTTTGGCTTGTTGGCTTATCCCTCGATTAATGCAGTTCATTAAATGCATAAGTACGACGCTGAATTTAATGCCTCAGCACGCGTATACTTGTATAAGGATAGCTTCTTATCCGAGTACGGTCTTGTCGACAAGTGGGAGCCGGGAGATGCGTTGAGTGATGTGTTCCAAAACTATATGCGGCCAAGTGGCTGAGCCACTAACCCTTTTATGAGGAGTGCCGAAAGATTAGTCTAGAGCCAAGAGGCTAGTCCAAATTCTAGATTTCAAGGAGAGCTAAGGGGCCAGTTCGAAGACTAAATTCCGAGGAAAGCCAAGCGGCTGGATAGAGGACTAAGTTGAACCTAGTTGACCCTAGTTCATACAGTTCACACCAATTCGGAAGTATATATCAAGGGGTGAACTTAGAGTGATTTGGTTTGTGGATGACATAACAGAAGTGGTGGTTTTGAGTTGGAAGTTGTGAAGAATGCTGGGACAAACAACTTTAGAGAGGAGTGGTATAGGTAAAGAAGCCTTGGGGAGACCACTTGGTGAGAAAGATGGGATTGCGGAATGTGTCTTGTAAATAAGAGTGGAAGAGCAAATCAAGGTCAAATACCACGGTTGTTGGGTCAAATCACATCAATCAATGGCTACGGATATAAGTCACCACTCTCTCACATCACCGTTTGGCATCAGAACTGGCGCATGTCAAAGACAATTCTAGTCCCAATGCATAGTTATACGGTCTTGTACTACATATGGTTTGCATATCATTCTTTAACGGGAGGCATCTGTTGATCCGATATCCTTATCCACATATAAATGGGATCCTCAATGAGAGGCATTTGTTGGATTCCATTTCTCAACCTTATGCTCATCCACATATAATGGACATTATGTTCTCATGTCTTCTCATGGGTTGGTTACCGGTCTTGAGTGCCTATGAGCCCTTTTCTATTATGTGCAACCCTACTATCTCATGATGATAGTGGCCCTGCTTGATGCTCACAAGACTCAGTCACTGACATCACGGGTTAATCAACTTTAATACCCCTACCGAAAGAGGGTAGTAGTACTCATGGGGTTATCTAGCCAAACACTCCTAGACACTTAGCATTCATGTGCTTAGGTCTAAATGCACACACACACACATACACACACATATATAGGGTAACGGGCGAACCCACAACCCTAGTTGGTATATAGATACAAGAGAACTAAGTCTCAAACCAATCCCACACATTTTCATATCATTCGTCATAAGATTTAAAAATAGAAACAAACATACTTTATCTTACCTTTCATTTGTACAAAGTCACACACAAAATATCACAAGATATAAGATATCAAAATAATACCATATATCAAATGATGAAAGTTAAATATACACCATCAATCATACAAGATATGGTTAAGTATATTCCTCACCTTTCAAGTTAGTAAAGCTCTCCAAAATCCCATAATGCTCACCAAAGAGTGTGTAATTAGACCTAAAATAACCCCAGCTGTAAGTAATAATTGAGAATCAATGGGGTTCAAGAGAGGGCCAAAACACACTTTTCGAATATGGTTGGTTGAATGGTAGGTTGCATAGGCTTACAGGGCCGGTTGAACAACGGTCTACCCACCATCAACCTAGTTTTGTGCAAAAGTTTAGTTTTTGGCTCCGATTCAAAATTCAACAATTCATCCCAACTAGGCCTTAAATGAAAAGCCCCAAAATTGGCTCTTGCGAATGCCTGCGGGCAACTCTGAGAGGTTCAAAATGATTTTGAATGTAATGATTCATATAATCATCTCTCAAAAACGTTGAGAGACATAAAGAGAATTAATGGGAAGCATTCACTACAATCCAATAATACTAACTACCAAAACATAGCATTCAATGATGATATAAACCATTAAACCTAGGTTAAAGAAGAGAATTTTCAAGAACACTCACATTTCTAAGCATTACCACGATGAATCAAGCTTCGATGCGATGTCACGTTGAAAGAATCCGCAGTCTTCCTTGATTTCCTTTTCTCCCAAACCCTCAGCCCCACTCTAGCAATAAGAAATATGTTTTGTGACGATTGGAGGCATAAAATAGAGTTTTTGAACTCGTTCTCCCGAAATTGCCCCGAACTTGGCAAGGGGTGGTCGACCTAGCCATTCAACCGACCAGTCAATCAGCCCTTGGTTGCCCCTTCAATTGGGGTCCAATTCCGGTGATTTTCGGTTTGTTTGAAAGGTCTTTCAAGGGCCACATTTGGGTATATTTACCTCAGCATTTGGACCTTCCTTCATCGGTTTCCGGATGTACCAAAATCTCTTTTTAATACCTTCATGATTAACTTTTTCTCTCCTCTTAAACTCTAAGATAGTGGTTGAGTTATCAATAAGGTCATCCACAACCATGGGGTTCATTTTCGAACTTTCGGGCTCGACTCGAATGGCTCACAGTAGTCGCATATTTGAGTTTCAGGTTCGCAGTTTCGAAACCATGGGTAAGAGGGTTAGAAATCCGGGGGATTTCACAATCAACATTTGGTTTCAAGCATTTAAAACTTTTTGAGCAAGAGAGTGACAATGCAAGTCTAGACTATACTAAAACCAAAGTAGCTGAATGGCTTTCACAATATCAAGAATACAAAGAATTGAGAGTTGAGTTGTGTTTTGCTTTGCTATGGAAGGAGAAAATGTTTTAGTCAATGAGAACAAGGGTTAGAGCTACACCAAGGCCAAGGGCTCCTCTCCAATTTTTTAAAACTTGCTCGGAGAGACCCCTTAGGTTTTATGTTCATGTGTTAAATACCAACACTTTGCCCTGCCCCTTTTCCCCTGGTTTTTCGAAATTTTCCTAGAGAGATCCCTATGGCCCCCTTTTGCATTTGCAAAATACTAGCACTTGACCTTGCTTTTTGTGTGGTTTCATTATTCGCCCCCTCCCTCCGATGTTAAGCCCTGGTTTTGCCCTTGACGGAAGCAAGCTTTTGAAGAATCGACAAACCTGGAAGTTATTAAAAATAGTCTAGCATGACCAGAAAAATCTTTAGTTTCACTTTTCAGAAAGGCAAACACACGACAACCCAATTGTTCAATAAAGCCATTCAATCTGAATACATGCATTAAATAGAACGAGGTGAAACTACTTCATTGCATGTTAGCAACGTGCCATCGAGCCAGATTGTAACGCATATAAATGATTCGTCGCTATCTCTTTCACTTTTACAAAAGAGAGCGTTTTATATGCTCGTTTGAGTTTTACTTTGACGTCCGCCTAGGTCTATAAAAGGCGTCGTATCTGTAATTTTGGGGTCTGTATCAAAGCTCGTGAAGCACTATTGCATCGAAGTGTGGAGTCCGTATTGGGAGCTATCTTTGCCATTAGGTAAGAAATTTTGAGATTTTCCATTTTAGTCTTTAAGGTTTGATTGTGCGATAATTTTAAGCCGGAGTTCTATTCCGGAGAAGACAACTCCTACGGTAGTCTAAGTACAGTGTATGATCCTCAAACTATTCTTCTTCTTCATATTTCTTGCAAGTTTTTAATTTTTGTATTTAATGGAGATGTTATGAAGTAGTACCTTGTAGTTTTTCAGCTCTATTTGTGCCTTAATTTCAAATCAAAAGCCTTTCCACAGAAGGCAACTTATGATTAGACTTGTAAATAGATAGTCAAAATTCACCTCTGAAGAATTTGCATTCATATTCGTTTTAGGGTGTGAATTCGGAATTTTTCATACAAAAACATATCCATATCCGTTTGGTAAGCAACCGAATTCGAATAATTTGATAATATCCAAACAAAAATTTACCTGATTAGAGTAAAGTATCACACTCCCCCCCCCTCCTAAAAAGGATGACAATCGGAAATCGGATATAAAAAAAATGACAATCAACAACCAATAATCGGATATTTTATCAAACCGGGATACCTGATAAAGTTCCGGATTCAAATCATTGGATACCTTTTGTAAATTTTTGTTGGATATTTAATTGGATTCTTATTCGGATAGTGGTGTATGTGAGCTGAATCCATTTTGTTTACATGTCTACTTTTGATAAAGAGTTCTATTCTAGAGAAAACAACTCCTACCATAAGTTTAAGTACAATGTGATCTAACTATTTCATTTTTTCATATTTCTTGCAAGTTTTAAATTTTTGTATCTTTTGGAGATGTTATATTGTTTCTTAAAATACGATGAAGTATTCTGTAGTTTTTGAGTTCTATTTATGTGCTAATTTTAAGTGAAAAATCTTTCCAAAGAAGAGGACTTCTAAGCCGAAGTTCTATCTTGGATAAGACAACTCCTATCAGTAGTCTAAGTAAAATGTATCCTCTAACTATTCATTTTCTTCATATTTCTTGCAAGTTTTTAATTTATTTACATTATTGGAGATGTTATATTGTTTCTTAAATATGATGAAGTACTTCATAGTTTTTGAGTTCTATTTGTGTGTTAATTTTAAGTCAATAGTCTTTTTGAAGAAGGCAACTCCTATCAGAAGTGATCAATGAAGTTTGGGTAACTATTAATGTTCATATTTTCCATGTACCTTGATAGAAATACTATATTGCTTAAGAAAATAGAAAGTGAGTAATTTTAAAGGGCCAAAGGACATAACAAAATATTTTGACATGGGTGTAAGGGATACTTTAACTTTGGTAGTAAGTGAACTCTATGTATAGTGGGTGTGCTTCTGGCATAGTGGTAGTAGCCTCTAATGTAGGGAAAATAAGTCTAAGAAAATCTTACGTCTTCAGTAATGATAGGGATTTTGGCATAGGGACTAAATCATATGTTAAGTTGAGAATCCTAGAGAAGCTAAAACCCTATATCCAAAATCATATGTTCTTACGGGTGAGGCTTTGGCGGTGAGAGCTGCTCTTTGGTGTGCCCTTCAGAATCATGTATCCATTGTTGCTGTTTACTCAGATTGCGAGGAATTAATTCATCTTCTATGTAGTCAACCTGCCCTTGTGCCTGCGCTAGAAGTTGCCTCCATTGTTGATGATATTTTGGTATTGTACAAGAATTTTGAGTCTTGCTCTTTCTTATTTTTCTCTAGGGAGGATAATGGGATTGCCCATTCCCTAGCCCAGAAGGCCTCACTTTGGCAAGAAAGACTAAGTGGTCATAATCTACTATGGGCCTCCAGTCTGTTGGAGGTCCATCTCTTTACTGAAAGAAAAAAAAAAAAAAAAAAAAAAAAAAAAAAAAAAGAAAAAAAGAGAAGACCTACCCGTACATAATTCTTAGGTATACCGGCAGCGTTTGTAGCACCTCCCTCATAAAATGTACTGTTCTCCCGGGAAATATTAACTACTTATGTAACGAAACAGAGACGTAGCTGAGCTCCTCGCCGGAATGGCTAGATTAAACTGTCATCTTCAACGTTGTCGATTCCCGACTTATGTCGGAGACTCGGAGGAAGTCTGCAGGAGTAGAGAAGAATTAAAAATGCCTACTTTTCCCCTCTGTCATCGGCCATTCTCCAAGAGAGGAATTGGGTGAAATGGAAATGGTGGATTCTGTAGGTTTCAATTACCCTACATTTTTCCCCTTGTACATTTTTATGAATTGTCAGTCTTTGATATTGATTAAGTTCAGTGAACAATGTAGATATGGTGAAATTTTAATCCTTCAGAATTTTGTCAATGCTGTGACTATAAATACTTCCATATAATGCTAGGCCCTGGGAATGATGAATATGCCTTGAATTATCACTTTGTTGGTTGATTATCATATACATAATTGCAAGCCAGTACTGTATCTTGCTAAACCGAATTTATGCCAACTGAGGATTTATATTTTTGGGCCGGAGTACTTTGCATTGAATTTCCTCACCAGCTTTTAATTTTGAATGCAGATTATTTTGCTGACAACATGGTGGACTCGGAACCCAACACCAGTGGGTCAGTGGAACAAGAAAATTTTGAAGTTGAGGATAATGTTGTAAGTTTCAAATGTTAATTGTTATGAGAATCAGTTGTTAATAATTAATATATCAATTCCAGTCTTGGTTGTGGCATCTATGATGGGTTGTATGTTCTTTGTATGTGGATCTCTAAACTGCACTGGAGCGTGCAGCAGGTTGAATGAGGCACTGTTAAATTATGATGAAGAAACCAAGAAAAGTATTTTCGTGCTGGTGCCCAAGGTTCCTTTGACAGTTATAAATTGGTTTTCTACAAAATATGTTTCACAAGAGTTCCACAGTTTGACAATTTTACTAGAAAATAAAACAGTACTAGTCCAAATGAGCTGTTTGAAGGACTCTTTTTATGTTGCCACTAATGTTACCTTAGGTGGATCTTGACAGTCCATTACTTGTCAGGCTATAATCTTTCCCCTTTCTCTAACGTAATGTTCCCTCCTAGTATATCTTCTTTGGTTTTCTGCAACTTTAGTTAATCAGAACAAATGGATAATCTTGAGGTTTAGACTGTTGTTTGTTTGACAATAAACACATCTATGATTTACATTGTGTGGCATGAATATTGTGTGCTGAGGCAAGATTCCTATTTGTTGTATGGTCAGGATGATACAATTTTTGAGTATGAAAGTTGTGGGATATGTGAGGATGTCATTACTGACAGAGGAGCTCTTGACTGCTGCCATCATTGGTATATCTTGGAATTATTCTCGGTTTTACTTTTTAGAAGTTTTTAGCATATGTCTGACATTCTGCGCTATTTCGGCATTGTTACCAACCCTTTGCCAACCCCTGCATGAAAATTTGTTTTTTTTGGGGTTGGAATCTTTGTGCGACAATGAATGCCCTGGAAAAGTTGTCATGTAGTTACTTCTATTTCTGGTCCAAGAATTAATAGCTATGTTAATCTAAAGTTTGTTTCATTGTAATTTATTGACATATAAATTGCAGAATGCTTGACATAGTAAGTAGTGTTAATATCCACAAATGGTTGTAGATGTCCAACCTTTTGTTTGGACCCCACCTGATGGCTAATTCCTAGACTAGCACCATCACCTGCTTAGTATTCTTTATTCTTTTTCATGACCTGGCTGAATGTTGTGTTGCGTGAAGGGAAAGTACCAGTTGGAGTTGGTGAAGGTTGCCAGCTGAAAGATGAAGGGGGTCTTTGAGAGTTCAAATTGGTTTGCATGAACAAAGCCCCTTCTTATGGAGTGGATGTGGAAATTTCATCCTTCTGCACACTTTGGTGGGGTATTTGAAGGACAAATTTCATGGAGACTTGAAGCTGTGGAAAGATGTATGATGAACCTAGAAACTAAATTCTCCTATGAGGATAACATGCTAAACAAAGTAGGCACCACCTACTCCTAAGGATGTAGGAATGTGCAAATTGGAACCAGCTAGGACCAATCTGAACTGGCATTGGAGGCCGGCTCAAAGTAGCTAGCTGGCCCAGCTAGAAGATTCCCTTGCCCCAGAATGTTGAGCAGTCAACTAGGACTGCTGCAGGATGACAAAGTCACAAAACATGAAGAAAAGAGGCAAAAACACTGTTTCACTTTACTTGTTCACATGAACAGTGTCAAAGCCTCATATTAGACTTAAGTGAGGATATTCTTTGAAGATTTGTGAGGCCCAAGATCAGATTACATAAAGATTTTATTCTTGGGAGATTTAGGAGTTCAGATTAGTTTCTGTTTTTAGGATTGCAGCCCCTTCAGAGTAAGTAGTTGCTTAGTAGTTTCTAATTTTATGTTGGCTGATTTTTGATGCCTACTTCTTAGTTTCGTGTTTAGCTTCTCTATAAAACATTTCTGTTTTAGTTCTGATGTAATTTTTGAGAAGAGTCAGAAGACCCATACATCAACGAAGTAATTTCTGACTTTGAGAATTATTAGCTTCTATTTTTATAAGCTTACACCAGCTACTAATAGGTCCATTCATCATAATGAATACAGATTTTAGAGAAGTCAAATTTGTAGGCCATGTTGCGTTTTCTAATGGAGTATCCCATGTTCAACATCTGAAATAGCTGTGGGTGAGAGATACAGCACTGAGATAGCCTACCCCTGCTGCCCATCTTTTCCATCTTCTCTTCTTCCCCTATATTTGACCTACCTGCTTGATATTTGTTGCTACTGCTACTGTTTGTGTCTACGACAACTTATTAAAACTCAAGTTGAAGATTGGAATCCATCCTCTGTTGAGTCCAAAGGCCACTATTAATGACTTTGATCCTTACCTTTACTTTCAATACTCATTATTTTCCTAATCCTGCAAACCAGCCAAACCTAATAGCCCACCCATCTTTTAAAATCATCTTAAAGATCTCCAAGCATAATTTCCAAACTCTTCAGACTCATCCAACCACCTCAGAAGGTTTAATGTATTGTATTCAGGTATCATATTAACCTGGTGATTTTAAGAGACATGTCGTGTCATATCAGAGATACGTATTGGATTGATGTAGTTTGGAGTAGGTTTAGTCAAGAATAATAATGTAATTTGGATTGATGCAGTTTGGAGTAGGTTTAATCAACTGTTGATGGCTTCCCCTCCCCTCTCTCCCCCTGGTGACCCTCCCACCTCTTCCTGCTGTCCCCTCCTCTCCCCTAGAACTCCCCCACCCTCTAAGCCCTGAAACTTCCTCTTCCCTTCCTCCTCCACCACCACCACCACCAACCCCCTCACTAAAGACTGCACCCTCTCCTTTATCCCCTCCTCCCCCACTGGATCCTCCCCTACTGCTTACTGTCTAGCATCTGCAATTCAAGCAAGTATCCTCTTCTAGCAATTGCTCCTATAGATGCCGTATCGCCTGCCTCATCAGTTCACCTTGCCATGAAAGAAGCCTCCTCTGTTCAAAGATGCCGTACCTTCAATTCAAAAAGGCTCCTCCGCTACAGCCAACGATATCAATGTCTCAAGTCCCTCCGCTGTCTCCCTTGCGGGTAAAGCTTGCCGGAGAATTAGAAGAAAGAAAAAGCTGCAAGCTCTGCTTCCAACACAGACTCTGACTTCTGATAATCCAATTGAAGACGCCATTGTACACTGTCTTGTGAAGAATCAACATCTGACGGCTACTTTTCCTTAGGATCCGGTGGCTCCTACCACTGTTGATGGTTCTAGCTCTGTTGCCACTGCCTCCCAATCAACTTAGGTACGCTCCCAAACCCTGGAATCTTAAACCCCCTTGCAGTGAAACCTCTCCCTGACTCCCCTCTTCAGACTCCCTTACCCCTTTTAACCATCCTTATCCTCTATCCACACCCCACCCATTTATTACCCCCTTGTTGGGCCCGTCTCTAAACCAAATATTGGGCCTAAAGCCCCCATGGCCCATCATACCCTTTCCTCTCCACACCCCACCCATCCACCTTCCCCTAACCCCTTTATTCCTCTTGTTGGGCCGCAACTCAACTCGGCCCAACCCACCCCCCTAACACCCCACCCCCTGAAAACCCCCCCAAATACCAACCCCTTGGACTCACCCCCCTAACCGTATACCCTCAAACACATCCATAACTGCTTACACCCCATCAGATACCACCCCTCTTGAGATAGCTTTGATCCCTCTGAACCACTTAACCCCGTCTCTTCTAACCTAAAACCCCTCCCCTAACCTTTCTACCCCTCTCTCTGACTCCTCAATAGACCCTCATTTTTGAAACCCCCTTCCCTTTGGGATCCCATGAGCTCAAGACTCCCCCCCCCCTTTGTAACCACCGGCTAAGTTCCCCTGCCCCCTACCCCCATTTTGCTGCCCTCCCCTTACTATAATTTCCATGCCGGATGCTTTCATTTGGAATATAAGAGGGCTAAACTCCTTCGCTAAGCAAGTTGAAGTAAAAAATCTTATCCTCCAAAGCTTCCTTTTGTGCCCTGCTTGAGACCCATGTTCACAATGACAATGCTCATAGGATTGCCTATTCTATTGCCCCTTCTTGGTCCTTCCTCTCCAATAGCGACCTTGCCCCAAATGGCCGTTTTTGGATCCTCTAGAATTTGGTTATTCTTCAAGTCCATCTCATATCTTCCTCCCCCTAACTCATACACCTCCGCATCACTCATATATCTCTCCTGTACCTTCTTCCTAACTCTCGTCTATGGGTTCAACAGCTCCCAGAACCGCACCCTTTTTGGGATGACCTTTGATCTATCTCCCCCTCTATCTCGAACCTTCCCTAAGGTATTGGTGATGACTTTAATATTGTTCGATACTCCCATGAGCGTGTTGGTGCCACCTCCCTAACCCCTCTGTTGTTGAAGATTTCAACTCTTGCCTCGATGATCTCGGTCTTACTGACCTTTGGTGGTTTGGCCACTCCTTGACTTAGCAAAATCGTAGGATTGGTTCTGACCATATTGCCTTTAAACTTGATTGCTTCGTTATCAATGACTCTTGGCTCTCCCTTTTCCCCTCCTCCCATGCCTCCTTCCACCCTCATGGCCTATCAGACCACTCCCCTTGCCTTCTCCAAATCCAAAATCCCACCTCCTTTGGCTCAAAACCTTTCAAATTCTTAAAGTCATCAACCTCCGGTTCAACTCTTTGCTTGTTTACCAGGTCTAAAGACCCCTCATATCCGTGGATGACAATCACAGTCAGTCTATGTACTCTTCCTTCTCTGCTTTTGTACCCTGGGGCTGACTCTTTATATTTGGTTTCGAATATAGAGAATTGAATTACCTTGAAATCTCTTACTATTCTATCTCTTCCCTTTCCCACTCCTACGACAAGGGAAAGCAAATTATCCTCTTCTCTTGTCTTGCTTCACCTACTATTGAAATCACTAAAAAGCCCAAGACCTACTTTCTTTCGGCAAAACAACCATAGGAATCGGAAAGATAGATAGATAGTCTATTAACTCTTTCCTTCCTTCCTTCTCCTTGCCTTCAGGTAGACTGGCAAGTCCGATGTGACTCCTAATAATAGAATATGAGGATTCGTAGTCTTCCTCCTTATCCTTTTGGTATCGTCGTATATTGACAGAAAAAAACAAGTTTGTTTTTAGAACAAGCTTTTACCAACACCGATCCTGTCCCTCGCCTAATCTAATCACAGTGGCCAAACGAGAATAAAGCAGCAAGCTTCCAATCATTGATTGATTTGATTAAAACTACCTCTACTTGTCTTACTCAAGCGGTGAGGGTTGGGCGGCATCGATGTTAGAAATAGGGCGCCCTTACGGATTTTTGAATCTTTATTACGGGTCAAAGATTCCAGCCTAGGCCGAGTCAACTAGGATCGCCCCTGTACCATCAAATACACAAGGGAAGGGAGCAGAGGGCTTCGATCGCTCCGCGACCCTCCTCCTGAACTGAAAAGGCTTGTATGTGCTTCCAGTGGCTTCGATATGCAAGGCAATGAAATTGGTGCTTATACAGGCCAACATAGGAGTGCAGAACTAGTGTATCCTGGACATACATTCACACGGTATGCCATCTTAGGAGATGATGTTGTGATAGCCGATTCTGAGGTTGCCAAGCAATATCAGTTGGCACTTCAGAGTCTGGAGGTACCCATATCCTACCAAAAATCTTTGATATCGGATACTGGGTCCTTCGAGTTCGCGAAAAGATACTTTGTATCGTATGGTACCCATAGTTCGAAATTTCGCAATTTCGCCAAAATCGGGCCTTTTGGTCATTTTGACCTGAAATTTGATGTGTAGCCTAATTTGAGGCTAATAAACACATTGGTAGTGTTATTTTGATCTAAAACATTACCTAAACTAATGTTCTTAATCGACCCATGTCCTACTATACGCGGACGAAAGCCCCGAAACTAAAAACCTAAAAACTCATAAAACCAAATCATATAAAGTCTACAATTCATTGTACAAATCTGTAATACATAAAGTCATCCAACCATATAAAATCTGAAACTCTCGGTCTCGGTACCAAATCTGTGCCTAGGTGGTCAATTCCTCGACTCGGCTGTCTCCATTGATGCCCCCCAACAAATTCACTACTCATCCCATCTCATCGATTTGAATTGTCTAGTAATCATTCACTGCAGTTCTATAGCGGTCATCTTCCGCTGCCGTGAGAACTCCAATTTGAGGAGTGAGAATAGGGCCAGGAACGTCTTGCATGCCATCGGATGCCCTTGTTGGTCGAATGACTCGATTGTGAAAGGGGAGGGACACCATAGCTCCCATGATCGAAGAACTGGGGACACCATGCTCCCATATCGAAGAACTGAGGGGTTACTAATTCCCATATCATCCTGTCCATCGAAGGAGGGAGAGGGACACCATAATTACCCGTAGGCCAATAACCCGGTGTGGAGCCTACGGACTCATCCAAGCTCATGGCCCCATTGCGCAATCGCCGCATCCCAAGGATTAACATAGTCATGGCTAGCTCCCCTCGATGGTGGCTCGGCCTCGTATCGGGATATTGACGACCACGCCGATAATCACCACCATGATCATAATCCTGGTGGCATGATCAAAATGACTCTCCCCGGTGTATCGGGTGGGGGCTCTGCGTCTTTGGTAGTGGAACATGTATACGCTCTCCAATTCCTCCACCACCACCACCACCACCACCACCACCACCACCACCACCATCATCATCTCCACCGGTCGACTAGGCGAGGTGTCATCGGGATTGTTGTCCTGCGGCTCCTCCGTGCCTGTGCCATCATCCAATCCTCATCGGCGGTGGCAGCTGCCTCTGCATGTGCTCGACCCTCTTCGGTGGCCATATAATCACCCACATTAACCCCTGCAGCTTGAGCTAGTTACGGGTCGGGCCTCCCTCCGGTTGGTCCAATACCGGCTCACCCCGTCCAACATCCACGAGTGAGGGGATCTTGGTCATCTTCGGCAACATCAAATATATCATCGAGATTGATGTATTGCCTTTCATTCGAGCTCGCTCCCTAGCATATTGCGGCTTCAACCTCATATTATAGTGAATAAATACGAGGTCATTTAGGCGGCTTCCCAACCGGTTCCTCCTCCGGGAGTGGATCATGCTGAATGTACTCCAATTCCTCTCACATCCGGAGGCGAGCAAGTCCGAGACAGGATCCCGACTGCCAATCTTCGCAAGTTTGATGAACTATTGCCATAGAGATACCACCATTCAGCTGCATTATCACAAAAACATTAAGTTAGAAACTCAAAAGTCAAAAGACTCAAAACATTTATGCATCTAAGCCCTAAGGATCTAACTATATAAGTATCTAACTTTGGATCCATGGTTTCTCTGCCTGTCTGACACGCTCCACTAAAAGACCCAAATGCATCTCTAAACAATTTGATCTGCAATAATACAATCATTAGTATTGATTGGTTATCTAAATTATTTAAACAATTAATACAACTCACTAATCGTTTGAAATTCCCAATGTCTCACCTCATTGTGGCAAAATGATTGGACCATCTCATCCGGCTCCAACTTCGTTATCACATATCGGGGCATCCAATAGGTTTGTGTCCAACCCTAAATGTTGACTATATTGATACTTAGGGTTTAGAAAATATCTTGCATAATTAAAAAAGCTTAAAATTAGTACCAACTACCAAAGTACCAATACCTACAATGCTACAAGCCCACAAGTCTACAAGACTACAACTACAAATCAACAACACCCGAATATTTACTTACCGGCCCTATGAAGAGGATGCATCGGATGAGCTGTCCATCGTGCATCGACAATATCTAAGAAGCCCGATGTCCTCTAGGGTTTGCTGCCTTTATAGCATCCTTCATACGCTCAAGGGATGCATACAAGTGGGGCATAGTGGGTCCCCTCAAGGAAGAGTCCACCATACGCAAGACCTTTACTATAGGATCTATGGTCTGCAACACTACGATAACACATCTCCGGAAATCATCGGATGATATTGTGTCTTGTGCGGCGCGCCCATTGGTCGTGCTTTGAATTATCACAAACTCATTAAGTCAATAGACAATAAATATCATACAAGATAATCATAAACTCATAATATAAATATAATAATTTATAAGATGAAATAGTAAATAGTTATCTTACTTGGATCCAGCCCAATCAAACCACTCTGCGATGCAAACATGGATCCGAGGCCCGACTTCTTATCTTGCATGCTTGCTCAAGGCGGCGAAATTTGTCGCAAATCTTGTCGGACAGGTCGCACCAACTCACCTCCACATGATCTTCGCATCATTGCCAAAGCAACGTTATGATTGTAGATGAAGTTGGTTACCTGTCTTGCACTCTCAACGGTGTTGTGGACAATGCTGATTTTTCCAATGTCCTTCGACGATTAGGTCAATTGAATGTGCGGCACAAGGTGTCCACATAAGGTTATAATCGGTGAAGCCATCAACACTTCACCGGCCTTCTTATAGTTGGAGCCATTGTCGGTGACAATTTGCACCACATTTTCCTACCAACCCGGTCAATCACATCCTGCGGGAGACCCATGATATATCTGTGGTCTTTCGTATGACCGATGTAGCATCCACTGATTTCAAGAAGACAGTTCTCCAATCACGGTATACCATGAAGTTGATGATGGACTTTCTCGTCGGGCCGGTCCATCCATCGGACATGATGGTGCATCCATAAGTATCCCAAAAGGGTTTCATACTATCAATATACTCCTGCAGCTCTTGCTTCTCCTCTTGAAGGAGGGTGGTCATCAACTCTGTAGGGTTGGGACCACTATATCCGAGGCTGCCGCTGCAATAGTATCAATCATATTCGTATAGTATGGACCTGTCTTTGTGTTCTTTGGGATGTGATTGTAATAAATCCACTTTGACATTGCCTTCTTTACCTTCTTTGCCATACCTTTCCATGCACCGAGATATCTTGGGCTGCTTGGCCCCTTTTCTCCTGAATGTATCGGGATCTTGCTCCATGGTCGGGTCCGGACGGCGTGGATAATCGGATGGTTGCCGTGGTAGTGGCATCGAGCGGTCCGAACCTGATGTATGAGGGCCCGCCGACTCGTGATCCGCCAAACATGCCAAATACACCACCCCTCCCCCCGAATCGGAAGGTCTAGCCCCTGCAGGCCTAGATGGACCAGCTCCTGTAGCTCCAGCTCGGCCATATCCCCGCTCCCCGATGGTGCAATCGTCTGCTCTCTGCCATGGCCCGCCGCATATCCCTCTCCTCCCGATCTCTGTCCACATCAACAGGATCAACATCCCTATCATCATCCGAATCATCCACATATGATGACGGCCCCACTGCACTGCATCATCTAGTGCTCTGTTGACTTTCCTGCGATCATCTTTCTTCTTCCCCTTTTGTTTTTGTAAATCCCTGAGTAACTTGATTACATCTGGATGGGCCTCTGTGCATTTAGTCACATCCTTTGAACTCCCGGTGATGTGACCCTTGAACCTCCGATGCCACTCGAGTATATTCTTTTGTGACAAAAATTACACTCGGTTTTATTTTTGTCTCCATCAATAGCCGTACAATATTGCCATGCTTTGGGTCGGGTCCTCCCTCCTCTGCTGATCTCTCGGGTTGTCCACGACCACTCCTTGCCCTCCCCTGTCCTCGTCCACCACGGGAAGACCCGTTCCCCTCGACTCCCACCAGCGACATGATGACCGTTGCATTCAAATAACATTAACAAATAACAACATCATTATAATTGTTTATACACATATAAACAATCATATATGAAATTATGAATATTGCATGTATGATATAATTATAAAAATAGCTGCCCATATCAAAACCGGCGATGAAGCCACATGGGCAACACAACCAACAGCTTGAAAAATACTTATATAATTATTCCATAATTTTCAAAACATTTCCCCCCCCCATTTTCCCCTATTTTTTGCATTTTTCATAATTATTGATATTTTTATTAATATCGGGATATTTTTTGAAAAATAAAATAACTTATTTTTGGGTCAAAAAATATTTCGACTCGACTCCGTGAGTCCATAGATCGGCTCACGGAGTTCCACATATGTTTTTTCTATCATCATACAACCACTGTATCACTTAAAAAGTAATCATACAAGATAATCAAAATATCATTTTTTACCCACAAAAATAAAAAAATTAAATACTTTGCGGAAAAAAATTCCGACTCCGTGAAATCGTAGATCGTCACATGGTATTCAACATATATTAATTTCAAAATCATCCAACATCATATAGCATGCATTTTGTGAAAAATTACTTGGATAAGAATGGTTACCTGTTTGTGAAAAAACTCTCGGATCCGTGCGAAACGGCTCGATCGACAGAAACAACGTGATATCCGGCAACAAGGAAGCAAGATGTACCCGTAGATGTCGAAGATCGGACGAAAATATAGTGAAAAGTGCGAAAAATGAGAGAGAGAAGCTCGGGAAGAGAGAGAGAAATTAAAAAAGGGGGGGGGGGGGGGGGGGGGGATGAGGGGGGGGGGGGCGCGGGCTTTGCCTGGGTTGGGGGGGGGGGGGGGGGGGCCGCGGCTCGCGGGGTGGGGGGGGGGGGGGGGGGGGGGCGGGGCCCCCCGGCGCCGGGGGGCGCGGCTGCCTTTGCCGGCGGGGTGGCGCCGCCCCTTCGTGCCGCGTGGGGGCCCGTGGGTTTTTTTTCTTTTTTCTTTTCCCCCCCTTGCACCCCCCCCCCCCCCCCCCGGGTGGGGGGGGGCCCCCCGCCAAAAATTGTCTTCCCCTCTCCCCCCCGGAGTTGGTGGTTATGGCTATAAAAGCCATTTCGCGACTCTTTACCACAACATCTAAGAGGTTAAATCGTGTGAAAGCCATGTATTCGCGGAGTATATTGGGAGGGATGCCATTTGAGTTTTGGTTAGGCAGGGGTCTTCCCTTGTCGCCCTCGATGCGAGGTTATTTGATTAATCTCCTTCGAGAACAAATGAAGCCACTCTAAGAAATTTCCTACATATCGCTCCGAAGGAATTATTTCCTGGCGATAAGGTTGAAGAGTTTCAGGAATGGTCTCTCCTCCATGGTTGGATGAAGCAATGGCTTGGGTACCTTAAATGGTACTTTATGGTGGCTATGTCTAGTGACGTTAACCTAGAAGAGTTCTTCACTCTTCCGCTTGTTGAGACAGACTTCCGGATTAGAAATAATCTTAAGACCGAACTTAAACGGTTTGGTCTTATGTGGAAGTGTTTTGACTTAGTGGGACAGTTTGGACCACAATGGAATCCACCTGTTCTCTCTTCAACATTTGAGGACAGTGTGGGCTATTTCTATCTTTTAGGTGGCTACAGCGGTACAGATTTTTTGTGCATGCCGAGGGTTTGGTATGCCCTCTAAATGGAAAGGAGAGAATCCACAAACGCCTGCGAAGACAAAGAGAACAATTGAGTCACTTAGACTCGGCACGCCCACGCAATCGTAGTACTAAATGTTTCCTAAGTGAAAGGAAACTTTCAAGGAAACATTTTTTGGCACGCCCGGTGGGACCTCTGCGAACAGAAATGGTAACCAGGTGAGGAGTGAGAGCAGAAGAGGAGCAACACTCTTTCCCAGTTGGTTCGGACAGGGTCAACCCTGAAGGAGGGTTACGTGAAGCACCCGTCATGAATGAACCATCAACGAGAGGATATGATCGGGATGATCCGGCGCGATATGGAAAGGGTAAAAGAGCGCCAGCAGTCCAGATTACAGCGCATGGAAGCAGCAGTGGCGTCAAACCGACCCATTATGGAGACTGCAGGGGCCAGGTTACAGCCCAAGTCCGAGCACCAAGCGGCTTATGAACCCCCCATGACGCGAGGACAGTCTTTTGGGCGAGAACGATCGGTCGCGCAGGGAGAATTACAGGCAGTCACACCGGGTAGGAAGTTCAAACTTCCCTGCACAAGTTGCAACGGGGGCCAAGGCTGTCCCTCTTGGGATCGGTCAAGTATCCCGACCACCAAAACGTTGGCGGGAGGAATGGTAATAGGGGCATACTCTCGGGTAACCAATATGCCCGGGAATCGATGGCCGAGTCCACCCGAGCCCTATGATCGGACACGTGTCCTACCCAATAAGGATCCCCTCGCCCAGCGAGGTGGGCCCTTTGACGGGCAGCCTTGACCGACCAGAGGTTAGGGCTTACCAGGGACATTCTTTTGGTGTCCCGAGGAGACCGTGACGGCTTGATTAGGTTAATTCAGGATCAGATTAACCCGGCCTATGGACCAATGATTAGGCCAGTTTATAGGAAGCCTTAGCCATCGATCATTGACCAGTTAGACGTAGGGCGAAACTATAAAAGACCGAGTTTACCAAATTCTCTAGAGAAGACAATATGTCCACAAGTGGAGCACGTTGCGAGGTTTACTGTGCAGTGTGGCACCGGTGGAACAAGTGAGATTATGAAGTGTTGGTTGTTTCCTAACTCTTTGACTGGGACTGCGTTTACCCGGTACTATAACTTGCTGGCCAATTCGGTCCAGAGTTGGCAAGACATGGAAGATAAGTTCCATGCACAATTCTACGTGGCCGAACCCCGGTACACATAAGTGACCTCTCCCGGTTGCAGCAAATGCCCGACGAACCCGTGGAGAGGTTCATTGCAAGGTTCTTCACTTTGAAGTGCAAATGCACAATTGGTTTCCGAGTTCCTTGCTCGAGAGTGAATTTGCGGCCATCGCCTTGGATGGCCTAAACTTTGAGTTGCGCAAAAGGTTTGCCGGTCAAAGGTTCACGGACCTAGGGCGATTACTCAGTCAGGCTATGATTTATGAGTATCTCTTAAAGGAGGAAGAGCAAAGGCGGATTTCCTCCATCGGCACTTATTATAGGAGTCGAGAGGCCAACAAATGAGTTGTTTGGGTCTCAAAGCAGCAAAATCCCCTCTGTTACGCTGACTGTGAGGTCGGTTTGGCTAGTATCGTAGGCGAAAAACCATTCGTCTACAAATACTTGTCACCCCCTGTGGACAAGGGCAAGGACACAAGCCGGTCTAAGACTGTTGAGTCCAAATTTGCCTTTGATACAGCCAAGACTGAATTGATCTTCGATCACCTGCTGAAAGAAGGGCAAATTCAGTTAAGTGAGGGGCATAAGATACCTCCCGACTCGGAACTGAAGGGGAAAAGGTATTGCAAGTGGCATAACACCTATACCCACGATACTAACCAATGCTTTGTGTTGCGGAATGCTTTGCAGAAAGCTATATCGGACGGTAGGCTCAAGTTCCCGGGCAAGGGCAAAGGGGTGATGCTGGTCGATGAGGACCCATTCTCGTCAGTCAACATGGTCAGTGCAGACTTCAAGAAAAGCACTCAACAGGAGTCACGCGCAAAGGATGGACTAGCTTTCTCTATGCAAGGTAAGGTAACCAAAGTAAACAGGAAAAATGACCGAAAAGGGTTCAGTCAGCAGAACAGAGATTCAGTAAGGGAGGAATTCTCCAAGGAACAACTAAGGAATGGCCGAGATTCGGCAAGGGTCTGTGATATTTGTGAGAGGAGCCTCGTCGTCGGTCGGAAGTTCCAGTGGGAGGTATGCGAGAGATGTCGATACCTCCTGGACCAAGAACTTCCTAACCTTCTGAACCGGCAATGGGAGAGCGACGGGAAATTGACAAGGGCCAAAGTGTTGGAGGTCAATCAAGGCCCGAAGAGAAGGAGAGGCTCCCAACCCGTAGAAGGCTTGTTTTTTAGGAAGAAAGACCAAAGGCGAGAATGTTCCCTGAAAGCTCCAACTCGAGCTGTAGAAGACTGCTCTATGATGAGCTTCCCCCTGTTCCCGGGCTCTGCTCGCTCCGATCCAGTATCCGATCCGAACCGACGAAAGCTCCAACTCGAGTTTGATCTCTCAGAATGCTTGTCGGAGTGAGTGAATCGAGAAGCAGCCGCCCATGCACTGGAGGTTAGAATCAGGCTTACGAACGTCGGGATCTCGCTCCCTATGGCTACTGCTATGGGTCCTTTTGCCAGATCGAGACTGCCCACTCCTCCCCTTTCATTCCATTCCTTTGATCGAAGGTAGTTGTGATGGGTTCATCTTGCTCGCCCACGAAGATAGGCATAGGAGAAAGAGATATGAGGTGCAATAGGGGGAGATGAGTTGAGGACTGGCTCCACTCATCGCTTACTAAATAGGGCTTTGGGAATAAGAGAATACTAGCCCAAGGGCTGCCTTCGAATCGAGGGATGAGAGATCAAATGGAGGATTTTATCGCCTAGATAGGGAATTGATGACGGAGGAAGAGAGGTACCGATTTCAAGAGCTGAACAAATCTCTCTTTCACGATTGAGGCTGGAGGAATGCCCGATCCGATAAGATGAGTCTCTTCGATCCTGCCTATTCATTCTATAGTAGAGTGACTTTATGGTATCCACTACTGGTTATCCAACCTTTTCTATCTATCCTTAGAAGTAGGGCGAGGGTCCGCAAGAGATTCACACCTTCGGCTTCCTTGCTCATTCATTGAACTACCGATAAGAGCAGGAAGCACAACGGCAGCGGAAGCGCAGAGAGCCTAGCGGAGCGAAGCGATCAAGCAGGAAAAAGGAAAGGAAAGAAAAGCAGATTGACGAATCATAGGTAAGCTAAACAAGCAAATGGCGGTGTCATGGTGGTGGTTTGATTCTTTCTGACTGTGAATCACACAATCAGATATACATTGAATACTACTATCCATGACCAGTATTTAAATTACGTAATTTGATCATGAATAGCCCCTTTGGTGGAGAAGCCGTTGGCCCTACCCCAACCCTTGGTTGTACTGTCAACCAGTGTGAGCAAGGTAACCACGCACATGCGCCTTCTGATAGTCATTCTGTTGGAAGACCTGTTGGAAGACGCACGCACTTCATATTGCCTCCGCAACAGAGAAAGTACCTCTGCAATAATCAACAAGAGAGTCTTCAAAAGACTCCCAGCCAAACTGAATCACAAGTCTTCTAACTTTCGATAACCTTCGGATAGTGTCCCGGATAACACCGACTCACTAGACGAAGAGGTGATAAGGCTGTCCGCTAGGAGGATGGAATCAAGGTACCCAACCGAGTGTCACAGGCCTGACGGATTGATTTTCGTAGTCCTATTGGCCATGGGGGTCACAGACACCCCTAGTGCCGATTTCTGCACATGTGAACACTATGGCACCCGACTAAGTAAGAGATCTACCCCTGTTCTTATAAGAAGAAGACCGCGGGAGAACTTCTAAGTTAGGGAAAGTCATATCCACTTGCTAAAGGTGAACCACCTTGATTCAGTCTCTCCTAATGGGGGGAGAACTTGTTCCCCCGAGGGATGGCTCTTGGCTTTGAAACTATAAGCCAAGCACATCCGTCACATATTACTATGGGACAGTGCTCTGGTTATACTGGTATACCAGAGAATCAAACAATATTAATAATTTACTCATTTGAAGTAATTGTTTGATCCTACAAGCCACCAAGCATTGCCAGTGGGTATCCAACTGAGCTAGGACCCAAGTACCCAACAATGGGTAGAGCGGTAACCGTCTCAAGTGTGATGGTTACCCACTATTGGTCACATAATGAGATACCATCTCATTATGATCATTAGGGTCCCCGAAACACTTATTAGTGGTTCGATATTGACATTTAGCTTGTCAACTCGATGGTTGCAAGATGATATTTAGCATATCATCCTGGGATTCATCCGATATTTGGCAAACATGATCATATCACTTGCTAAAGGTGACTGATTAGTTGTTACATACCGAACTAGTCTCGTACTCAGATGGATAGGGGGGTTCAATCCCCCACCCCTGCTTTCGCAGATTGGTGCCAATCACACATACTACCATTACAATATCTTACTCGATTTTTTTTTTTTTTTTTTTTTTCCTTCCCTTTAAAAAAAAATATATTTTTAGGTGATTATTTTTCCCCTCCCTTATATCCTCTTGCCTCCCCCCTTTCTTTTTTTTTTTTTTAAAAAAAAGAGGGGGATAACCACCCCCCCCCCCCCCCCCCCCCCCCCCGGGGGGCCCCCCCCCCCGGCTTTCCCTCCCCTTGTTGATGCAATCAAATGGCCACTCGCCCTAATCAATAAGCCGGAGAGGTCTTTTCCTTCGATCTTAAAGCTGCTACTGACTCTTTGCCTGTGAGTGTGAGGGCGGGGGTTTCGCCTGTTTGGTCGGGAGTTGGCCGAGACCTAGACGCACATCATGTGTGGTCCCGGTTTCCGGTCCCCCAATCCGACAGGAAAACAGACGCGCGCCTTCGTGTCTGACGGGCTTTGCCCTACGGCATCTCTGCTGTATCGTTCGCTAACCTTGGAGTTAATCTTCAGGTTGCTTATCGGTTACGCGGAGCATCATATCGCTCCTACTCGCATCTTGGCCCACCTCGGTCTCGTAGGTGGCGTCGTTTCTGGTTGCTTATGCACTCGGCTGTAGGTGCGAAAGCCGCTTGTCGGTTCTAATTTGGCTGGCTTTTCCAGAGTATTGTTATCTGGATTGCTATCAGATTGGAATGGGAAGGCGGTTCATCATAGAACGGGTCCAACCAAAGGACTTTAATGAAGTCGAGCACACAACAACAGAAAAGTGTCTCAATCCTACTACCACTTGCGCGTCAGTGGCTCTCATTAGAGTTGTTGTTCATCTCAACTCTGCCGCCACAGCATTAGTATGAAAGTCATTACTTCCTCTTCCTCCTATAATCATCCGTTTTTTCTGATTAGTGAGCTACCGGACAAGAATATTCCTCTTATTAGTGATTAGAGGAGTACAACAACCCCGTCTTCGAGGAAAGATATTAACTAACCAACAACTGTGGCGGGCTGAGGGGCTACTTACTCTCTCCATGCTTCTAGTGAATCTCATTACCCTTTTCCCCGAAGTGAAAACGTAGGCTTGAAAAAAAAGCCGTAGTTTGCTGAAAAAGGCCATAAATGGATTAATTAAAGTATACGACATACTTCTTATGTCGTGGAGCTGTCTCATACCTTGGTGGTTGCTCCATGTAGACCTCTCTCTATACTCAATGTCAATTCTATTCTTATCCCTATATCATTAGAGAGGCATTCTCTCAGGAATCGGGCTTAGGTCTATATATCCTCCATCCTTTGATGATTTGCAAGTCCCTACAGGAAGAAGGCAGTCGCTCTCTTTTATGTCAGAGGGCCGAATGCTCTCTCCGCTCGCTCCTTCCTTTAAGGACAGAACATTCTAGTTGATTCCCATTCTAAAAGTAGGAAGCTAAGGGGCGAGGTGCAAGGCCGAGATAGCAAGAGTTGAATGGTAATCAACTAGAATGGGGGTCAATGCGCCAAAAGGGGAGAGAGAAGGCGCGAAGCGGAATAGATAGGCCATCGGCCCTGGAACCTCTTGAAGAGCCATTCACTTGGTCGAATGAAGAAGGCCTTCTTTCCCTTCTATTATAAAAGTAGTCAGTCAGCATGAAAGAAGAACTAGCAGGCGGGAATGCTGCCTTTGCACCAACCTATGATTCTCTGGAATCGTCCCTCGTCAAGAGAGAGACCTCTGGCCTAACCTACCTTGATTTTCAAGCAAATGGAGAAGGGAACAACACCTTAGTAATCGAGGTGCGCAAGCAGAATCGCAACTAGGCAATAGCATAGAGTCTGACTTTAGACCTGGAATGAGAATAATCCAGTCTCCGTCAGTCATACCAAATCGCTCTATGTACTACTCTATATAATGGTAGCCCAGCCATTAGAATGCTAGGGCAGGGATCAGTCCTAACCCTAAGGCTTGCTTTTTGAAGATAAAGAAGGAATACGAAATAGCTTCTGCAAAAATAAGTCAGGACCATCAAAGAATAACTCTGACATCTTCTTCCAATACCTAATACTGAAGACAGACTCTCTCTCTCAATAAAGAAGAAGCGAACAAAGTGAGCAACGAAGGAGCTGGAAGAGGTGAAGCTATCTATTAGTCATCAAGCTAATAGAAGCATTCCTCTTTACTTTAATGCTTACCATTCCTATTTCTTGCTTAGGCTAAGTCATTACGGGGACTTTCCTATTATAGGATATGATGTGTGAAAGAAAGCTCTAAAGGATCGATAGATCCCAGGATATGCATACTCCCAGACAGAGCACAAATACTGAATCTCTCAATAAAGAATGACTCAGACGATCATCCTAATTTTTATCCGATAGGCTTCTGAAAGCGAAGGTCTTCCAATTGATGAATAAATGAAAGACGAAAGCCACCAACCTTCAAAAACTAGGCATTCAGCAGTCCTTGTCCTTTACAACTGCCATAAATTCCTCTCCAGAAGTGGACTTCGTTCCAATTCCTATCCCACCTTGTAGTCGATCTGGCTTTCCGGTTAGCGAATCCCTCCCAAGTTGAGACCTTTTGCCGGTCTTTTCAACAGCACCTGCCTTGAACTTGAACTATAGTTTCAGGACTAAGGGATATGACTTCTTTCCTTACGGAAAGCCTTACGATTTGACGGAACGCCGACGATTATAGAAAGGGCAGGAAAAGACTCGCTCTATCTCTTGTGGATCGTACGGATGGCTAGGATAGTAGGAAAGCGGATGCGCTAACACAGTAAGCAAGGCCAGTAAGGTTGTAGACGCCCAAACCCGGACTGTGTTGGGTGGGTGAGAGCCCTAGTCCTAGCAAGCAGAAGGGAACCAATACGTTACGTGCTTAACCCGACTTGTTTGCTATCGCTGAGCCGAGTGCAGTTCGCTTTCTTAGGTCTAAAGACGCAGGCATGGGCCTCTTCTGGGGGGCATTGACCCAAAACGAGTCCTATTGAGTAAGGGAACAGAACTAGAGCTGGGGGCTGTAAAAGAGGTGTTAGTTAATAGCTTTCGTTAACTGCTGCTCGTACTCGTAAATGCTGTCACTAGGTAGTTGGTTACCCGACTGTGACCCTAGGTAGAGTTAGAGGGCGCAGCTTTCTTTGGGGCGAAAGGATCCGACATCGATCAAGAAGAAGTGGAAGACAGAATTCGCGACTAGCCCGCATTAGAAAAGTCCTTCGCTTTACCATAATCCGATGTTTTTCAATAAGCTCGACAAGAAAGATCGGAAGAAGAAAACCGTCAAAATCAGTCCATTATTCCATGCCCACCCGAATCCCTTGGACCGAATCCTGATCTTTTCTTATTGGAAGCAAGGGGTGCACCCATGTCCGAATCTGTGATCTCACTTTCGAAAAAGTATGTGATATGCATATGTTGGACGGGACCAAGAGCAAGATCCAGTCAATGATAGACCAGCGAGGGGTATTGCTTAGCGGGAGTAAGATAAAATTCAACTGAAACGGCAGAAAGGCTGGAACAAAGGTAGCCCCCTTTGAAATGGAAGGTCCGTGTTCGTACATTGTTGCTAGTTCAGTTCTATACAAGGCTCTCATCCGCTCTAGCTCAAGCAGCTTCAGGAAGGTAGCCACAAGGAAGGCGAACTCAACTCTTCTTAAGCCCCACTTCTCCTGTGAACAAGTCATAAACAAGAAAAAAGTCTTTTTTAGCTGAAAGCCCTATTGAGTAAGGCTAAGGGCTTCCCTCAATCTGATCTTATAATAAATAAGACAAGCCAACCTGTAAAGCCCTATTCGATTAGTTTAATAAGGCCTTGTGTCCGAGGGAGTTTACTAGCTCGCCAATGTGGAAGAGGAAGGTTACGAACGAAGTAAGGTCAGCTGGTTAAGGGAAGCAAAAGCTTAGAAGTTACGTCTGTCTTGAAATCATCAATTGGTCTTTCAAAAGATTAGGCAAGAAGTCTGACGCCAGTGGTACTAAGGTCTAAATCGATAACCGAAATTGGATATCTCTCTTACGCCTCTACTTCTTTATTTCATTTATTTAATAAGGATAGGACTTTCGAGATGATGAGATCAACATCATGGACTTGCTCTTGCAGCTCCTGGAACATCTCCAGACCAGAGTCACAGTCTTCCTGCCCCGGTAGTGGGCCTATGGCCCAATCGATGACAGGACTAGGTTACCGTCTGCCAATTGGATCGGACAGGGAGAAGCGGAAGACTTCCTAGTTGGCTCACATTCCTATCCCAGTTCCAGGTGCAAGTCCGAGATCGCTGTGTTTGAGGCAACACTCTCTGTTAGCTAGAGCAGGAGCCACCAGAGGGCTAAAGACAGGCCTAAGACAAGAAGCCCTAAAGACTGCTGGATTAACTAAAGCAGTGGGATCAGTAGCAGTGGGAGTAGTCGACTTGAATAAGAGGAAATTAGATCCTCACCATAATCACCGACAAGCATACGTTAAGCATTAAGCAAGCTCGAATGCCAAAATCAACTATTACTGAAAAGACCATCATTTATCGGGGATTCTTCGATGACATGAAAAATGACTTACCTTATGATTGATCACACGAAAAGCCATGTCATAGAGTGGAACTTCTTGAAAGGATCATAAAACCGGGGGATTTATTTTGTCATGACATCAAGGATTTGGCCCAATCCAATGCATCAGATGTTTTAGGAAGATCGCCAGCCTTTCTATCGCAGCTAGCGGACTGTAACCATAACCATTGGTTCGATGCTGATGAGGTTGGCACACCTAACCTTTCCGTCGTGAATAGGCCACTTTTCTCGTCAAATAGGTGAGCTCCTACCCGAATAGATTCTCTATATCCCTCCGTGTTTAGGGCAGGGCGGATAGCGACTATCATGGAGGGATGTCCGGATACTTATAAGAGATAAGAGAAAAGTAGGCAGGCAAAGGCAGTTAGGTCGTCGGGGGCGGTACTTACAAACAAGTATCTAAGGTCTTTGTTAGAAGAAGTCAAATGTTGGATTGTTGCTAGCTTCCAGCTTCCATTAGTAGCTTTCACGCTTACATGTTCCCCTCTGTCAGCCCTACTCCGGCACAGTGCGCAAGTAGATCATCAGTATTGGCTAAAGGACGGCGAAGTGTCCGCTTAAGAGTCGTTATACCAGGTAACACGCATTACAAAGTTTGGACTTCCATAGCCCCTAACACATATAAGAAGGGAGAATCTAAATTCTCAATCGTTGGTGGTGAGTTCGCATCCTAGGAATGGAAACATTCGCCGGTTCTTTTTTGGCTCTTCCTGAAAGCAGTAACTCGATTTCTAGTTAACAACTCAGTCATCAAGTCTGCTAGTTGTTTCACAAAAGGGGAACTATAGTTAATGCCTTGCCCGTAAACACTGGTAGGAATGATAGGAATGCCAACGGGAATGGCCGGAATGAGATACCGGGGGCTAACACCATAGGCTGAAACCAGAGGTACTCGTGTAGTTGCTCTAAGTCGGAGAGCACTTTAAAGGCCCTTTTCGCACCGCACTTCGCCGCAAGACCGAAAGAAAGCGTCGAAGGGAGAGGTATGAATCCAACAAAAACATAAGAGTAACAATGGGGGAAGCCCGATGAGATGGTTCCAATTGGATCCGCCGAAGCGTCATCAAGTCAAGAGGTTTTAGCCATATCTGTTGATCCAGAGGAAGAGGACGACTAGATTTACCTATTCTTGAAATCAGACTTGCAGCCAACAGTCAAACTGATGACTTCAGCCTACCTAACCAAGGGACCAGGCGCTTGCTTGACGCGGGGCTTCCTCTTCTTGGGCTAGTTCTCCCTCACCGGCTACCAGCTCTACCTGCAAGACCAAAGGGACTGGCTGGGGCTCGCTTTCTTCTTTAGCTCTTCATCAGCTCGATTGGCTTTTTTTCTCGAACATAGATTGATTCAAGGGTGTTAGCAAAATGGCTTGAAAGAACGTGAAATCAAGGATTTTCACCTATTTGATAATGAGTTGGGGGAACGGGCTTTGTTATCGCTAGCCTTTGTTCGTAGCTTGCTGATGAGGTTGGCACACCTGCATGTAAATTCCTCAGTTTGACTGACAAAGCCAGAGAAAAATGTGATATTGACTAAACGGGACACCCTAAAGGACGCCTTAGTCTTAGTCTTATATTATTAATTTGGAACTAAATAGTCCTTACCATCCGACTTAATTGACTAAGATAGGCGCCTTGGCAGTTCTATCTCTATCTCCCTTTTACTTCACTAGCAACTACGCCTTATTATTCTTTATTAGTTTGCCTAGCCAAGGTGTGAGGTCATTCCCGAAGGCAAAGAACTATAAGTATGTGACAAATCTGTCATTCCGGATATGAGGTTGAGGCATTGGTCTTCCATTGTTTAAAGATAACTAGCATTGGCCTATTCTTCTTCTTCCGATGCCGATGATGCCGAAAGTTCAATTGGATCATTAGTCTTCCCTCGAGGGCGAGAGGTCTTCGCTTCTTTCCGAAAAGGAAGTGCCGGGCAATCTCCGATAGTCGTATCCCCGGTAGCATCCCTAGGATTTTGGTCAAAGAGCCCAATTTCCCTGTTCTTTTCCTACGATCAGCCATTTACTAATAAGTGGCACCGTTGCCTTGACTCTGCCAACCCCTAAGAATTTGACGCAGTAGTTTGATTGCAACGCACGCGCATCCGTTTTCTTGCTTGCGCGGTAGCGCAGTAGTTTGATTGCTGGGCCCGTTCTTTCTAATTCAACAAACAAAAGAGGGGCGAAGCGCCCGTTTGAAGTGGCGAAGGTTAGACCTGAGAAAGTACGAAAGAAGTACGCCCCCTTGATTATTAAACTATGCGGTTACGAAGTCACTTAGTCTTTCTATAAAGAAAGGGAGGCCCCTTGATTATTAAACAATGCGGTTACGAAGTAAGGTCAGCTGGTTAAGGAAAGCTCAGGTTATGAAATCGCTTAGCCGTTAATTAATTAAGTAGTAGTGAGGCGTCGGTACGGAGTTGCGTCAGCTGTGGATATAGACTAGGCTAAGGGACGGACTTCATCTCTTCTTTTCTCTTCACTTACACCTTACACTTTCGTTGAGTCTAACGAGGCTCAGGTGCGGAGCCTTCCACTGTGGACCGAGACTACGCAAAGGTAGAACACCAGCAAGAGTAGGCCAAAAAGCCGCGTCAGCGCTCAAGCACCATTTACTAATAAGGGGAAAGCCCCAACTCTAAACCAAATAAGGGCTAACGCGCGCCCCGCCCCCCTATGAGGTTGGTTTAGTAAGGCCTTTTCTTTGTGATCGTATACCACCCTCCGTGTGCCCTTTATTAGGTTGGGGCAAGCACTTGGTAATTCTTAGTCAATTCTGGTTTGGGGCTTTAGCTTATTTCCTATTAGTTAGTAAATGGGAGATTTTCAGCCTTCTCAATAAGGCCGCTGAAAATCTCCTAAAAAGGCGCAATTATTAGCTTGGCGCGCGCGCATCCGTTTTTCAGCTAGGGTAGGGGAGACAAGGTTACGCGCTGGGTAGCGCAGCGCATCTGTTTCGGGTACAGAGGCGACGAGGGGTGCTAAACCGGCCACCCAACCCAGCAGGGCAGGGGCGGGCCGGCCATAGGTTCGAATCCTGCCACCTTTATTGTGGATCATCCTGTGGTTACCGGATGATGGGAATAACAAAGCAGAAATTTTTAAATGAGCACGAAATGTCAATAAATGAATTGTCTCATTATTCGTTATTTCCGGGTCTTTTCGTTGCATTCACTTACAACAAGAAACAACCACTAGCGTTTGGTGCAGCACCCGCATTTTGGTGCATTCTTCTTCCTTTCCTTGGTCTTTCGTTCCGTCATATTCCTAATAACTTATCCAATTACAACGTATTAACCGCTAATGCACCTTTCTTTTATCAAATCTCAGGGACATGGTCTAATCATGAGGGTAGTATTTTATCATGGTGTCGGATCCCAAGTTTTTATGGATTCCTTCTTCGTTACCGGGGTCGACCCCAAAGCCATAATGTCTCAAAACGAGGAGGCCATAGAGAAACTCTTTTTTGTTCCTTTGTCTCGAACTTCATGAAGAACTCCATTCTATCTCTCCCTCGTTACGAACAAAAAAGTGGGGCTGCGCCCCAGTTGTACACTCCCTTCGTTCTACGAACCCTTGTTGAGTCTGAACTTCGTTCGCGAAGGAACCGGACTTTTGACGGGCCAGCCCTTTTTTATGCGCCGCTTTACCCTGGAAGGAAAATGAGCTTTGCTCCTCTGGGCGCTAGGCGCTCCCGTGGTTCGCGAGAAGGAAAAAGGACTCATCTTTTGTTGCATCTGGCACGAGATGAAAGAGAGAGAGCTTCGTCTATCGATGAACAGCAGATTGACGGAGCTCTTGGCATTGCTTTGTTTTTCTCTCCTTTCCTATCAGCGAGTTCCGATCCTTTTGTTCGAAATTTCTTCATTCGTACCGAACCGTTTGCAGAATCAAATCCTATTCCACAAGATCCTATATCAGCTATACATCCTCCTCGCATTTATGCCGGAGACGTCGCCAGTGCTATGGGCTTTGGCTTATGTAGATCAAAAATGATGAATGGGATTGTGGCACTCCACTCGCCGCCAATGCGGAAGGATGCCGCCGAAAAGAATGGAACGCTGCTTCGCTCTGCTGGATGCGTCGGATCCCGTATAACAAGCGAGCTCTTTACCCTCAAATTCAAAGATGTGGGCGCAAAATGCTATCCTGCTCTATTGTTGCGTAGCAATAGAAGCCTGCTCATGCTGCTTCGGCGGCGCTTTTTCACCTTCTCTTCGCTCTAGACAGGAGCGCTAATGGACACGGGGAGGGAGCAGGCGAAGCGTGTCGTTCGTAATGGAAAGAAAGATACCACTACTTCGCCTCTTTGTTGGACCGCCGGCGCGAACACAGTGGTCTCTGACTAGGACCAGGAACCAATTCGAATTTGGATCTTGACATGTCGGTGGTTTTTAACCGTAGGCATCTCGCCAGGAAGTTGGTGGGCTCATCATGAATTAGGTCGGGGTGGCTGGTGGTTTCGGGATCCCGTAGAAAATGCTTCTTTTATGCCTCGGGTATTAGCCACAGCTCGTATTCATTCAGTAATTCTACCCCTTCAACATTCTTGGACCTCGCTTCTTAATATTGTGACTCTTCCATGCTGTGTCTCAGGAACCTCTTCAATACGGTCCGGATTGCTAGCTCCCGTTCATAGTTTTGCTACGAGATGATACACGAGGAATCTTTTTATGGCGGTTCTTCCTTCTAATGACCGGCATATCTATGATTCTTTTCTCCCAGATGAAGCAGCAGGCATCGGTCCGTATTACCTATAAAAAAGAGATGGTTGTGGCGCGAAGTACTCTTGTGCACCTACGTCACTCGGCTCGCGCGCAACCCCGCCCCGTTATGTTATGGAAGAATTGAGCTTATTGCTTTGGGCTGGTTATTCAGAGCCAGCAATTGGCTGCCGGATTTCGTCCCGTCCGTAGCGCTTCGGGGGTCACTGTGGCGTGGCTGAATGTAGAGCAGTCCGCTCCTACAGCCTTTTATCTTTAGATTCTTTTTCACTTCGGAAGATGGTCAAGGGATCCAATACCAAGCCACTACACTAGATGCGCATGTAGTCGTAGTAGTCGGCCCAGAATGCCTCTGTTCTATACTATACTACTTCGTATGAATGGGGAATTACGTCGCTCTTTGATCTTATGAATAAGGCCTACGAGCTCTCTGTTTTATGGCAGACTCCACACCAAGGAACCGAATCACAATGGATCGAAGCCCTCCTTTTCCTTCCAATTAGTGAGATTCCCCGGTGTGGCCGGCCCCAACTACATGGGAACAGATCCTTCTTCCTCGGAATAGAGAATTTTACCATTTTCACTGACGAGCTTTCTCGCTTCGTATCTCGGGAACATCTCGAAATCGAGTGGGCAGCAAGAATAAGAATCAACCTATCCTTATTCTGAACTTAAGTAGACGTCGGCCTTCCAGAAGCGAAGCTTCCCGGCCGCCTGCCTCCTTGTGTGGAAATGCTTTTCATGATCTCCAGCTCTTTCCCACCAGCTCGTTCTCCACTAGGCATCTAGGCGAACCCGCCGGGTGAACTCAACGTAAAGAAAGTCGGTGAGTGCTTACTAATAGCGAAAGGCTAACATCTCTCCGTCGGAAGGCGAACATCGGGTAACTTCGTGCTGTAAGACGACAGGTTGGTAATGAAAGGCAATGTACTAAGAAAGCGCAACTCTACTCTATTAGGCCGAGCGAGAAAGAAAGGTTGCCTTAGACGTAAAGGGGCGGGTAAGAAAGAGAGGTGAAGTGACTAGCTTAGTGATTGTATTCAATCTAAAAGGTTGGCTAAGTGACCGTCAGTGCTCTTACCTTATAGTAAGAAAGCGGTCTTTCAGTCTTTAACAGTTGCTTCAAAAGTCAATTCAAGGTTTCCTTTTTTTTTTTTTATTATTATTAGCTGTCATTGATAGAGCGTTTCGGCGGGAAATCGCTAAGTTGGTTAGAGTCCTGGTCCGTCACGCCAGAAGTCGCGGGTTCGAACCCCTCCTGGTGGAATAAGTCGAAGTGGCGGGATCCTGGGTACAACGAGACCGCAACTACGGAAGGAAGGAAATGGGAGCGAGACCACCCTAAGATGATGTTATGAAGGAGAGCTCGTGGCGATTCTATTCTGTGTTGGAAGGGCGCCAGAATTGACGATCTATTCGATTCTATAGATCAAAGGGGTTTTCGGCCTATCTACCTCTTCTCGGGAGCGAGGCCAAAGCCGAGCAAAAGATATAGATATCCAAATAGCTAAATAAGCCTAGGGAGGCACATGCAAATGTAGCTGAACCAACCCGAAGATGAATGGAGGTATGACCCACCTCATCAAACAGGGCTTGATATGCTATCCATTGGGGCGGTCCCCCGTGACTCACTCAAGTGAAGAGAGAGAAGATAGGGTAGGTTGCTCCGAAGGTAGAATAACAAAAGAGAGACTACTTATGTTATGGATTTACATTAAAATGAACGGGACCCTATCTCGTTAGGGGCTTACTCGGAAAGGGGGCTTTACCCTGACGCAAGTAGTCTCCGCGGCTATACTATATCAAATAGCCTAGGGCGCTACTTTGTACTAGTTTTTTTCGGGTTCTTCGCTAGCCAGACACCTGTCAACCAACCGTCCAGCAACTATCAGTTCTTTCGCAAGCGGCTTTGTGCCGCACCTGCCTTGATCCAATCCGAGTGAAAGCAGCAACCAGAGTGATAGTAGCATGTGTCAGCAAACAACTCTAAGCTGAACCGATTACAGATAGGGAGTGCAGACTAAACTACTTTTTTGTAATCACCTCACTCACTCCGAGGTGAGTGAAGTGCCCTACTTCTATCTTACGAATAGTAGTAGTGTAGCTGGGCTATTGATCCTGGTGAAGGAGCCCTATCAAGTAAAGGCCGGGCGAGGGGTGATAGAATAGCAAGCGGGGTCACTTCCGCAAGCAAAGGAAAAGCGCCCTTCCGGTGAGATCCGTAGCGCAGCAGCCAACCGTCTATTCTAGTAACATAACGTACTGGCATTCAAGCAAGCGCAAGCATGAGGCAGCGCCTTTATGTTACTCGGAACCCAGAGCCTGTGAGTGAAGTACTAACACCAAAACAAAAGTCAAAAACAGCGAGAAGAGCCCCCTGCCCCGAAAAACCAAAAACACGGAGCAAGCAAAGCTCTTTCCTGTTCAAATAAAGCAAGCGGTTAGAAACCGAGTTAAAGCGCCAAGCAAGCAAGTCATGCCCCTATCTATCACGGCGCTCCGCCGCTATTCTCTATAGAAAACATAATAGATTAACTCTCTGTTTATCCTATAGCGGGATTTTTTTAGGACCCCACCGAGAGGGAGTGACATGAATCCACGTCGACGTTATTGATTTCAGATATGGGGAGCACTATACATAGATAGAAGCAAGCGCTACGAAAGCAACAGCAATCCCTACCTACCCCAGTCCATCCCTTCACCCGGGTAATGCCCATTTAAGCACCTCTGGAAGCGGACAGAGAAGAGATGGTAGAGTCGGCGCCTGTGGATTCGGACTCCGAAGGGGGGGGGAGGGGATACATTATGCAAGCTAACACTTCCTTAAGGAAAGACATAAAACCTTACGGTAGCTACATAGCTGTGCTTTCTCTCTCCCTTTCATAGCTATGGTAGGCGATTCGAGTAGCAGTGGTAGGGCATAGCTGTTGTCTCTCGGGTAGGGCACAACACAGTAGTTGCTGTTCTCTTTTTTGTTGCATAAGCATAGATGGGGTAGGCTTCAGACCAACCCGCCAAAAACTCTCGCCCGCTGAACCGGAACATGAAAATCTATGAATAGGAAAGTCTTTCTTAACTAGCCATAGGCTATCCTAAGAACAATCTCTATAATAAGGAAAAGGAGTACCCTAGCTCACGAGAGGAAAAGATAAGAGTCTATTCGTTCACATCCGATTCGATAGCACTTGCAAGAGACTCGGGATGAATGAGCCGAACGAAGGCACGAGCACACTGCAACCTTGAAAGCGGATTGGTGCTTGGACAACTAGGACATATAATGCAGCTGTTAGGACGAAGGAAGATTTTGGACAAAAAAGGGAAGACGGGCTCTCGTTTGAAGGAAGGGAATGAGCTGGTTTAGTGGCCTGAAATAGGGGCGGTTATGTCAAGGTGTAGTTAGAGCCCGTGTAGTCATAGGATGGGTAAGCTATCCCAATCGCACGCAATCGCTCACTTTCCGGATAGGAGTCAAAATCTGATACATTGGTGGAACCAACAAGGATTTGTCTCTCATTTAATAAAATTAATGTCGTAATGTCTTCTTCCGCACCTGCTATATCAATTGTACATGGAAAGAACATAATCGTTCTCGGGTAGCGATCGTATCTTCTTAGCAGTCAGCTGGATCGATCGAATCCCGCCCCAACGAGAGCAGCAGAATCCACTTTCTAAGCTATTTCGGCAATTTAGTAAGTGAGGACTCATCGCTAACGGTGTTAAAGTCAACAACTTCAAAAAGGGAGACCTGTGAAGAGCGAGAAGAGGACTCAAAACAAGGGCGTAAAGCAACTCGTCTCTAATAGAGCATGTTGTTCGGAGTCAAGAGGGCATTCGGATGCTTTATTTAGGAGGAATTCCGATTACATCATAGCGTAGATAACAATAAACATAACCAAATTCAAATGGAATTGAAATGAATGAGATTTTTGAGAGGCAATGAAAATCTTCACTTTGTTAAGATAGGTATCTCATAGCTCATCATCCGTACCCTCACTTATCGAGATCGTACTTACCCCGCTAGTCGTCGTCGATGGATATTATCGTAGTCCTTGGCTCCTAGCTCTTACAAGTGAAGCGGAAGAAAGAGCTCAATAGCACTTGACTGTTGGCGCACGGACACAGGGACATAGCATCCATCGTAAAATTACCCAAAATAACTCCCCTCACCCTCGTATTCGGCCTCTTCGCCGTTCCCGTCCGCCTATGCCACTTCCCCGAACAAATGGCTTTTTAGAGACAACGATGGATAGACTTTCATCCAAGGGAGCTGATACGAAATGATAGTTGGAAGATCTTGGTTCGGAATAAGCGGGTTCCGGCCCTTCCGCATCAATATAGTTAATCGAGAGAAGTGTTCATCCGGAAAAAGGGATATTGTTGGTTACGGTGAATTGACTAAGTCTAACTCAAGCTGCTGCGGGGATTTCTTTCCTCGATCTATCTTGACTCTCTAACGACTATCGACGAGGGGATGGTTAAACTGTCCGCTTAGTTTCCTAATCGGCTAGGGAGGACGGCACTACAACTTATTGTTTTTAAATTGTAGCCAACCTCGATCTTGAAAGAGGGTTTAGGTAATCTCTTTAAAGTGCAACTACTTCTCGGACCATGTCGTATTGAGAGGATGATCCATCGCCGGTGGGATCTCGTCGAAGATGGCATGGGAATGAAGCTACTTCTAAATGAAATCCTCCGTCTCGTGCGCACTTCATCTTCAAAGAAAGAGACCATGGGATATCCACTCGCACTTATTGAATCTAAGGTCAAAAGACGAACGTATAATATAGGTGATTGCTTTTTGGTCTTAGATCGAGAAGGGTTATTCCAAGTTCCGAGGTTGGCCTCATCGACACGCTTATAGAGTTTTAGGACCTAAAATGCTGCGTAAAGCGTCTTTCTTGCTCGGTGATCAGCCAATGAAGTCATTACGGATCCCCGACTCGTCTTATTCGGGCCTTTGACAACGAGAGGGAGCTTCTTTGATTCATCAATTCCCATCTATGAATTAGGGATCCAATTCGGTATCTTGCGTACGAATTCATGTTGTCAACGATGATCTTAGCCCCTTGTTTTCCCGACCCAACCTGTATAATGAAACAACGGGGAATGCCTTTGAGAGCGAGAATGCCGGGTCCATCGATTCATCCCAAGTCGTCGAACCTTGTTTTCGTTCTCTCACCAACTTTCATTTTCCTTCTTCATTCGTGGCCTATTGATTTGTTTGATTTATCTCCCTCATTCGACACGAGGCAAAAGCGCCGATCATACAAAGAAAGGTTACATCATGCAATGCATAACGGGCGGGCCTCCTATGGATTCCTCCAACTCAATGAATGAAGGGGGGTATGAGGTAACGTAGTTCTATATGAAGATTCAAAAAGGAAAGGGTCAAACCATATCTTCTTGAAAATCGGTTGATGGAAGAGCTCTTTATGTGGTCTCACTTTACCACCATCTGAAATGCGCGAAACTTCGATTGGTGGAGCGTCCATGAAGATTCTCCCTTTTCTTACGTGCAATTCCCCTCTTTCGGTAAGCATCCGGTATCTCGGCAAATGAACATTTCTACTAGCTTATCCTGTAGCTTATCGTCGTTTGAAAGCTGCTCCAGGATCCAACGAATAGCTAAGGTTTGTTGACGATCCACGGCTACAATCCCGGGGACATCATAAATAGTACTGCGACTCCTACTTTTTCCACTTCGCATATGGGCTTTATATTCTCTCGGCATCAACCATAAGTTTGATTACATCGCGTTCGATTCTTGGCGTGAAGTTTGATAAACAATAGCACGAACTCTCGTTCTTTTACCTTCTTTCATGCGAAGTTGACCAACTTCTTGATCTTGTTTTTGCTCACCATCCAGCCCCGTATAGTGAAATTTCCGAGCATTGGGCGCTTTCGATGTGGCCTTAGTTGATATTCCGATTTTGTCCATCTTTATCGGCAACTCCCCTGTTTCCATCTTTCGAGTCCTAGCTTTCAGTCGGCGGCACTAATCCGTAAGGCTGTCTTCTTATGATGGGCTGCGAGATTGAGAGAACAGAGGCTCTGCGGCTTCGCGTAGGGTTGTGGCATCCGTGTCCGTGTGCGACGGTTCCGGATCGTTTGAGAATGTTGTCCGGTATCGGGTTCTTCCATTTCGGGAAAATGAACGGATAGCCGCCTTTGCCCGGTCGCCTTTCACACCGATCACGAACTTGCTGAATGAAAGTGTGAATAGAATTTCATTACCTCACGCGTAGCTTGGCGGGATCGGCGTGGGGAACTCCGCCGTTCGGCGCCGGCGCCCTCGTGGCCGCGTTAAAGATCCCTTGTAAACTCGTAAGTCGATATGGCATGCAGAGGCGTGTCCTTTTCGTATCCATAGATGAGCCCTGTGAACTATGCTTCAAAAGATAGTTTAGAACATGTAAAAAATGAATTATTATTATAATATGTAATAAAATCAATCATTCCTGTTCCTGTTATAATTTCATTCTCATTCTTGACTAACAACTGTTCGGTTCTTTTTATGAAAAGAAATTTCAAGAAAAAACGGTGGAAGAATTTTTTTCGGAATAGCTGTCTTTCTTTTGGTTGCTTATGGAGTGAAGTGAGCCTCTCACCGACGGGGAGCGGAGCGTCCTTAAAGCGATGAGTGGTCATTCTGTTGGGGCATTCCCCTTTGTTTGCTTCCTGGCGCTTTCTTGTGATGTGCGATACACCCTGGTGCTCGGTCGCTTCCGGGCCCTCTTCTTTTTTTTTTGGCGATTTGTTCTATGTTTATGCGCGTCGGGGGGGGGGGCTTGGCCCCCCCCGTTCCGCGCTCCGCTCCTGGCGTGGCATCTTTCCCGGTTGGGGCAGCGTTTGTGCTTCTGGCCCCCCGGCCGCGGGGGGGGGGGGGGGGGGCCCCGGCCCCCCCCCCGCGCCCGGGCGCCGCCGCGCCCGCCCCCCCGGCGGGGGCCGGACCTCGCTTCTTAATATTGTGACTCTTCCATGCTGTGTCTCGGGAACCTCTTCAATACGGTCCGGATTGCTAGCTCCCGTTCATAGTTTTGCTACAGATGATACACGAGGAATCTTTTTATGGCGGTTCTTCCTTCTAATGACCGGCATATCTATGATTCTTTTCTCCCGATGAAGCAGCAGGCATCGGTCCGTATTACCTATAAAAAGAGATGGTTGTGGCGCGAAGTACTCTTGTGCACCTACGTCACTCGGCTCGCGCGCAACCCCGCCCCGTTATGTTATGGAAGAATTGAGCTTATTGCTGGGCTGGTTATTCAGAGCCAGCAATTGGCTGCCGGATTTCGTCCCGTCCGTAGCGCTTCGGGGGTCACCGTGGCGTGGCTGAATGTAGAGCAGTCCGCTCCTACAGCCTTTTATCTTTAGATTCTTTTTCACTTCGGAAGATGGTCAAGGGATCCAATACCAAGCCACTGCACTAGATGCGCATGTAGTCGTAGTAGTCGGCCCAGAATGCCTCTGTTCTATACTATACTACTTCGTATGAATGGGGAATTACGTCGCTCTTTGATCTTATGAATAAGGCCTACGAGCTCTCTGTTTTATGGCAGACTCCACACCAAGGAACCGAATCACAATGGATCGAAGCCCTCCTTTTCCTTCCAATTAGTGAGATTCCCCGGTGTGGCCGGCCCCAACTACATGGGAACAGATCCTTCTTCCTCGGAATAGAGAATTTTACCATTTTCACTGACGAGCTTTCTCGCTTCGTATCTCGGGAACATCTCGAAATCGAGCGGGCAGCAAGAATAAGAATCAACCTATCCTTAATCTGAACTTAAGTAGACGTCGGCCTTCTAGAAGCGAAGCTTCCCGGCCGCCTGCCTCCTTGTGTGGAAATGCTTTTCATGATCTCCAGCTCTTTCCCACCAGCTCGTTCTCCACTAGGCATCTAGGCGAACCCGCCGGGTGAACTCAACGTAAAGAAAGTCAGTGAGTGCTTACTAATAGCGAAAGGCTAACATCTCTCCGTCAGAAGGCGAACATCAGGTAACTTCGTGCTGTAAGACGACAGGTTGGTAATGAAAGGCAATGTACTAAGAAAGCGCAACTCTACTCTATTAGGCCGAGCGAGAAAGAAAGGTTGCCTTAGACGTAAAGGGGCGGGTAAGAAAGAGAGGTGAAGTGACTAGCTTAGTGACTGTATTCAATCTAAAAGGTTGGCTAAGTGACCGTCAGTGCTCTTACCTTATAGTAAGAAAGCGGTCTTTCAGTCTTTAACAGTTGCTTCAAAAGTCAATTCAAGGTTTCCTTTTTTTTTATTATTATTAGCTGTCATTGATAGAGCGTTTCGGCGGGAAATCGCTAAGTTGGTTAGAGTCCTGGTCCGTCACGCCAGAAGTCGCGGGTTCGAACCCCTCCTGGTGGAATAAGTCGAAGTGGCGGGATCCTGGGTACAACGAGACCGCAACTACGGAAGGAAGGAAATGGGAGCGAGACCACCCTAAGATGATGTTATGAAGGAGAGCTCGCGGCGATTCTATTCTGTGTTGGAAGGGCGCCAGAATTGACGATCTATTCGATTCTATAGATCAAAGGGGTTTTCGGCCTATCTACCTCTTCTCGGGAGCGAGGCCAAAGCCGAGCAAAAGATATAGATATCCAGATAGCTAAATAAGCCTAGGGAGGCACATGCAAATGTAGCTGAACCAACCCGAAGATGAATGGAGGTATGACCCACCTCATCAAACAGGGCTTGATATGCTATCCATTGGGGCGGTCCCCCGTGACTCACTCAAGTGAAGAGAGAGAAGATAGGGTAGGTTGCTCTGAAGGTAGAATAACAAAAGAGAGACTACTTATGTTATGGATTTACATTAAAATGAACGGGACCCTATCTCGTTAGGGGCTTACTCAGAAAGGGGGCTTTACCCTGACGCAAGTAGTCTCCGCGGCTATACTATATCAAATAGCCTAGGGCGCTACTGTACTAGTTTTTTTCGGGTTCTTCGCTAGCCAGACACCTGTCAACCAACCGTCCAGCAACTATCAGTTCTTTCGCAAGCGGCTTTGTGCCGCACCTGCCTTGATCCAATCCGAGTGAAAGCAGCAACCAGAGTGATAGTAGCATGTGTCAGCAAACAACTCTAAGCTGAACTGATTACAGATAGGGAGTGCAGACTAAACTACTTTTTTGTAATCACCTCACTCACTCTGAGGTGAGTGAAGTGCCCTACTTCTATCTTACGAATAGTAGTAGTGTAGCTGGGCTATTGATCCTGGTGAAGGAGCCCTATCAAGTAAAGGCCGGGCGAGGGGTGATAGAATAGCAAGCAGGGTCACTTCCGCAAGCAAAGGAAAAGCGCCCTTCCGGTGAGATCTGTAGCGCAGCAGCCAACCGTCTATTCTAGTAACGTAACGTACTGGCATTCAAGCAAGCGCAAGCATGAGGCAGCGCCTTTATGTTACTCGGAACCCAGAGCCTGTGAGTGAAGTACTAACACCAAAACAAAAGTCAAAAACAGCAGAAGAGCCCTGCCCCGGAAAACCAAAAACACGGAGCAAGCAAAGCTCTTTCCTGTTCAAATAAAGCAAGCGGTTAGAAACCGAGTTAAAGCGCCAAGCAAGCAAGTCATGCCCCTATCTATCACGGCGCTCCGCCGCTATTCTCTATAGAAAACAGAATAGATTATCTCTGTTTATCCTATAGCGGGATTTTTTTAGGACCCCACCAGAGGGAGTGACATGAATCCACGTCGACGTTATTGATTTCAGATATGGGGAGCACTATACATAGATAGAAGCAAGCGCTACGAAAGCAACAGCAATCCCTACCTACCCCAGTCCATCCCTTCACCCGGGTAATGCCCATTTAAGCACCTCTGGAAGCAGACAGAAAGAGATGGCAGAGTCAGCGCCTGTGGATTCAGACTCCGAAGGGGGGAGGAGGGGATACATTATGCAAGCTAACACTTCCTTAAGGAAAGACATAAAACCTTACGGTAGCTACGTAGCTGTGCTTTCTCTCTCCCTTTCATAGCTGTAGTAGAGGCAGTTCAGTAGCAGTGGTAGGGCATAGCTGTTGTCTCTCAGGTAGGGCACAGCACAGTAGTTGCTGTTCTCTTTTTTGTTGCATAAGCATAGATGGGGTAGGCTTCAGACCAACCCGCCAAAAACTCTCGCCCGCTGAACCGGAACATGAAAATCTATGAATAGGAAAGTCTCTCTTAACTAGCCATAGGCTATCCTAAGAACAATCTCTATAATAAGGAAAAGAAGGAGTACCCTAGCTCACAGAGGAAAAGATAAGAGTCTATTCGTTCACATCCGATTCGATAGCACTTGCAAGAGACTGGATGAATGACTGAACGAAGGCACAGGCACACTGAACCTTGAAAGCGGATTGGTACTGGACAACTAGGACATATAATGCAGCTGTTAGGACGAAGGAAGATTTTGGACAAAAAGGGAAGACGGGCTCTCGTTTGAAGGAAGGGAATGAGCTGGTTTAGTGGCCTGAAATAGGGGGCGGTTATGTCAAGGTGTAGTTAGAGCCCGTGTAGTCATAGGATGGGTAAGCTATCCCAATCGCACGCAATCGCTCACTTTCCAGATAGGAGTCAAAATCTGATACATTGGTGGAACCAACAAGGATTTGTCTCTCATTTAATAAAAGTAATGTCGTAATGTCTTCTTCCGCACCTGCTATATCAATTGTACATGGAAAGAACATAATCGTTCTCAGGTAGCGATCGTATCTTCTTAGCAGTCAGCTGGATCGATCGAATCCCGCCCCAACGGGAGCAGCAGAATCCACTTTCTAAGCTATTTCGGCAATTTAGCAAGTGAGGACTCATCGCTAACAGTGTTAAAGTCAACAGCTTCAAAAAGGGAGACCTGTGAAGAGCGAGAAGAGGACTCAAAACAAGGGCGTAAAGCAACTCGTCTCTAATAGAGCATGTTGTTCGGAGTCAAGGGCATTCGGATGCTTTATTTAGGAGGAATTCCAGTACATCATAGCGTAGATAACAATAAACATAACCAAATTCAAATGGAATTGAAATGAATGAGATTTTTGAGAGGCAATGAAAATCTTTCACTTTGTTAAGATAGGTATCTCATAGCTCATCATCCGTACCCTCACTTATCGGATCGTACTTACCCCGCTAGTCGTCGTCCGATGGATATTATCGTAGTCCTCGGCTCCTAGCTCTTACAAGTGAAGCGGAAGAAAGAGCTCAATAGCACTTGACTGAGCGCACAGACACTGGGGACATAGCATCCATCGTAAAATTACCCAAAATAACTCCCCTCACCCTCGTATTCGGCCTCTTCGCTTCGTTCCCGTCTGCCTATGCCACTTCCCCGAACAGATGGCTTTTTAGAGACAGCGATGGATAGACTTTCATCCAAGGGAGCTGATACGAAATGATAGTTGGAAGATCTTGGTTCTGGAATAAGCGGGTTCCGGCCCTTCCGCATCAATATAGTTAATCGAGAGAAGTGTTCATCCGGAAAAAGGGATATTGTTGGTTACGGTGAATTGACTAAGTCTAACTCAACTGCTCTGGGGATTTCTTTCCTCAGTCTATACTGACTCTCTAACAGCTATCGACGAGGGGATGGTTAAACTGTCCGCTTAGTTTCCTAATCGGCTAGGGAGACGGCACTACAACTTATTGTTTTTAAATTGTAGCCAACCTCGATACTGAAAAGAGGGTTTAGGTAATCTCTTTAAAGTGCAACTACTTCTCGGACCATGTCGTATTGAGAGGATGATCCATCGCCGGTGGGATCTCGTCAAAGCAGTAGCATGGGAATGAAGCTACTTCTAAATGAAATCCTCCGTCTCGTGCGCACTTCATCTTCAAAGAAAGAGACCATGGGATATCCACTCGCACTTATTGAATCTAACGTCAAAAGACGAACGTATAATATAGGTGATTGCTTTTTGGTCTTAGATCAGAAAGGTTACCAAGTTCCGAGGTTGGCCTCACTGACACGCTTATAGAGTTTTAGGACCTAAAATGCTGCGTAAAGCGTCTTTCTTGCTCGGTGATCAGCCAATGAAGTCATTCTGGATCCCTGACTCGTCTCATTCTGGGCCTTTGACAACAGAGGGAGCTTCTTTGATTCATCAATTCCCATCTATGAATTAGGGATCCAATTCGGTATCTTGCGTACGAATTCATGTTGTCAACGATGATCTTAGCCCCTTGTTTTCCCCCATTTTTTTTTTTCACCCCCCCCCCCTCCCCTTCCCCCCCCCCCTCCCCCCCCCCCCCCCTTCCCCCCCCCCCCCCCCCCCTTTTTCCCTCTCCCCCCCCCTTTCATTTTCCTTCTTCATTCATGGCCTATTGATTTGTTTGATTTATCTCCCTCATTCGACCTGAGGCAAAAGCGCCAGTCATACAAAGAAAGGTTCTATCATGCAATGCATAACGGGCGGGCCTCCTATGGATTCCTCCAACTCAATGAATGAAGGGGGGAGTATGAGGTAACGTAGTTCTATATGAAGATTCAAAAAGGAAAAGGGTCAAACCATATCTTACTGAAAAATCTGACTGAATGAGGAAGAGCTCTTTATGTGGTCTCACTTTACCACCATCTGAAATGCGCGAAACTTCGATTGGTGGAAGCCAGTCCATGAAGATTCTCCCTTTTCTTACGTGCAATTCCCCTCTTTCGGTAAGCATCCAGTATCTCAGCAAATGAACATTTCTCTAAGCTTATCCTGTAGCTTATACGTCGTTTGAAAGCTGCTCCAAGGATCCAACGAATAGCTAAGGTTTGTTGACGATCCCTGGCTACAATCCCAGGGACATCATAAATAGTACCTGCGACTCCTACTTTTTCCACTTCGCATATGGGCTTTATATTCTCTACGGCGTCAACCATAAGTTTGATTACATCGCGTTCAGTTCGAGCTGGGCGATGAAAAGTTTGATAAACAATAGCACGAACTCTCGTTCTTTTACCTTCTTTCATGCGAAAGTTGACCAACTTCTTGATCAATTGTTTTTGCTCACCATCCAAGCCCCCCATATAGCTGAGAATTTCCGAGCAATTGGAAGCCGCTTTCGATGACGAGGCCGAGTTATTGATATTACGCGATCGTTACTGTCCATCTTTATCAGCCAACTCCCCTGTTTCCATCTTTCAGAGTCCCATAGCTTTCAACTGAGCGGCAACTAATCCGTAAGCTGTCTTCTTATGATGGGCTGCAGGAGATTGAGAAGAACAAGAGGCTCCTGCAGCCATTCGCGTAGGGTTGTGGCATCCGTGTCCGTGTCGGCAGACAGTTCCAGATCGTTTGAAAGAATGTTGTCTGCAATCTGGGTATCTTCCATTTCAGGAAAATGAACGGATAGCCGCCTTTGCCACGGTCGCCTTTCACACCGATCACGAACTTGCTCTAGAATGAAAGTGTGAATAGAATTTCATTACCTCACGCTGCTGTAGTTCGGCTTCGGGATCGGCGTGGGGAACTTCCGCCGGTTCTGGCGCCAGCGGGGGCGCCTCGTGAGCCGCGTTAAAGATCCCTTGTATAAACTCAAGTAAGTCAATATAAGGCATGCCAAAGACTGTGTCCTTTTCCAGTATCTATAGAATGAGCACTGTGAACTATCTGCTTCAAAAAGATAGTTTAGAAACATGTAAAAAATGAATTATTATTATAATATGTAATAAAATCAATCATTCCTGTATTCTGTACTGATATGAATTTCATTCTCTGTCGACTTACTGACTGACACTGAGTTACTTACGGATTCTTTTTATGAAAAGAAATTTCAAGAAAAAAAAACATGTGGAAGAATTTTTTTTTGCTGAATAGCTGTCTTTCTTTTAGAGTTGCTTATGGAGTGAAGTGACTGCCTCTCACCCGAAAGGCAGGAACGTAACGTCCTTTAAAGCGCATATGAGTAGTCATTCCTGTTATGAAGAGGCATTCCCCTTTAGTTTGCAATGCATTTCTAAGCTGCTTTCTTGCGATGTACTGATACACCCGTCTGGTCGGCTCGTGTCTCTTCTGGAAGTCGATAGTGAACTTCTCAGAGAAGCCCATAGCTCTATCAGACCCTTCTTTTTTTTTATTTGTTGAACATCGAATTTGTTCCAATAATAGTTTATGCAGCAGATTCTCAAGAACCAGCGGCTGATCTGGGTGAAGGCGGTAAGCTTTGGCAATCCTCTGCCGACTATGCCTGATTCTACTTCTGCAGATGCTGATCCGCCTACTTACTCTAATAGTCGATCGTGAAAGCATCATTTCACCGGTATAGGAGAAGCAAACTGAACGATTTAGAATGACATTTTCTTAGCGAAAAAATAGAAGTGTAATCTTGCACCTATATCAGATACAACCTCTCAACTTGTAGATTCATCGTAAATTAACAGTGTACTTCTGCAATGAGGCGGATAGGGGAATGAAGTGAACAAGAAGAAGAAAACCACTTTTCTTCGATGGAAAAGAATGAATTGATTGATAGACTACTTCATGATGGCCGCCCATGAGATCGCACGAGACTACCTTTCTTACAACAATAGCTTACGCTTACCAAGCCTAAAAACTAAGACAACTTCCAACCTAGGACTTTTTGCTTAATCTTCCACTATGAAGCCATTGTTGCTACCTATACTTAGACAAAACTCTTTTAGGAAGAGGGAAAACTGATAGGATTATGGACCAATCCGACCTTACTCAAGCTGAAGAAGGAGAGCGGGAGAGGTAATATTGATTTAATAGATCTAGTTGCTGCTAGCCGATGAACCATCTCTAGTGGGTAGGGGATAGCAATCCACCACAATGCAATTGGTGTGCTTCTGTCCGTAAGTTTAACCTCGGCTGGGTCGGTCGCCAGAAAGAGAATGAAATATATCCCCATGAGAGGCCCAAAACTCTTGATAGAATGCCCGGAAATGCCCTTAATAAATAAAAGAATATTCAGCAGGTGGGGCCAGTGGTTAACCCGCGAGGGGAGCGATCCCTTCTGGAAAGATGGACATTGTTTAGAGTATTTACAAAGCCTGACAAAGGAGGTAGGCCCTACTTGATTCGATTCCATCTCGAAAGCATTGAAAGTATAGCGCTATGGCTGCTTAAGGTTAAGTGAAGGCATCAAAAGCCGCATAAGCAGATGAAGCGGATTCATTCCCTGACTCAAAGGCTACAAGCCGTCAGCTTGAAGTGCGCTCCAAAACATAGGCTGAAACAAGAAAAATAAAGCATCGGGTCCTGAAAGAAGACCGCACAGCACAACAAACCGCTAAACCATGTGCGTGATTGCTCGCGACTGTATTATAAAGAGCTTGACTTGTGCTCTAAGACGGTTTTGTCCGATCTGGCAAAGCTGGCTCAATGGCACGCTCGTGCTTCTTTCGAGTGAGATGTCCATCCCAGGCAACCATCTCTTCCTTGGCATTCCCGTATCCGTCCAACCTTGATCTGCTACCTCGGAACTCTCAATCTGATCTGGAAACTTTCCTTCGTTTGGTACATGTGGACTAGTAACTGACACAGGAGCATCTCCATCTCGATCAAAGTTTGATGTCTCGATAGCAACAGCCAAACCCTTCTCTTTGTCAGCTCGATCTGCTCTTGTTCCTGTAGAGGAATGTGGAACAAGGATTCTCACAAGTATAGAACAGAATGCCTCTTGCTTGGTCTCTTCCTTGCCACTATCATTTCAATCCGCTACTTCCATGATCAATGTGGCAGGGTAAGTTTCCTTGCTCGGTATCCGGTATAGCTTGCTTTGCTCACTCACTAGGGCTGGAGGGCGGGAGTGGAATGGTATGGTAAGACCCATGGCAAGGTATGCTTTCTCACTGACGCTAGGGAGAAGTAGTTGGATGCAGTGACAGAGCAATCGGGATCCGTACTTTGTCATCGATCCACATCCCGCAGCAATGGACTAAGTTATCGGCCAACCGGTCCTTTCCTATATATTTAGTAATATATAGTACTATCACGACTATAGTGCCCTAGTTCAAACAGCTTTCCTTTCCGCTGCTTCGTCAATGGAAGACGCGTTAGTGATCTATTCTCTGCCGAAAGAGTCAATTGTTAGAGCGGGCGATACAGAAACCACAGAAAGAGAGAGAGGCGGGGGCCTAAGTCATGCGCGGTAGAACGAACAAGGTAGCTTATGCTTTGTTATCAATGTTATTTGCTACGCTTTAGCATTGGCTTCAAGGCTGAAATATTGAATGCTTACGGAGCTTGCTGCTTTGTAACCTAAGCGGTATAGCTAACTAAGCTTACTCATCAAGGGCCGAACTCTTGCTAGTTCTCGAGCGTCAGCCAACGTTGGGCGGCTAGGCAAGCTATCCTAAGTAACAGCACATTGCTAGTGTTCGGCTAGCTCGTATAGTAAGACGAAGGCGAGACAGGCTTTAGGCAGCGAGCCCTATAGCAATAGACATTTGGGACCGAAGCAGCCAGAGGGTTGCTAGCTCCGCTCTTTCCTTTTGCTTCTGGACTTTTCCCCCACTCTTTATTGGCTCGTGTAGTATACTGAACTCGTTCCTCGCTACACGGCCGGCCTAGAAGAGGGTTGCCTAGTCCTATAGCCTATGCTAAGGTGGGGCGAGCTAGCAACACCAGTAGCTGCGTATACGCAGGCGAAAGGGCAGCACCGTGAAACCATCCATATAGCGACATCTAGGCACCGTCAGCAGCCGGGCAGCAGACGCACCAGAAACTCAACGCCACTATTCCTGTTGATTACCAAGCGCTTTCTAACTTAGCCTTTATTAGATTAGTCACTAAGCTAAGCCGGCATACTAAGAAGTCACTAAGGCCGGCATAAAGTGACTAAGCGGCTGCTTTCTTTGGCATACAGCACTGTGTATGACTTAGGTAACACGTCAGTTACCACGGCACTCTTTGTCTTCAATGTTGCCTTTCTCGGGATATAGTCCGTATCCGTACTCGCAGTAGGTAGCTTGCTACCAAACCTTACTCGGTAGGTGCACTCACTACAGGAGCTGTAGCGTGACAAACTCGTTGTATGGACGGTAACACTCACAGCGCTTCGCTTCACTTGCTTTCCGGACCCGGCGGGAGTGTACCGTATCGTTTCCTTTCAGTCGAGTGGGCCTTACGTTTTGCTTGCTTGGCTCCCTGTCCGCTTGCTTTCATGTACATCTTCTTCTCTCCTGGCTTGCGGAGTTGTCTTTCCCGTGTTCCCGCTCCGGACAACCCGAATGGTTGTCTTGACTCGAATGATCGTTCGCTCCCTTTCAGGGCCTTGAGTGGAACCGAGCTTGCAAAGCGGCGTGAAAGCGCTTAGCCGTTAAGAGCATCAAGTAAGTCTTCGACTTCCTCTGCCGGCACTCTGAAAGGTATTCTTTATAATGTTAATAAGCTAGTCCGAAGCCAGTAAAATAATAAAAAAAACCATACTTATTGCTTGGTTTTAGGGAATAAGGCCTTATGCGTGTGTGCGCGTGTACCGAAAGAAATGTGTTCTATGGCCTCGGAAAGGGCTGAAGCGACAACGCTTTCTCTTACGATAGAAAGGGGAAGCGGAAGCAGAAGCTGCGGGTCGTCGTGTTAGTGAACGCATAAAAAAGAGTGTCATCCGAGACAGAAGCTAACGAAAGACAGCGAGCTCAACGAAACAAGCGGGGGGTAGCAACTAGATTAACGCGGAAAGGGAATCGGTAGGTTACCGCTCAGCCTTAGCTACTCCATGAAACCCAAGCTCGGTCAGCAAGGGAAACTCGGGAGAGGGAGCTATGTATTCCGTCTCTCGGCAAGGGAAGCAAGCGGAACCGCCTTGCCATCGAACTGGTCTCTGCAAGAATTTACCCGAGCTCTAAACCTTCAGGTCAAGGCTCGGGGGAAAGGTGCTAGTCGACCTTACAGGTCTCAAGGCGCCGGTCGGACTTCTCCTCCATGTCCTTGAGCTTGAGCCTTCGGTGTGCAAGACTCAGGTCATATGTCCCTTGAACACAGAGGGAGAATCGGGTATTGGTTCTATAAGGACACATGTTCTTTTTCATGTCTTTATAAAGCCTATCGGGAAAGGAAAGATTTCTTGCAAAAGTAAGGAGCGCACAACGCTCATTTAGGATGCAAAAAAGATAGGTTAGACACTCACTGAAAGGCAAAGAGTTCCGGTCCGAAGCTTTTCACTTCCTTTTTCGACTTCAAGATGTGGATCATTCGATCTTTGAAGGTTGCTATGAAATTCCTGCTAGCTTAGAATCCTTCTTGATTATCGATATGCTTGCCCTTTACCTAGCTGTCTGGATTCCATTTCGAGATGCGTTGATAAAGCTTTGATAGGAATCCGGAATCCTCAGCCAACTTACAACTCTCCGTTGGTGTGCTTTCGCAAGGTCTCTACCTTCTTTCTCTTTGGGTTTCCCGATAGGGATTGGGATTGATAAATAAAATTTCGAGTGTCCTTATCAAAGATCTCTCGAATCCGCTCTGAGGGCGGGGAGTGAAGGAGCGAAGCGACAGAGCGAGCAAAAAAGGAGAGAACGACCCAAGGACATAGAGAGGGCCTTGAGACCCTATGGGGTCGGCTAATCCGTGCTCTTAGTCAATAAAGAAGGACGGACGGTGCGCAATATGAACTTCTTTGGCGTCCTTCGGACCGAGGACCAAGGTTGAAGGGTTTCTTTCCGAGGTTTTATACCATCTTACACGTTGGGTGGCTTCCTTCTATCTGTGGAACCCGACATTGATGGGTTTTGGCCCATGTCCGCAACGAAAAGCCTTCCAAATTTAGGATTTCAGAAAGAGAGAGCCGCGACACAAAAGGAGGTGAAAACCGAAAGACATGGAGGTCGTAGACCGAAGTGACATAGGGAAAACAGAGGGGGCGCAGCCCGAGGAATGGTCGAAGACCTTCAAACATGAGGGCGAAGGCCGAAAGAAAGGGAGTGGAAGGGATACGGGACCTGAGTGAAACCGCCTTTTTTGCCTTTCTTTGAGCTCGGGGACAAGTCCGACATGAAAGACTGGTGAACTCTTTTTCTGGTCCCTTTCTCTGCGGAACAACATGCCCTTGGGATTTTTGCTCGACTTAAAGTTCGGGGTAGCTAAAGCTCCCTTTTATCGGGACGTTTTTCCACGGTCCAAGGTCACGGAACAAGTCCATGGAACACTTGACCCTAAGGGTCCCGCTTAACACATGTCGCATATCTTTGGCACATCCCCCGACGTCAATAAAATAGCATAGACATAGATTGATGGACAAGTGCCAAATGCCACATAAGAAGCTTTTATTGACCCTTTCCTTCGTCACCTGTTCCTGCTTGACTTTGTCCGCTTACATCTCATTCTCGTTGTCTGGGGAGGCTTTTGGCCACACGCTCAAAGGGATAAAAACCGAGGGCCTTAAGGTTCCACTCGTCATAAACTGACGAGCTTCGGCGGGGCCTAACTCTGGAAGGTTGCTCTGGTTACTTGGAAGGTGAAAGCTCAGGGTGGCTAGAAGTGAAGTCGGATAGCGAAGAGAAGACTTTTGCACTTTCTACGCTTCAAGGCAAGCGAATCGAAGAAAAAGCACTTCTCATCGGAATAGGAAACAGTCTCAGGGAAAGCGGCAGGGGTGTAGGCTCTTGGAAACCCGGACACTGCTCCTGCGCAATCAGAGAAAGAAGAAAAGTAATCCATCTCCACATTCTTAAGGCGAACCCCTAAAGGTAAGTTCACTTCGGGAATCAATACAATAAGACCTTTTCACTCTTTTCCTCTATCTGTGTACCCCCCCCCCGGCGGGGGGTATAGGTAGGGGGCCGCCCCCCCCCCCCCCCCCACGGGGGGGGGGAGGGAAGGGCGGGCCCCCCCCCCCCCCCCAAAGGGAAGGGCGACAAGAAGGGCAATGGGAATGAAGGCCATCTAAGCCGGCTACGAAGGCTCTGGCCATGGACATTCAGGCTATACGCACTAATGGCAACGAAGGCAAGATAGGATAAGCAGGAAAGAATCAAATCCTTGCTTTCATTAACTAGCGAGCGAACCTGACATTGATGGCGCCGGTACATAAGCCAGATCAACTGGATCAGCTGAAAAGCACTCAATCCCGTTGATGGTTCAATCATAGATAGCAATCTTCCTTGAGAAAAATGGCTTAAATTGCCATCTCGCTATGTCTCATTAGGGGACACACAGTATCTTGCTTTCTTCTTGCCTATCGAAGCACGAAATAACTGCGATAGGGAAAATCATTCCACGAAGTGTTTACTTCGTAGCATCAATTACACTTCGGGCAAGAACCGGCTCGCCCTCATCTTCCAAGCTCGGACAAAGCCGGAGCCTAATCCTTTCGCTCGGGACGGCTGACTTCATCCACAAGCTTTCTTCGGCGCCTTTGGTATCAGGCAGCAGAAGGGCTTTTATCTGATCCATCGATAGGGCTCTCATGTCTGTCAATCACAGTTGCGCTGTGGTTCAAGGTGAGTGGTCGATGTTGGCTAAGTTCCCCTTTGCTTTCTCTCGTCCCTGTCAGAGCCAGCAATCCAGTCTCTTCTTATCGTCATCCTCCATTTGTGAAGGAGAGCAAAAGACTGGAGTGCATTTACTCTTTCCTCTTTTCCTTTTTATGGACTCCCCCCTTGAGTCAAGCCGGTGGGAATGCGAGATCTCTGCTCTTTCCTTCGTATACGAATCCGACTAACAGAAGCTATCAGACTAGCCTCTTCTTTCCTTACACAACTATTTGTCCAACAAAGCGCTTTTCCTACCTCAGTACACTCGAAACTGCCATCTAATGCCAGAATAAAAGACTTAAATAAAGGGACTAAAGCGGGAAAGAAAGAACCATCCGTTCGTAAAGGGGGTGCCATCCTTCAGTCTGATTCTTTGTCTTTGTGGTAGCTGGCTTTGCTTCTTTTCTTTGCTATTGAATTTGCTATTTCAGGAGTAAGGGCCCTAAGCCAGCTTTCCAGGCAGGAGTGGATGCATACACGCCTTTTTTAGCCTTATGCGCCCTTGGTTGTTTAGTTAGTGCAGTTGAAAACCGCTGAGGTTGCCTTTCTTCTTGACTGCCTTCCTTTCTTGCTATAGAAGTAGGAGGTAAAGGCGAAAGTCTATTAGGGATCTGATGCCGGTAGCTGGGATCGGATCAAGTCAAGCCGTACCAGTTCGGTAAAGAATAAATAAGGTTTTAGGGCGATGGCCGAGTGCTCAAGATTTTTGAGTGAATACTTTTATCAAAGCATAGTAGATAAAGGCGTCTTTTCCTTCAGGGGGGATAGCACAGGAAAGTAAAAAGGTAAAGCTGAATTGAGAACGCTTCCTCGGAAGCGGTCTTATCTTCTGTTGGCGATCTGATCTTTTCCTGGTTGTGGACGAGACAAAGTCTTCTTAGTCGTTCCGGTTTAAGGGTGATATCTAGAATAAGGAATACCTTTCGCAAGGGCGCCCCCCTGTTCCCGGCTCAAGCTAAATGATACCGGCGCATGGGGCCCTGTGTCTCTTTTCTTTCGCTAAGGGGCGTAGCGTCTTTAGTTGTTGGTTTCAACCCTAGCGCCATCGATTTCTCTCTTGGAAGAAGTCAATGTAATTGTTTCCTTAGTGGGCATAAGAGAGCTTCTCTCTTTCCAGGAAGGGAGTGCCTCCCGGTCTTCTTTAATCTTTTTCCGAGAGTGATCGGAAAGAAGGAAGAGAAGGGGAAGGCATAAGTAGTAGTTTCGTAATCGAATCTTCTCTTTCCGCTATTCCGCTTTTATCCCCAGAATCTCACCAACTCAAGCACTCACAAATGGATGACACGGCTCTCAACTACCACTCAAGCTTGGAGCTCTTTCTCTTACTCTAGCAACCGATGTCATCCCCATATATATATGATGATGTTGGCAACAAGAGAAAACTATAGAGAGGGAAAGGAAGAGAAGATGGCAGCCGCCACCAACTCTTCTCGATTTCACGGCCATTCCAAGTAGCTCTCGAAACTCTGCGAACTTCGAAGAGCTCAAGCTCTTCGTGAATATGTCCGCTATTTGGTCCTCTGCCCTTCAAGTCTTCTTTCCTCTATCATTAGCCCGGTTATTCCCCTTTCTTTCTGTAGTCCCCTTTCCATGTCTCCCTCCATGTATGTGGGCGGAATTGCCCTCCCAAAAGGGAGTAGGTTTCTTTTCCTCAGTGCCATCAGTAGCAAAAGGTAGTTGACTCCCTTTCTGTTGGAGGAAGGAAGCATAGCAATAGCAGAATAATCCCCTCTCGCTGTCACCCCTTTAATCAATTCATATATGTGAGAAGGAAGCTGGAAAGAAGTGGACACAACAAGCCTTCAGTAGCTAGCTTCCACCGACGAAGACAGCAAGGCGCAAAGCGAGAGCGAAAGCTTTAGTTTGATCGTTGATCTCTGCTTTTCTGACGTAGAGTTTGCTCTATTCTCTTAGCTAGGGCTCCTAGAAAGCTTCATAGCTACGCTTTCTCTCCTATCGATTAAATAAAGACATCATGCACTAGACACAGAAGGAGAGGAAGCCCTAAAGGCCGGGTCTATGACACGAGCATGAACTGAAGAACGAATTGATGGATTGGGCGCCAAGGATGATAGGCTTATTCGATGACTGGCATTGCGCCGTACTCACACCAATGGATGGCTCGGACAGCTGCCAAACGGATTCCCCGCGGGGGGCAGCCCTATTAGACCACTTCCCGGAATAGAAGACAAGAAGGAAAGGTGCGTAGCTGCCTTCCCCTAGAAGCAAGGCGCAAAGCGAAGAGAGCCCCAGGGTGCGTAGCTTACTTCTTGGGGTGCAAGGGCAAAGGCACATTCAGCCCCAGGGTGCGTAGGCCTTCACAGAAGCAAGGGCAAAGGCAAAGAGAGCTTAAGGCAAAAGATATTTGATTGAATGCTGCGCCTTGCTTCGCTCAACCCGTGAAATGAAGGCGAATGGATGGATGGTTGCCCTCTTGCCCAGTTGGACTGGTTCGGTCTATCCCATAACCGAAGGTAGGCGCCCTTATTCTCAAGGTCATTCCTTCGAGTAGCGTATTAAAGGAAGGAGGTCTACGCGCTAAAGGAAAAGCCAATGCACCGGATAAGAAAGGAATTGACTTGGACTACTTCCAAGGCTTAACGTAAGGACTTTGGATCCCCTGTTACCGGGCATCTTTCCCGAGAGAGGCCGCCTTCTCTCAGGCCAGCAGTCTTCTACTTTTAGTTGACTGCTCTATGATGATCCCCTGTTACCGGGCTCTGCTCGCTACGATCCAGTAATAGTGGGTCTAAAGTCAATTTGCCAATGTTTTTCCAAATTAGTCCAACTTCGTACCTTTCCGGCATGAACCGTCAATCTCAGCGAGTGAACCAGGTTTTGGTATTCCTTCTCGAGCTTCTATTTCTTCCGTTAAGGGAGATTCGGGAAAAGATGGAATAGGAAGACGTGTTTCCAGAACGAACAAGATAGGGGTTGAGAAGGGGGAGTTAGCAAAATTGGACAAGATTGGAATGAGCGTTGGAACATGTATTGATGTACCAGATCGGCTAATGCTCCCAGGTTGATGCGATGTATTCCACCAGTTGACTGGAGACTTAATTATTGGTATATCGATCGGTCCAGCACGGATTGAAATGGGAGCCGGTTCGACAGGAAGCTTTTGAAAACGCAGTGCACCCAGGTAAATAAGGAACGAGATGAATACAGAGGTTAAACGAGCATCCCACACCCGAAAGGTGCCCCACATAGGTCTTCCCCGAAACCCCCCAGTCACTAAGGTGAACAACGTAGAAAAAGCACCCATTTCTGTACCGGTTCCGGAAGAGCGAAGAAAAAGGGGATGTTTTGTTAATAGGAACAAAAAACTGTTCATCGCGGTTGCTATATATACGACTATACTCATCCGAGCCGCAGGAACATGTACATATGGGATGCGAGAATTTCCACCTTGTTGAAGATCTTGTGGTGCTACCCGAAGACTTAAATGAATAGCCATCGCTGTTAAGAAAAACCGAGATCCAATGAGAATTTGCGCGTAGCTTCTGGTCTTTGACATAAAGAAAGAAGGTAATAATAACGAAACGGGCATGTTATTATTTGGTCCTAGCTAGTGAACAAGAAAGACATGGATGTATATTCAATACGCAATCAAAGGATTTCGCATGCTTACCATGCGAACATGAGCGCCAAAAAATTATCACAGCCGTTGGTTGGCCGCGCCCCAGCAAGAAAACGTTGCGCTAGCGCGCTCCTATACTGACGTCTCGCGCGTCGCGTATTTATTGTCGTTGGCCGTTGCTTGGTTGCTTGCTGGGCGCGTTAGCGCAGTAGTTTGATTGCCTGATCTACGACCACAGTGAAATTTGCTAACCCTGCGGTCAAATTCATATTCACCCTTGCTTAGTTTTCGCTCCGCTCGTGCGTGGCGCTCCTTGCTTGCGGAGCGGCATACCGAAAAAAGAAGGAATGACTTTCTATATCCTCGGTTGGAAAGTCCCCAACTGGACCGATCCACCGCCGAAATGCCCCTACGTTCGCTACTCTGGAAGACTTCACCCAGAGTAGCGAAAACTCATTCCCCCTCCCTCCCCCACCGCCTTCCGACCCCTTAGAGTACAATATTGTAGTTCCGAATCGCCCGAATGGCTTTTCGGAAGGGGGTACTTCTTCTCGTACCCAGGCGATGGATTTGCTCGCAATAGCGATTCAACGTCGCTTCGGACAGAGCCTCTCCGTCGCGCCGATATAGGATGCACTCCCGTATCTGTCCGCGACTGTTAAAAATGGCGGCAGGGTCATATCCCTCTAAAACCAGGGCGTCCAGAATTCGCCTATCGATCACCGCCTGCGTATATACTTGGGACACCAAGTGTTGATAGTCATTCCAGGAATGTCGCCCCAAAAAGCGAATGTTGAGGGACCGATACAGCTCCCACAATCTCTGGGTTTCGTCGACCATCAAAGGGGGGTTCAGTTCCGGAATTTCCGGCGCCGGCGGTTCCAACTCTAAGGCCCCCCCCCCCAGAAGGGGAGGTTGGGGCTGCTCCCTTATTGGGATAGGGACCAAGTCGCCTTCGTCACAAAAGGCACTCAAAATGAGTGAACCCGGGCAACCCTTTTCTGAAAGAAAGAAAAGGATAGCCGCGAGTGTACAAAAAAGCAGGCGACCCGCCCTCCCCCTTTCTAGTTTAGGTGTAGAGGCATGATTCGTGGAACGAATCTCACTGCACTGACCATAGTAAACTCCTTCTCGTTGTACCGAAATAGAGGTCTGATTTGAACGACCAGGTACAGCATCGCATTTGACACCTGAGGAAGGTACAGCCCAACTAAAAAGTACATCCGCGGATGTTACAATCATGCGTAGATGTGTTTTGGCCGGTACAACCACTCTACTGCCCACTATGGCATCTCTGATTCTCGGATCGGAAACGGAAACCCGTTTCCGACGGTTATACGATTCCAGAAGATGACCCAGAATTGGGGCAATTACGTGTCTTAGGGGAGCGAGAGCGAACATCCGTGATAGGAAAACCAAAATCAGAATGAGGAAGAAAGAGATATCGTGATGTAAGTCCATTATTCCTTGCACTGCAAGCCCGATCTCATCCACCTGAAAATTCGTGTAAAAGTTGCTAATTCGACTTTCTAATAGAGTAGTAAGTTCACCTGCTCTGGGAGATAATACCATAAAAAATATATATAAAGAAAAGGGAGAAATGCAAAGGGAGAAATCCGCTTTACTAATTGACTAAGATGCTATCCCGCCGAGCCGGTAATTCGAGTGTTAAGCTTTACAGCTTCCCTTTTTCGACTAGGGAAAAAATGAACTATGGTTTTGACAGACAACACAAAATGGGTCACTCTATCTTCATCCAATCCCGGAAGCCCAGAAGAGCTAAGCTTTCTTTTCTGATCTTGCTTTCTCGCCCCGTGGACGGTCAACAATCACTTCCAATGCCGTCATTTCGAGAGAGTGAACGAGGGCCTTCTTCCCGATCGTAGCCTTTCGAGAGCCAGCCCTATCGACTATCGAATCGAAGAAGGCTGCCTTGTCTCTTTGCCTCGCAAAAGCCATCTTCTTTTATACGATTTTTGCCTTCTTTGTGTTGTAAAATTGGATTCCTCGATAGCGAGCAGCACCAATTCCAGACCAACTTCCATCAGATGGAGAAAATTCACTCACTACGACAGCGCGCGCAAAAAGACTTAAGACAGAGTAGGAGAATGACGAAAGTGGGGCACCAAAAAAAGGAATGTCTGCTACTATCATGGGAGCCGTGTTAAGAAAAGGCACTGAGAACGCCCTTCTTTGGCGATGTCCAAGATCGCAATGGATTTCACTTTGACTCTTATTATAAGATACCGGTCTATGAGTGTTTGGCGTACCTACTTGATAGAGCTACGATCGTCACGGTCAACCTTCTTTTCTTTCGCTACGCTTTGCAACCATAATAAAGGATTGCACGAGATTGAGCTCAAAGCTTCGGTTTTTCCTCAAACGCTATCCCTATCCCATAGGTACAGCGTTTGAATAAATAGAGAACCTTTTCGTCTATATCTGTATGAATCGATATTATGGAATTCCAATTTCTTCCCGGCACCCCCCAAGGAAAATACCGAATTGGATCCCAAATTGGCGGGTTAGTATGAGCTTATCCATGCGGTTATGCGCTCTTCGAGGAGGAATCCATTTTATGAAAGATCCTGGCTTTGGTGTTGGTGGGTCTCCGAGATCCTTTCAATGACCTGGAAGGAAGGGGTCCCCCTCCCCCCTATAGGCTATAGGAGAGTGCGGGCGCATTCCTTCAATTGACTCGATTGGTCAACTAATCCATAAATGGTACGAGTACTCAGACAGTCTGACTAGTCAATGAGTCTATACCTAGACTCTGACCATCTACAAGGACCCCCCTAACAATTCTTCTAACCCGGCTCCTCCTAACTCATAGGGAAGATCAACTCGCTGACCACCCGACCCATACGAGGGTGAAAGCGTAATTCAATAGTTAGGCATAAAAGCGAGATGAATATTAGAATATTTGAAAAGAGCAAGAAGACGCTCCCAAACGTCTTCAAACCAAAGACCGGCCAGAACAAGAAACCCCGTTTGCCTTCCCTAGGTCCGTTTTACGAAAGAGCCTGCCCACCTTTGAAGGTACCCAGTTAGCTGACCCGCTACGTGTTGAATGTCAAGTGAGATGAGCTTTCCCTTTCCCAAGCATGTTGAGGAAAGAGATGTGGAACACGTAGCAAGTATGTCATAACTGCCTTTCCTGTGCCCAATCTTTCCCTGCTGAATCGATTGTTGTTACACGTGTCACGAAAAAACCTCGCTCCATGTTGGGCTTGAAGTCTTCCGGTCCATCCGCCCGAGAAGAGATGTTTGCGCGCACCGATCTACTGCCCGATTTCTGAATGATGTATCTAGTGGAGGATGGCTATTGGCGCAGTAAAGCCAAATTCTTCCTTGGTAGTTCCACGGATCCGAACGAATTCGGCTTTCATTTCCCCGGCTGGGGCACTGAGTTTCTGACTTCTTCAGCAGGCAGGCCGCGCTCTAGGCTAGGAAGGAAGAGATGATCTTTCAAGAAGCTTCTTCTTCATTCAAGAAAGCATCAGTAACTGATTGCAGACCAATCCGGCATTTTAGAAAAGGGAAGAGGATCCGATCGAGTAGGCATGTGGAAGACAAGGAAAGAAAGACAGAGGAGTTGCCGACAATTCATAAAAGAATAATATATATAAATAGAATGGAGCAGTTGAAAGGAAAAGGAGATCTATTCCGTCAGTTTCACTTGAATTAGGCGCTTTCGCTTCTTCGGTTTCCTATTTTTGGCTTTCAAATAGAATGTCTTCTTCTGCTGAGGGGATTGCTCTTTGACGGAGAGTAAATGGACGGAGAGTAAATGTCTGTTTCCTTGACTGATTGGGCAATTTGTTGCCCTGAAACCAGCTGTGCCATTTTATATAGGCATCGGATATTCATCCTTGGGTCTTGCTAGATTGATCTTTTTTAAAATCGATGCATATTTCTTTTGCAGTTATTCTTGACAATGGGGGCTTTCTTTGACAGCCATTCTGTGTAACGGATTGGCCTAATGAATTTAGCGTCCAAGAGGCGCTCGATTTCTTCTTTCACCCTTGCCGTGATCTCGATCTCAGGAGACATCCGCCTGGGCTGGGCGGTTGCTTGTAAGGTTTGAAGCCTGGCTTGATCGGTAACTGGTGTTCGATCAGATTCCTATCAAGGCCAGGCATTTCTGAATACTCCCAAGTAAAGCAGTCTTTTTATTCTTGCAAGAGATTTTAAATTGCTTCGGCCATTTCACTAGATAGGTTCTTACTGACATATGTGGGCCAAAGTTCTGCTTTTGCCTCTAGTTTTATTTCGATCACATCATCCTGAACTTCTGATCGTATGTCGTACAGCTTTGCTGGTGCTGTGGGTGTAAGCCCTCTAATGTCAGCTCTTTGGAAGGCCAATCGAATCTCCGCTTGATTGGCCGTAACTGCATGATCGATCGATTTATCTTGATCGATCTCAAGAAGATTCCCATGTAGATCTATGAAACTACAGCCGAACCAAATGCTTTCTTCTTCATTTTACAGGTCGTTCGGCACTCCATCTCCATACCAGTCTAGCATCACTGACTTGTTTGTGTCGTCGAGGCCCGATCGACTGGTGTCTTCGACGGGGCTTCAATAGGGGCATATTCTGGTACGCTACTAGGAGAGGGCAGACCGTATACCTGGCCTGTAAAATGGGGCGAAGGGCAAGCTTCTGAGCTAGGAGCACTGTTAACGGATCCGGCGGATTATTATTAACAGGGGCAAACTAGACCCCGAGGGCGGACTTACTTCCTTAAACAGGAGGCTAACTAGAAGATGGATATTGCGGAAGGCTAAAAGCATAGCGACGGGGTGTAGAAGAACTCAACTATCAGAATCGTATGCGAGGAAAGTAGAAAATGCATAAATACCAACTGATCGACATTCGGGCATGGAGAAGCAATCGTTATTACTTATAATAATAATATTTAAAAAAGGCCCTTTGCCTTACTTTGCTTGCTGGCTCTAAGCCCCCTCCTTACTACAGTAGCAGTCTCGATTTATGAGGTACCAGCAATGGAATGGAATGGAAGATGCGGGTGGGGGTTCAGTGCTAGGAGCGGATTCAGCATATTTTATAGATAGACGCATGAACGGGGCGACTCTTATCTTAAGGGTAGCCTCTTCCAATAGGGGTCAAAGTTTAAGGCTATTCCACCAATCATAAGTCAGGTAGCGAATTGGCATTACCTTACCAAAGCCTTGCTAAGCAACAAGGCTCAGCTAGGGCACAGGAGAACGTTGGTCGGGGGGTAAAATAACATAGATTAGCAAACTCATTCGATTCCAGGTTGACGGGTCAGGGGGATCTTCTTACCAGGGATCGATCAGGGATAAAGAAAGAAGGGTTCAGGCCATGAAAAGGGCTAAAGGTGGAAAAGAAAGGTGTAGGTGGGCATATCCATGTTTGGGCACTTCACATGATGGGTAGAGCGATTGGTCTTCCTCTTGCAATCGAGAAAGGCAAATAGACAGAAATAGGTACACTTTTAGTACGGCGGTATGCGAGGCTGCTGCTTCAGAGAGGTTAGCCAAGATGCCGCACCTGCCTTGAACTATGGTCTTCAGCTTTAAAATCCTAGTGAAACAATCTATATCTTTATTGTTTTATTGGGCGAAACAGAGGATATCTCGATCTGCTTTGAGTATTGGGAAAAAGTCTGGTCTTCTGTGCCTTGCGCTCTACCTTAAACAGTGTAATTCATCACTGCAGCAGGCATACGGAGGCTGTGACCATAAACCCGATATTCTCCCTGTTCCTACCTCTTTGACAAGGAAAGGGTATCCTACTATCATTCCTTCTTTTCATCGAAAACTAATGTATAGGAAGGATGATCGGTCGGCTCGGCCAGGTTAACGAGGAAAGGGGGACTGGGCTAGCAATAGCGCTACGAATCTAAGAGCTATGAGCGAACAGACCGCGGAGCTGTCGGGGCCCCGCAGGGACGACCTGAGTTTGAGAGAAAAAGCCTAATAGTTCAAGGTGGCCTGATTCTTCCTGTTATGCCTTTTTTTCCCCCTTTGGATTATTGGGAGTTGGCATTCGTGTTTGAGAGTTACTAATC